>NW_022197544.1:2662259-2724300 GCF_009176525.2 Contarinia nasturtii
TATATATATATATATATATATATATATATATATATATATATATATATATTTATATCTGACGACTGAATGCGCGCACATCAATTTCATGAACTTATACTAAACGACACAAGACACAGAACAAGAATTCGATCGCATTCATTTTCTCTTTCACATTTATGTATACATCGGTCGTATGTGAAATCGGCCCGAGTACAAGACAGGCAATTCCATTTGGAATGCCGCAATTTTCATTCTCTTGCTTCAAAACCTTTTTTCTTTTTCTTCTTCTTCGGTTTTCTTTCTTTTCATGAATTATTTCGTGCGATTTACAACACACGGATTTCTTATTGACGGATGATGATTTTACCGGCATTTTCGTTCATTTCTTTTGTCTTTATATGGTTATGGGGTCTATCCCCAATATGTTCCATTTTCATTTTATACCATACCATTTATACACATGCTGATGTTATTTTATTTGACATTTGTGCATATGTGCTTCTTTTTTATGTTCGTTTTGTTTGCTGACATTCTTTTCTCTTCGGGGAGCAGAGGAGATGAATGGAATGAAAAATGCTACAATTTCACTGTTGTTATCCAAGTAATAGCTGAAACTTGTGATAGCTATTGACTGAAATGATTTTCATGTACACGGTAATTTTTAGAGTTGCTTGCTCAACAAATCTAACATATTCATCACATCGTTTGGGGTGAAATATTCTATAGAATTGGCTTATGTAATCCATTGAATCAACAAAAGATGCGAAAGAAAAACGATTCGTTGCAGAAAAAAACAAAATTAACGACATACGGCTTGGCGAAATTAATAAGAAATAATTTTACATTTATTATTATTACCCTGGCTCGAATAAAGTCTTTTGACATCGATAGAAATCATACCTAATGCGGGTTGTTTTGCAGTCATCAAAGTCGAAGTGAAATAAAGCTGAAATTTTAGCACTCTCATAAATGCCATTTGGCGGTACTTCTCAAAAGGGTGTTCAATGTAACAAAAAAAAATCACGTTCACATTCGTGTGATAAGTGAATTTTGTTGATAAAAAAATTGACGCGACAATTTTACATCATTGTTGGGCAAACAAAAAAAAACAACAACATTTGGCCATACGTCCATTAATTTCTGTCTTCTTTTGGCAATAGAGACTTTGTCGGTGGCTGGCAAAACATGCGTAATAAAATAATAAAAACCCAATCTGGATAATATCCTAGTTTATAATCACATTTATTTACGAAACGCAGACAGATGACAATCAAATTGTTTTGTTCTCTTTTAGATGTAAAAAAAAAAACAACCCGCATATGAGTAATTGCAATTGCCAAGTTTGGAGAATGATCTAAGCGAACGTTCGCTACCGACAGTGGTGTTTGCCGTTCCAAATCATATTCTCACGTATAAAAATTTTTGGAATTGGCAATGACGATATAGGTTGATTCATTTTTCACTCAGAATGGTTTAATCATACAATACAATTGCGAAACGGCCGCAATATATTCTGATAATATCGACAATGGAAAGAAAAACTTCACATTTAATTTGAATCTGAGAAATTTTATCGGTTTTCATTGTTGTTTGAGCGAAAAATTTCCGGTAAATGCGATCCGTTATTCGTTCAAAACAAACAAAGAATAAAATAAAATAAAATATTTAACAATAATAAATACAATTAGCTCATGAAACGACATGAAATATGTCGATGTTGGTGTACATTTCAGGTAATTAAAATCTACGATAATGAACAGGCTGTGGCAAGTAAAAACAAAAGCAAAGTGTCAATAACGACACCAATTCATAAACGGATATTTACACATAAATATGCACACATACAGACAGAGTCATCACGACGAGTCAGATCGAGGTCGATTGATAAGCGATTCTCGTGTATAATTCGCTCTTCTTCTTCATATATATAATTCTCATTTTTTTTTCGCTCATTTTCATTGACTGCATTCATTTGGTTGCCACCTTCGATACATTCAATACGCGCAAATTTTTGCCCATTTGCAGATCCATTAAACAAACAGAATAAAGCTAATAAATAAAACAACAGCACCAAGCCAAGAGGCGTTTCAACATTTGAAATTCTAGTGAGACGATTTTTTCGTTGAAAATATAGAAAAAAACACACACATACACACACAAAACAGATATATAAATTCGCATTTCGAAGAAGAAGAATAACAAAAAATTATGATTATAACATTCCATTTGTGTATGCATTTGGTTCATCAATTTATTTGTGAATTTGTTTATGGAAATATCGTGTATGTGTGTGTATGCTCATGTCATTTAGAGGCAAAATACGTAATATATGCGCGGCTTTGCTCACGTCAGCACACGCTGCTTGTGTCACGACGACGTTGTTGTCGATGATCATGACACACGAAACAGCACCAACAACAATAGCAAAAGAGAAAAAAAATTTATATACTTGCAAACTAAACAGAATATTTGTTTCATTTATATATTTTTACATTTTAATAAAATAATATTATTGTTGAGTGACAAAGTCAACAACTGCTTATAATTTTTCGGCCTCTATGTGTGTGTGGTTGTTTTTTTCATCTTCAATTCTATTTAATTTTACCACTTGCTACGGTGTATAGCCGATAACAAACTTATGTTTGTCAGCCACTTTTCATACTTAAGAGAGTGTAAGCAATCTTTCTTTTATCATCGAAGTCAAGAGAAAAATAAATCGCTCCATGATAAAAACGAAATATTTATCAAAAAAAAAGAAGAGTAGGAGCAGCAATTGAATGGATTATACGATTTTATGAATAATTCAAGTGTTTATGTTTGTGTGCTGGATAGAGACATCGTAAGTTCAATGGGTTTTGGGTGGTAGTCACTTGCTCGTTCACATGTTCATATACAAAGCATGAATTTACACATCAATTTCGATTGAGCTTGTAATGCGATACACAAATTACGACAAGGATTTAAATTCCGTTCGTCCCAACCACGTCAACCATCGTGCGCCATGTGCAAAAACTAGTATCTCTCGATTAACATCATTGGAATCATGTTGTAAACTATTATGAATAGAGCATGCAAGCGAGAAGAGAGAATTTGAAAGAGAAAAAAAATCAAAGCATATCAACTGGGCTGAAAATAGAATTGCGACACAACTATATGGCCACACAGGATAAGAAATTTACATGTGAAACAAGTTTTACGGTGATAAGAAGAGAGAGCGTTACGGATAATACCAATTCAAGTTCAAAACTAGCATCATTTTGTTCATCCATTTTGATGTTTATGCCGATGACGAAACGAGCCCAATAAACATATTTAATTATATGCAAAAGATCTGTGTGTGTGTTTGTTTTTTTCTCTTTCATTTTTCACACTGTGTGCGATATTTATGCACGGTAAAAGTCAGCTCAAAATGGACACCGTGCGTAAATCGTATTTATTCAAGGTACACATTATGTCATGATAAGAGGAAGGGAATATAGGTGTGAGACCGACCCATTCGTTCATTGCAAAAATGCTTATTTCCAGCTGAACATTAATTCAAAGACATAATAAAGTAATCACTTTCATGAAATACGATAACATTCACGTATCATATCATCAAAGCGAAAATGGACACAAGCGTATCCTTCGATAACAAGAACAAACATTGAATTGAGAAATTGTTTTTGATTTAAGTTTCAAACTTAAAAGCAAGTATGTTTCATCAAAATCCAATCTTCGGTGTATTGCAGTGAACGTGAAGTGAAATGGCTTGTTTTTTATTCATTGCCTTTTGCCTGGATTCCGTTATCGCTATTTTTTATTACCCAACATGAATAGTCACTAGAGTGAACTTTTTTTTTGGTTGATGTCTCTCTATTCGCAAGCATACCATTGCTTCTCTTTTTTCTACTTCTCATTGCTTTAGCCGTGCGATCTCATTCGAGTTTATGTTTCTATTCAGCGTTGTATATTATCAGTTTTGATGAAATGTTGTGTCCATTTTATTTTTCGAATGAAAACTAAACCCATACAAATGTACATATCAAATAGCAAAATCTATTTTAGCTAAAGTAAATCCACGCGAATGAGAAAACAATAAAAAAGCACACACACACACATGTGTGTGGTTCCATTCTAACATGAATAATTATAGTGCATAACTAGATTGAGAATGACCAGCTTATTTGCACTGTGTTTTTATGTTTCTTGGAATTTTTCACAATAAAATAGTGCTCGTCTTGTGTGTGTTTTTTTTTTTACTTTTTTCGGTTGCTCATTTCACTTGTTTTCGATTGACATGTGTAGCATACACAAATTTTTCTCTATTGCTATCTTGTTTCTACGACATTCAACTGTGTGATTGTGTGCGCGTTCTATTCAATTATTAATATTTATGTAAATGTGTTCATGTGTCGATTGCTTTGCGTATAATCATCATCCGAATTAGAGACGAAAAAGCGAAAGAGAAAAAAATTGCCATTTTTTATTGTGGAAATAGAGAGATGGCGAATTCAAATAAAAGATTAAGCGAAAAAAAATGCTGCCGATAAAAAACTATCGAACATAGTTGTTGAGCGTGTATGAGAGGGACAGCTAAAAGAATGTAATAAAATACGACAAAAAAGAAGCGAAATAATACTGACACAAAATTAAACTCTGTAGGCATTTCGACACGAGCGACACAACACATAAAATTACGTGAATGAAATGCGAAAAGAAAAACCGAATTTCTAGTGGTTTACGTCAGCCTTGTGTACAAGAGAATAGTATCATCGTACTTTTTTTATGAAAATAGTGAAATACATGAAAAACGTGTGACATTTATATATCGTTGAGGAATTTCAACGTTCGGCACCCTCCCCCCTTTCTTTCGCTCTCCTCATTTTTTTTGTTGAGAATGATGAATTTGGTGTAGATTTTCTGTTGTTGGACAAAGTTTATATTATTCTGTACCATACAATTTAATGTACCATAGAGTATTCTGACGAGCAAAAAAAAAACATTAAACAAAGTACATCAAATATTCGTCCATTGGTCGATTTACAGTTGATATTTTCTGAGTACGCTTTCCATGGAGGAAAATGTGTGAATAGAAAAGAAACAAGAAGTGGTGGTGTTTTGTGTTATTTGATTCGTCATTGTTGGGGAGCACATGCGTAACATTTTTTTTTTCAGATCATCACTGCAAGCTTGCCATTAATTTGTGTGCCAGGTCGAAAACTTTTTTACTTATCTCTAGATGCAGATAACTGAAAAATGAAATATATATATATACACACAGAGACAAACACGACCATTTTCAAGTGGGCGCAACAAAAGAAAGGAAAATTTGTGTTGACTGCTATGTTTTGATAATTACCAAATCAAGAATATTGTGTGGAAACATACACATATCGAAAAAGATATAGAATGAAAAGTTGCGTTAAGAAAATTGCATTAATTTAGATGTTGTTTGGGATGGAGCACATTTTATGGCCGGAGACTGACATATTTGTATATCTGCAAAGCATAAGGAATGAACCGAAGAAAAAATAAGAAGAAGAAGAAGACGACGACGACAACGAAGAAGTAGAAAAAATTGCGATGGCTCGATCCAACTCAGCATACACAGATAGTATGCTGAATTAGTAGTATTGAAACGAAGTGTCGCTTTTTCCTTCAGACTTTACAACAACACATCGACAAAAAAGTCCCGCATTGCGGCAAAACTGAAATCGCGTCAAACGAGGACGGCGACAGGTGACGACGACACAACCACGAATGCTAACTAGCTCGGCTCTCTTATTCTCTCCACACATACACACTTCTCTGCATACATTTATTGAAGTACGCACACGTACAGCCGTATTAAAGCGCAAAACCATTTTCAGCTCAATTCTCTCAATAGTTCTCTCTTTTCGACTCATTCGATTGTGATAGCGTGGCCAAAATGCGCGCGCGACAAACAGAGACAAAGATAATGATTGTAAGAGCAAACCGATTTCTTTGCTTATGAGAGGTGCACACTTACACACACACACATAGAGAGAGAGAGACGTACAACTACACTCACATTTCAACATGCACAAACACTGGCACAAACATTCTTTATCGGTACAAGCCATAAGACAAGAACTAGATATTCCGCAGAAAAATGAAGCGAGAACGAGATAGAGAGCGAGTAAAAAAACATGTATTAAATTCAAGCAAGCATTAAATCATCAAAAATCGGTTTTGTTCACACGAACAATTCCGATGGAATGGTTTGTGTATGTCGCTTTTGACATAAACGCCGATTTGGAGTGACACATTTTTTGTTACCAAAAAAAAAGAAATAATACCATTACTAATTAATAGATTTTCCCGATATTGTATTAAATAACCACTTTGTGGTATTCTTTAGTCCTCTCTCGGCCAAATAATGATGAAAAACGGTGTACACCGTTCTTTTTTATTTAGTTCAAATGCAGAATGATAGAGGGAGAATGATAGCGAATGCGCTGAAAAAAACCCGAATAATTATTGAAAAAAGCGAATTCAAATAAAAGATTAAGCGAATTCACACAAAATCATTTTCTTCTCTCTGTCTATGTCAATGTGTGGAAAAGAGAATGAGCGTCTTTATCTCTTTCTCACCATATTTCGTATATTTAATACATTTTGCGCGTCAATGTAATTGTGTTGTATGGTTCATTTTGTATGCATATGAAATTCGCGGCCATGTATTTTGTTCAATGTTCTGAACGCACTGAATGCTTTTCGGTTTTGCCATATATGCTCTACAATGAGAATGACTAACTCTTCTTTTTCCATTTCATCTGTCTTTTGTCTTGTCGTTAATTTTGTCGATGTTTCTTCTTTTGTCGCTTGCTCATTTTATTTGCATTTTAAATTAAAAAAAAAAAGTATTTTTCGTGTTGAGTTGTTGTTGTATTTATCGTTAGTTTGCTACATATTTGAAATTCTAGTTGAACAAGATTCTAACGGAGTGGAGAAATCAAATGAGAAGCAGAATTTTTCTACAACTACTACTACCAATGCGCTACTGCTGTTGCTTCTTCTTTTTCATTTCGCTTCGATATACGTATACAGGCATTTCTTTAAGTGTGTTGTACTGACGAGATCGCTCTCGCTCTTACTTTGAAAATATATATATATTGTTATACAATTTCCGTCACACAATCGTACATGCGAACGAAGTAACGAGAGAAGAAAAAAAAAAACAATTTTTTTGCCGTTTTGAGTGAGACAAAACGAGTGATGACGAATTAGCAAAGTAAGAACAGAAGAAAAAAAATAAGAGGAACAATGTCGACTCAGAAATGACATTACGGAAAAAATGCAAATTTCTTTCTTTCATTTCGATGTGTCTTTGAATTTTGAGGCAAACGATAGAAATTAAAGAAATGTGTCGAATTTGAAAAGATGAAATTCGGCTTCGAACACAAAAATCAAGAGAAAAGACACAGTATGCACAGAAAAAACGAATAAGAAGAAAAAAAAAACACAACAAATTTTAAGAAATGAAAATGGGCTTGTGTCTTTTTTGCTTGCACCTTTGGCTGCATGTAAGAGGAAATTTATTTTTGGTTTCAGTTGTTGATTGTCTTGTTCGTTTAAAGTTATCTTACTAATACGCCTTCTTCTTCTTTTTCGTTTTTTTCATTTCGGATTCTCATGTCTTATATTATGTGTATAGATTTTTTTCTGCCGCTATTTTTTTTTTTTTTTTTTACTCAATTCCGATTTTAATTTCCATCGTGAATATTCTGCTGTGAATATGTATCTTTTATCGCTGATTTACAGTTTACTTTTCTTTCTATCGTTCTTGTTAATAGGTTACTTGCTATATATGTCTTATTTTACGTTTTACTTATGTTATGTTATGTTAATTTGTAAATCAATAGTTACCATTTTTGCTAAATTTGGTTTTTTGTGTGTGTGGTTTTAAAAACGGTTTTTTTGATGTTTTGTTGTTGGTTTAACAAAAAAATGCTCCTTTTTTGTTGTAAGTGTTTGCTTGTTCTTTAATTTTCGCTTGGTAATCCGTTGGATGACGATTATTATAATTTTTTTTTGTGCAAACAAGAGTTTCTACACTAGTGTACACTGTTATGAATTTGTTTTCTTTTAATTAATTTTCTTTTTCTGTAAATATTTTTCGTTTAAACACACTGTGTTGATAGATCAGGCCGCAACAAGAAAGATGAAAATCGATTTAAATACTTTGTATTACTTTAGGTATTTTCTCTCTTTCTGTGTAGTATTAGTCGCGCGCAACGGTTTTTTTGTTTCGTACCGAACCGAAAATCTGCTGTGAATTACTTGACGAAGTTAAAATAAACTGGAAATTTATTACTAAAACGACACAGAATTTAAAGACAAGTCCGAATGGCTTGATGATTCAAGTGCAACTGATTATTTGTAATGTTTCGAATTGCTGCGACAAGGAACGCGTTTTTTTTCTCACTTCGTGTTCATGTGTATTCCGTAATATATATCTGTGTTACTGCTGCTGCTGCTTGTGCTATGTTGGTGAGGCCGCCACACTCTTGCATTCACGTTCGCTCACTCTCTCTCAACCGTAATCGTATACGCACCAATACAAGCAAAATTGTGCGCATACACGACAAATGTCCGAGCCAAAGTTATGTCGCAAGAGAGCATAAGAGAGAACTAGAACTGCGGCAATATACAAATACCATTAAACATCAGCAACAAGACGAAAATGAAAGCGAGCACACACTCAAACTGTAACACATCATGTCAACGGAAATTGGCGCGTTCATCGCTATACAATCATAGGGTGATCATTTTCATCAATATATAAATCTTATTACAAATTGAATGTTGGTTTTTTTTAAATGTCATCGTTTGTAAAAGCAATGATTTTACTTGAATGTGAGCTGCCAATTATTTTTAAAAAATCTGCAAAGAAACAAGATTTGTAAAAAAAAAAAGAAACGACTTTTACAAGAAAGATAAATGGAAATTTTCCATTCCATTTAGAATTCCGTGATTTTACATTCATACAAATGATTAATATGCTGTGCTTTTGAAATGCACACATTTTGTTGGCGAATGTTTTTAAATGTGCTCATTTTTCTTACTCAAATCATTCTTCCCCACGAAAATTCGTTACCAAAATTCAAATTTCCATATTTATTTTATGATGTGATCACCCTACGACACAACATTGCTAGGTATATATGTGTGTGTGCTGGTACTCGATGAAGTTCTAATAGGCAAAAAATGATATACATTCACGCGTGGTTCGGTTGAGCTGAGAGCATATACAGCAGCATTTCTGTCAGCCCTATACACACAATGAGAACGAATGTGGCAGACGCAGTGCACACTACACGCTATACGAGCAAAGAAAAAACAGTTTTTTTCTTTGAAATCGGAATGACACACAATGCGAACATCTTCAATTTAACAGAATGGTCAATTCCATTCAAAATAAAATTTATGTTTATGCTTTCAGATATTATAAATATTGGCAAACAACAAAAATGATCAGAAATCATGGAAAGAAGAAACTAAAGCGCATATAATATTAATTGTTAATTTAGCACGTACTCGCCGTGAAGAGCATAGAATACAGCGTACTCTAGACACATTTGGCTGCTTTCAATTAAGATCTCATTCCATATAACAATCTAATATAATGTCTGCATGACGAGAGTTTTTTTTAATCCTTCTTTACGTTTTTATTCAATTCTGTGATGATTTTTTTTTAACTTCAGTCGCAGTAATATGTCAAAATACAAACAAATATTTTGTCACAAATACGTAAGTAAAACGAACGCGCACGAATCTCGATTACATGCGCATCTGCATGTATGTCTGTGTGTATACATGGGCATTATTAAAATTTTGAATTTTAACCGATTTTTGAGTCATCATCGTCATAAACAAACAGCGTGCAATCAAGCCCATCTGCATTTGTACTCCCGCCAAAAATGCTACATTCCATACTTCATACAGACTTAATTGCATCGAATGAAATATGGATATGCTCATATCATTGGATTGTGAAATTAATTCGCTTCTAAACGCTTAATTAATTTCATATTTGAAAAATGAAAACAAAAAAATATTGGCTACAACGACACAAACAACAACTATTTTCAAATTTGTTTAATACATACAACGCGCTACGTACAGCATAATGAAAATAAGAGACATGTTTGCCGCAATTTATTACAAATTCTTTTGCCAAAATCAATAAAATGATTTAATTAGTTCAAAGCGCTTCAATTAATTCAGTACAATTCATAATGTGTATTTTACCGGCGTTTATCCGCCATGTATACACCCATACACACACGGTTAATAATCGCAACACAAAGAGCCGACACATTGAGAAAGATAGAGCGTCGATGATGGTGACGGTGAGAAAGAGAAAGAGCATACCGAATCGATTCTCAATGAACGTTTCGACTTCAAGTGGTCTGACTTTCAATTCTCATATTTGTCCTAATAATTCATCTGTTTATGGCAACCCATATAAAACATTGCAACGCATTCAAACTGAACTTTATGATTATTTTTGAATCTAATTTGTGAGATAATTCACTCAATATTTGCGTATGGGTGCGGTTATGTATAGATTTTTTTTTTCGGTATGTCAATATATTATATGTGCGTTTGTTGTTTTTCTCTTTCGCTTTGTTCATTCTTTTATATTCTCGTTCATTTTGTTGTTTTTGTTATTTCGTTGTGCGTTGCTGTTTTCGATTTTACCATGGTTATTACGCGCTTCTTCCTCTTATACCACTCATATATCACTCATTTTCGACAATATTTTTACTATTGTTGGTTACGCTGTTTGTATATTGCGGCGGGTATTTTTTCATTTGTGCGTTAAGTTCATTTGATTAGCAGTCACCCTGGTTGGCGGAAATACCCGTCGATATGTTGCGGTAATTAAAATGCGTAGTGTGAATTAGAAAATGTGTTCGAGTATTTGTATGAAACTGAGTAATGAGCAAACGAGTTATATCAAAATCAGCAACAGTACATTAATGCAACCAATGACAAGAATATACCAACGAGATTCATAAAACAATATTTCAAGTGGATTTTTGGGAATATACTTTTGGTTGTGCTTCAAATGCTTGATGTTTTTTTTTGTTGCTCTGTTGTTCGTCGCTATTTTGCACTTTTGATATTTTTTTTTTTGCCGTCTCTGTGTGAGTGTATTTTATGCTGTTCATTTTTGGTCGATAATTTGTTCCTCACTGCGCTGGAAATGGAGGCGTCTTTCGGTTTTAGTTCGATATATTGATTCACTAGGGATGATTTTTGCTGTTTGAAGGTTGATACACACAGAGTAACAACAACAATATATGTATATATAAAAAATGATGATGACGATGATGATGATGATAAAGTTATGCTTTCCAACTTCATTGTTATTGTTCAATACATTTGGCCTAGATAACTCCGTTTGAATACAATAAACGAGCCATTACATCGACGCAACCGAACGAACGCGCGTACATTTTGCAATTCTTTCGCTATTGCCGAGCTTGCTATTGGCCTTTAGAACAATGAATTTTTAACTCAAGCCACTCATACCGATCAGAGAGAATATATTATTACAACCAAGAGAATCCAAATGCCAGCGCACATGCACAAAACAGATATACACATATGCAAACCACCAGGATAAAAACCCCAAACTATAATACACAATGAACATTATTTCTCGTGCATCAGGCTTTGCGGTTTGCTCTTTGAATTACGCATTCATTTCACCATATGCCTATCGAATCGATTATGATATCGATAAAACATGAAGGATTTGGTTTTGTACTTGCGTATATGGTTCAGCTATCTCTCTCTCAGATTTTTTTCTATTTATTTTGGGTGTGTGCATCTTATGCGAGCGTTTGTAAACGCCGAAGAAAGTAGCAGCGTTCATAAAAAATTTGAATAAAAAGCTTCAGTATACCGATACTGACAGAACGAACGAGGAGACAGACAGAGGGAGAGAGAAAAGGCAAAAATCATTTTCAACACAACGATGGAAATGCAGAGCTTATGAAGCAGTGATAAGACCACATAACAATGTTAAAAATTCATAAAGGATATTAACTTTAATTTAAATATTCACATCACGTGAATTGTGCATCGCAACAAACACACGGTGCTTTTTTTTTTGCGCGGCTTGCAAAATTGGCGAAATACACATTTTCACCATGGATATTATCACAAAATGAATTAATTTCAAATAAATGGTTCGAACTTTCGAATTTCGTCAACATTTTGATCTTCTTTTTCGTCGTCTTCAATTATTTTCTAAAAACTTCAACCTGTACAAGAAAAATTATGGCAATTCATCGATATCGATAGAAACGATGTGAAATTCAGGAAGAATATATGCGTTTCGATTACAAAACACAATAGTCGATTTATTCATCCATTTAGAACGACTTATTGATGACAACCAATCAATCATCTTGTATAATTTGGTTGGTGTTGTTCGGTTTTGCATTCTACCGATTTATCAACACACACACACACAAAAATATCTTACATTTTGTAGTCGGCATGACACGGTGAAAATATTTATTAGCTGTATGCAAGAAAATCCACCACCATTACTATCGCCTCCGTTGCTGAGTCGGGAATAGAAAAAAAAACGAATAAAATCATTGAACATCAACTTGGATTAGTTTGCCATTTCTTGCAATCAACTTGGAATTCAAGTCTAATGTATTCAGCCGCATTTTCATAAATGAAAATTGTGTTTTAAACGACATTTGGAAATGCGGTAACATCAGAATTTCTGATATAAAAAGACACACACTTGAAGTTGTGTTGACAACTGCATGTTCACATCCTAAAAAATACTAATTCGATTCCCAAATGGACAATAGCAAACCTTCAAAATCAAGTGAATGCAAAGATTAACATTAGTGTAGCAGTTCAATTGTTTTGCCAGAATAACGGCCGAATCATCCATTGTTCTTTGAAACGAAATAGAATTTAAAAAAATGGCAGGTGGAATATAATAAATGAGTAAAGTGACTGATGCCAGTAGAACTCAATACATGGAACATGTATGAGCAAAAGTTTCAGGTATCTTCTATTTCCCATGTGGTGCTACTGAGGAAATGAAAAGAGAACCGTGTGTAATTGAATGTTCACATCTTTTTTTTAATGAAAAATTAACATGTGCCACTATCATAGATTTAGAGGGAGCGCGGAGTGTGTGCGGTGCCAAATTACATGGATTTTGAAAGTGAAGGCGATATGGCGAATCCAAACAAAACATTATCATTGGTAATTATTCAATGCTGTAGTTTGTTGAAGCCATAGAACTTGAGAAAGACCTTCTTTACAACCATATGGACTGATTGATATTGGCTCTATTATTACAATATACTTCAATGCGGACATTACAATGACGATCTATGACGTTCGACTACAGCTACAGTTGACCATGCAAATGTGCACACATTGTTTCGCTTGTCGCAATCATATACACATTTAAACAGTCAGAAAAACATTCACCGCATAAAACATGATCTGTTTAAGTCAATGCCCAAAATAATTGTGGCGCAAAGTGTAACAGTAGTTGGCCGCTACCAAATTATACGTGGCACAATATTACTATACCAAATAAACGATTCAATTACTCTCACGTTTCTCTCTCTCTCTCTCTCTCTCTCTCTCTCTCTTTGCATATGCTTTCTCCTCTTTTCACTCTCTCGTCCACGAACTCTTGTGTATGTACCATCGTCGATTTTACGTTGAATAAACAATTTGCCATTTACTATTCCATTTTCGAAACAAAATAATAAGTAATCGATGCGCTTTCTCAAAGTAAATTTTGCAATTTTTACTGCTGAATTGTAACATGTTAACTGAATTTTCGCACAGCTCTAAATGTTGTCTTAAAACTGAATTATTCAAAATATGACATTACTCAGTTTCTACTTGGAACACATTATAATATTATACTATTTGCGTCGTTTCAATTTCCATTAATGGGCCACAATGAATAAATAACAACAAATGCACTGCAATCGCATCCAATCAGGGTTGAAAATGTTCAAGCCATCGAAATTACGGCCAACGATAAAAAAAACACTACAATTTACTACATTAATTTTCACCTCAAACGCAGTACAGCCGAATAAAAAGAGAAAAAAAAAGATGTCTGAAAATTAAATGGAATGTGAGTCTCCTTAATTGCTGTAGTTTTCGCTTATTTTGAAAGAAGTTTCAAATCATAAACGAGATGAAATTAAAACTTTGCCATTTATTCAATACAATTTTAACTATGTATTTTAACGACTGCATATTACTTTAATGTGGTATAAAGTAAACCTTTCGCAAAACTTCCGCCACAATAAAGGTCTAGATAAAGGTAGTTTTGTTATTATTTCACCAAAATCGAATAGACGAGAATGAATGAAAAAAAAAATGGAAGATAGAGAAGGAGTTCATCTCTGAATACACGGTCTCACAACCCTGCTTATCATTTTGAATAGATGCAAACAAAAAAAATAATGTTTCTCGTAAATTAGTTTTGCAAGCATTTTGAGGTGCTCAAAAGTAGCAGTATTATAATACTTAAATTTAGAGTTATAATCGAAAAACAATTACAATGTGTACACTGTATTTATGCAACAAACTTTAGATTTTAGGCGTCATTTTAACGACGTGGATATACCAGACATTCCACGTATTTTGCAGAGAATTGATCAAAGATTGTCTATTGAATTGATAATGGTTCTTATTTTTCATATGCTCATCAGATGAATATGTTTAACTGAAATTTAGAAATGTTTTAAGTAAGTGTATTGTAATGAATTGAAATACGAGTATACAAGGAGAAAACTAACTCCGGAGAAACTTTAAGGAATTTATGCCAAACTTTGCCTGAACACATACATGTTTCAATTATTTTATGGAGTTTTTTTTTAAACTTCATTGAATTTAATGCAATCAATTTTTGAATTGTAAATTGTCACAAACAAAATTATCACATTTCATTCATTTATTAATTTAGGCCAATCGGTATGCATATCGTCTGGCTTTATTTTGTTTGTTCGTCTCTAAATCGGTATCGAAATGAATTGCAATGCATCGTTGCAAAAATGCAACTAAATTGAATGGTTAAGAATAATAATGAAACTTAATTTTGGTTCAAACTGGAGTGTCCCGCAGAATTATTTCAAATGAAAGTGTCCCGAATATTTGTTTCAAACTAAAATGTCCCTACAAAAAAGATTCATGTAAATTTTCCTAAGTGCCATTTTCATTTGCAATAAATTTGAGGGACACTTCGATTGTAAACTTTTTCTTGAGTCCTATTCATAAGAAATTTTTTCGGGGGACACTTTGAGAAAAAGTTTTTTCGACATTTCAATCATAATTATATGTACTATATGTATGAGAATTTAGAAAAAATCTGTTCAATAGGTATCACATAGCAAGTTTATATGAAACTCTCGGAGACTCGGTATAGAGCACTCAAACAGTGAAAAAAGTCCAGATCGTGATTTAGATGATATGGAATGTGATTTTTTTCATTCTGATTTCACCAGGTGATACAGAAAATTGAGTAGTATTTGTAAATCGAAGAAAAAAAATTTAATTATTTCTTTCATTTTTCGCGATTTTTTATACCATCTATATGGGAGGCTTGTATGAAAAACACGGAAGACCGCTAAAATGACAATGTAGTACGTTCATACATATTTTGCATGAGCCATTTCAGCGGTCTTCCGTATTTTTCATACAAGCCTCCCATATAGATGGTATAAAAAATCGCGAAAAATGAAAAAAATAATTAATTTTTTTTTCCTCAATTCTCAAATACTACTCAATTTTCTGTATCACCTGGTGAAATCAGAATGAAAAAAATCGCATTCCATATCATCTAAATCACGATCTGGACTTTTTTCACTGTTTGAGTGCTCTATACCGAGTCTCCGAGAGTTTCATATAAACTTGCTATGTGATACCTATTGAACAGATTTTTTCTAAATTCTCATACATAATGTACTATATTATTATGATTGAAATGTCGAAAAAACTTTTTCTCAAAGTGTCCCCCGAAAAAATTTCTTATGAATAGGACTCAAGAAAAAGTTTACAATCGAAGTGTCCCTCAAATTTATTGCAAATGAAAATGGCACTTAGGAAAATTTACATGAATCTTTTTTGTAGGGACATTTTAGTTTGAAACAAATATTCGGGACACTTTCATTTGAAATAATTCTGCGGGACACTCCAGTTTGAACCAAAATTAAGTTTCATTATTATTCTTAACCATTCAATTGTGATCATCAGCAATTGATGAATATCAACTATGAGTCAATTTCGGGAATTTTTTATCAAGAGCAACTAAATTATCTCATTTTGTAAAATATATTACGAATGTATGGTTTATTTGTCATCTTAAATCTTAATGATTACAATATTTCTTTGTTTGTATGTCTTTTTTTTTCAACCATGCCTTGCTCCATACACTAACTTTATAAAATTGAATAAGTTCGAGTTTGCAAAATGCAATTTCCGTGTATACAAATTAGTTGAATAAGCTCATCCCGAGAAACAAATACATATTCGCAACATAAATATCTCGTGTGACCCCACACGAATACAAAACTATTAAGATTAATGAATTTTTAGACGAAAAAAACGCTATGGATAAATTATAAGATCTATATGGAGCTGGGCTAATCATTATAATCATTCATATTTCTAATGGAGAAATGTACGTGTTCAATTCGTGCTCATTAAACATTCGTTTATTCGGAGCATCTGGCGTGCGGCGTACACAGTGCAATACTTTGTAAATGTAGCGTACAAAATTCAATTTTATATGTATGCATTATTTAAACTATCAGGTACGTGGTTCTATACGTTCATTTTAAGAATGAACAGAGAAATTGAGAACGACACAGAAAAGAGTGCAAAATGAAATGTAGAAAGGACAGATAGAGGAAGTGAAATTATGGGCATTTTCTGAAATCGGATGACATCGATTGAAAACACTGTTTGCATTCCATTTGAAATCAGAAAATGATTCAATTTATATGTGTATATGTATATTCTCTTCGTGATATACAATACACAATTCGAATGCGCACACAAACATAGTATTCAACTTGATTGCTCCATTTTTGCAAATCCATTCCATTATCAAATTCAAATCTAACTATTTTATGAATTTAATTTGATTCATTGCATGCACAAATCACATTTACCAATTTGCAAACTTTTCGCGTTGGCCAGTTTGTGTATGAGGTATGAGGGAAAAATTTGTAAAAGAGAAATAGAACTTGACAAAATGGAAAAAAATGAAATGAAAGAACGAAATGACCATAAATTGAGTAATCCCTTTGTTTCACTATTTTGACGCATTTTTACTTAATTAAATTTATTAAATCATCAGATTATTTATCATTTGATTGCATTTTTGTATATGTATGATAAAAGTATGTTCAAAATAGGAGTTGGCTTTGTGATCAAAGTCGGTTTTATGTTCGTTATCATTCATTGAGTCATAGTCATAATCTAGTCGTTTGAATGGTTGAGCTAGCTCTTTCGCATTTTGAATTGAATTGTATCAGCTTTTACGAGTGGCTGGTTTAATAATGTAATTTTCTCTCTGGTTGTCACTGGAAAAAGAAAGCCGATGAAAAATTCGAACTCAATCAATTTGCATCTCATTGTTATTAAATATAGAAAGCATAAATTAACTCGCATACACGAATCGGGTACAAAATCGCTAGCTCACGTGAAAAAAGGCGGCACGAGGCATATTTACTGTTGAACATACAACGCCGCAACCCACACGAAAAAAAACTTTTTTGTAAAAATAAAATTCTATCAAATTAAGTCTTTAAGCATTTCTTTTCACTGTTGGCTATGAATCCTGTATGTATGGACTATGGAAATGGTTAAAGAAAATGGAATGAAATCAACATGAAGGCGAATGCAACCAAATTAACAATTTGGAATGCGAATTGAATTAAATGGCATTAAACGTTTTTGTTGGTGTTTTTGTCGTCGTCGGTCGTTGAATATAATGCCAGTGAATGCAGCAATTCAAGTGAATGGTGCAACTGTATATTGTTGATGTTGTTGTTGCCGTCGATTATTGCTTTGTCATAGGCCCGAAATTATAATTCATGGCCAAAATATTTTGGCGTTAAGTCGACATTGGATTCAGCCAACACACATTTATTCGAGTTTCAACTTAGCAAAATGTTGATGAATATTTCTGTTTCAGATTCATTGGGACAAAAAAAAAGGTAATGGCAGACAGAGAGACCGAGTAAGGGTAGTATTGCAGTATGTAAGAGACAGTATTGCAGCGCCCAAAATGAATCCATTTTACCATGACATCGAATGCAGTGTAAAATTGCGCAAAAATACGACAGAATCGCGACTCGCTAGTCGAGCAGATTAAATGAATCTTTGAATATATATTGTACTAGTATACATATAGTAAAGTATAAATTTTTATTACAAACAAAGAATAGAACCGCTGCAATGGATAGGAAGCGATCGTATCTCACATGGGCATACAAAACATACATACTTTCATTCTATGGTTCGTTTGCTTCGCACTCCTAATCTATGATTTGAAGAACCATACAGTTTGAAGAAAAAAAGAATGGCAAAGTCACCGAGCTAGAGGAATAGATAATAATGATCTGCATTTTATATGTTTATATGTGCATGTGCTTAGAAAATACGACAAATGCCCGCGCATGATATGGGTAGAGCGGGACGAATGTGCTGCTATGAAGGCGAAAAGCTCTCAATCTCTGTTTGAAATCGAAATATACGCAACATGATTTACGAAAATTGGTTTACATGCAATGACGCACCAAATCGCATAAGCTCAAAACACACATCAAAATGACCAGGAACCTTTGAACAGAGAGAGAGAGAGAGAGAGAGAGAGCTCACACACTTGCAGACGATGAAGGAGCAACAAAAAAACGGAACAAGAAAAGTGTTGCACTAGCAAGGCGATCGAAATAAAAAAAGCAGCAGTGGCAGAGAGTAGCAACACTCGTCCCGACTCTACTGTATTGCTCAGTGTGGTGGCGGACGCCATTTCGTTAGCCCATATCCTCATCGAATATTTCCTTCGTATAGAATGCGGTTATTATTACTATGTCATATGCGCGCATGCGATATACTTGGGTAAAAAGGCCCGTATATTCTCCCATTGCTGCTGTTGATGTCAATGCCGTTACTGCTGCTTTGGCTCTCGATATGATTCGGCAGTACGTTAACTTGTTGCATATGTGCGCTGTGTGTCTGGGCTCTTGAATCCTGATGAACGAATACACAAAAAAAGAAATTACGAAGGCAAAAAGCACATACACACACACACACACACGATATACAATCATTATCGCATTCAAGTCAGCGATTCAAATCCAATATCAAATTGGGGGACACGTCGTTTGTTTTCATGGGTCTAATTCGTCTTTTTTTTGTTGATTCTTGGTTTGAAATACAAATTGGTAATGTTGTTTTTAATGTGAATAAGTTTGGCCCCATAAACTCTACTTCTTTTGCATAGCAATCATAGACTCGGCTTATGTCACAACAACAACAAAAACTTGGTGTACCATTTGTCATCAATCAAGATTCATTTACGCTGTTGCTATTAACGCCTGTTATTTTCTTTCTTTCGTTCATTCTCTTTTTTTAGCATTTACCGATAAAGTCACGCATCATGCGGCCATGGAAGCTTTTATTGTATTGTGATATTTTTTTTTTCAACATTTATTTCGTGTTCTATGATGATTATATTTTCTCACATATTGCGTAGAGGTATGTAGGCTTTTCCTTATTTTATAGTCTTGAGAATCTGTTTTATTTCTTAATTTTTTCGGCCACGGACATTTTCTTTTCTTTTTTTACTTCTCTGCCATTACTTGGTTAGATTATTTCGTCCCATGGTTGCATATAAATTGTGGACTTTTCATTTGTATACACCAACATGATTTGTAAAAAAAACCTTTTTTTTTTCACCCCATCCAAGTGGAGCACAATTTTTGTAAAAAATATTATCTCATGCATTCCAATTTGAATAGGTACAACCATTGTGTACGTGCAGAAAAAAAACGCTGAACCACGTGTACAGAATTCCACGACTGGCACATGCTCAATGTAAATGTGAGAAAATTACATCGTCCAGAATGATACGGGGCCAGAATCGGGTAATTTTCGAAATGCTCAACTCGATTTGAGGCAAACGAGAGAGAGATAGATAGAGAGAGAAAGAAATGGGTTAAACACAATGATGGCTGATGATGGTTCTTGGTTGATGTGTTTAGCTATATATCCTTAACATAAATACATAAATATATATATATGTGTGTATGAGTGTATGTGCGTGTTTTGTATGCGTAAATTGAAATTTTTTGCAGAGAATTATTGTGCAATAGTGAATGGCGTATATAATATTCTCCTTCTAGGTACCTTCGAGCGCACATACACGGGTATGTATGCGGGTGGTTTTATTCCCATAAGAGCGCAAAGAAAAACCGAATAAGAAACATAGAATAAAATAACCAACAACAACCAACGAATGATGAAAAAAAACCTCATGCTATAAACGACAAGTTGTCGCATTGCAGCCACTTATTCACACATATTTAGTATAAATATAATAATATTAATAATCATAGCCATCGTTTTGTATTCTGTTTTTCTCTCTCTCTCTCTCCTAGTCATTTACTAACTTGAAGAAAATGATTGTGTTGGTGTTTGTGCAAGAATGAGCGAGCTTACTAGTTCGTTAGTGGCACATTATTACAAAAACAAAAGTGAAAAACACGATGCAAAGAAGAAAAAGTTTCTCCATTTCTTTTTGCTATTCGAATAACAGCAGCAATGATGGTTGTTGCTGTTTCGCACTGGATTTTATTTACTTAAAAGACATTCGACGTTGGGTGCATTTTTATTTTATATTTTTCTGCTCAGCTTCTTAAGTTCAGTTTTACTGTAAGTGGCTAAAGCTTCGAATCTGTCATGTACTCGAAAAAATTTAATAAAATAACATAAACACGATCATTTAAAATGCTCTGAATATGTGCGAAGAGAAAAGAAGGACGACATCCTTTGCATCAGCATACGTATGAATATAGCCAAACAATAACAAATGAATGGCTATATATGCATATTGTTGTTTCTCTCTGTCTTCGTCTTGTTCTGTTTCGTCGTCCATAGTTTTTTTTTTTATTACAGATATTGTCGCAATATGCGCATATTGATGCGGTGATGACGACAAGAAAAACGGTGAGGGCGCGAATAACTGCATTCAAGTAAATATTCAGCGCTATTTTACCCCGTTGAGCCATTAATTGAATTTCTTATGGACGCAGCCAGAGTTTTAAACTCACACAACAAGTAAATATAAATATATGAAAAAACAAACAAACACACACACACACACACACACGAAGAAACAAGAAAGCGACAACAACATTAAATAAAATGATGCAGCAAAGCCAATTAGGATGGAAAATCAATAAACATTCGCTGTCAAATGAATGGATTTTATGTGTAAATTTTGCACACCATTCAGGCGTCAAAAGATGCAAGAGTCGGCATTGCATTACTGTGTGTTTTTCTTCTTTTTTCATTTTTGTTTAATTTACAAAAAAATGACATGTCAAAGTGAGCAACCCAATTTTCCTTTCGCGCAAAATGCATATGCACAAATCATTGGATTTAATCGAAAATCTCACACATACATAAACCAGCAATTTTTCTTTTTTTTTCGTGTTTAATCACAAGCCAATTATGAAACCAGCTGAAATTATACCCTCTCTCAACAAAAGAGACGAAGAAAAAGAAAACACAGTATATTTGAATCCATCTCTCTCGCTGTGTGTGTGTTTGTGAAAAATTGCAATGCAAATCGTATACAGCGAGCTATTTTTAACCTTCTTTTTCAGAGTCAAACAACAAAGAGCGAAACGAAGAGGAAATGTGTATTGCACGCACACACAAATCAAATAGTTTGACGTGTAAAATTAAAGCTCTTGACGGCCATCATCATAAAATGGAAATGGAGTTAACATGTATTCTACATAAGTTTCATTTAATTTGCCTACGGACTACGTAGTACGGAAAGAATGAGAGAAAGAGGAAGGGGGAGGGGGCAAAACAAACACGGCGGTTTGGTTTTACTGGCATTTTCTCTTTCTCCATTCTATTCTTTGCTGATTTTTTTTTTTTGCTTTTCTTTATTTTCCGAGTTGAAAAACAACGCAAGGGAATAGCCAAAATGTCTAGATCATCAATTGACTTAAATTATAATGCAAATATAATCGTTTCTCCATATATGGTGTTGGTGGAGTAGATGATACAATATACGTATATATTTGTTACATGTTAATGTATCGGCTCGGCAACAGAGTGAGAGAGAGAAGGGGGACGCGCGGGAGAATGGGTGCTCAGAACCAATTGAGCGTCAAACATCTAAAATGAAGCTACTGAAGTTTTTTTTATGTGAATTCCTTGAATGTAATAATTAGCCATGGGAACGTGAAGCCGTTTAGATAAACAGCCACTGAGAATACACGAAATATTTAAGGAAGCAAAAGGAGAGATGGGGAAGCAGGTGAAGTGAAAGAGTGAGAACCAAAGTCAGCAAGTGAAGTGATATTAGAAAGAGAGGTTAGGCAAAGAATGCAGAAAAGTAAATACCCAAGGCACAAGGTGAAACGAAGCTTTTCTTTTTTCTTTTCTCGTATTATGTGTTTGTATATTTTTGTTTCATCGTTGGCCTCAATTATATTTGTTTTGTTTCAATTTTTTTTATTCGATGATTTGTTTTTGTTGTTGTTTGAATGCGGCTTTCGCCAATTTTAAATTTTGACTCCACTGTTCGAAGAGCAGAACGAAAAAAAGTGGTTACACAAAGTTAATTCAATGCAATTCACCAGCAATTGTGGTTTGGTGATAATTACGTTGTGTATGCAATTATTATAGGATTGTGTTGAGCTTTGGCTAAAGGTCGTAGATGATTCAGTAATTCTGATGGGAAGCTAAGCGAACAAAAAAGCATATTAAACGAAACTATACGATAAAAGGAAAGTGGCAAATAAAAGGAATAAAAAAACACACACACACACACATCTGAGAGCTGAAGTGTGAGAAAGGGACAAAGAAAAGAAGTGCTCGTGCTTAAGCGTTACATGAAAACAGCTAAACTATTAACTCAAAGTCACACACAGTGACATCACCGCTCTCCACTTTGCCCATCGCAAAAAATAGAAACTTGCACATTTCACAAGCCCATGTTGCGCCATCGTATTACAAAGAGTTACAAGAAGAGTGTGTGCTTACAAGGTTCTCCTTAACTACCGCATGAAAAACACACGTGCTCGTTATCGAGCTATTACATATGAAGGCGAAAGGCCATTAAAACTTAAAGAAGAGAGAAGCAAAGAAGGAAGGGGGAGGAAAAGAGAAACAGCAAGAGAAAAATAACACAAACGAAAATGGTTTGCCTACTAAACACCGAATGCTATTAAATCTTTTGACAGGTACCAGCTTTTCATTTGCGCGACAATGTCTAAAGTATTGAATTTTTGAATATGCATATTTCACATGTTCCCATCAACATCATCCTTTATATTTTTTTTCATTATTACTATTATTACGGTCATCCAGTAACTATGCTCTTCTCTTTGCTATTTTGTTGTTGTTGTTGCTTCTTGCGTTCAGCCGCTTGCATGAATGTGTGCCAGGATTATATTCATCGGCTTAACCGCGTGTAATTCGGGGTAAAAAAAGCGCTCACATTTGAAATGTAATCATAATCACAGCGACAAAGCGAACAAAAAAGAGTTATCGAAAATGAATGTGTCCGAAATATACAACACTATAGTTTTATTCGAGTTGTATTTTTCCATGGTGCGTTTTTTCACTTGTATTTTTTTTTTGTATTTTTGGTTGTAATAGCTGCTTTTGCGCATACCGAGTATTCGAAGCATATTATGATGATTTGTCAGAGTAAAACCAATTGTGAACTTCCGAAGTCATTCGATGACAAGATGAGCCAAAGCATAGCGTGTGCTATAGACTCGCACACATTTTTTGATGGATGAAAAGAAAAATGAACGAATGGAACAAAGCGTTAAGGCAAACATTTGCTGAACGACTTGGAAAAAAGACCCAGCAGTATCAAATGTCGAGGTTTAAAAAACAAAACCATCGCGCGCGTCGCACAATATTTCAAATGGATGGAAAATCCTTTATGTAAATGCGATGATAAGGATTTATCTGAATGTCAGGCGGCTACCGTGCTCGCTCTTTTTTCTCTCATTTCTTTTTCAACCCCCCCGAAAAAGAGCGGAGATTATTGTTTGATAAAGAAATTGTTATTTTAATGGAGCTCCCAGAGAATACGCACACCGTTACATTTCTTACCCCGCTGTTGCTATCGCTGCTCTCTGATGCAATCATGTGCGTCTAAAATTCAAATTCTTCCCCGTTCCCACTCCTCTCATTTTTTCTACTGTCATTCCATTCGGAAAAGTTGTTGCTTTGTTCCCTGTAATGGATTCATTCCGTGCATCAAAAGCATTTCATTTGGTTTTCTTTCGTTACCGCTGTTGCTGCTATTTTTTGTTTTATTTTCGTCGTCGTCGTCGTCGTCGTCGTCGTTTGCTTGGTTTTCGACATGCTACACACACATATATATATATGACGATTTTACATTGATGAAAATTAACCAAAGAACACCCGCTGACTGGTTGTTTTCTTCATACAGCGGAATAACATGTTTGTACCATTGTACTCATAGCTGGGCAGACTGAAAAATTCAGGGGGGGGATTGGGGGGGGTAATTTTCTCAAAAACTCCTAGCAAAATAGGAAAATTTCATCTATGATCCAAAAACCCTAGCAAAATGAGAAAAATTCTATCCAAAATCATGAATTTTGTAAAGGGGTAACGCAAAAATTTGTTGATTTTGTAAAGGGGTAACGCTAAAATTTGATGCCTCAGGAGGGGGTAATCCCCCCCCTCCCCCCTGTCTGCCCAGCTATGATTGTACTTGAGCCCGATTTTAGTAGCGCGCTACAAATACATGTAGACGCGTGTAAGTGCTTTTAATGGATAATAATCGCAACAACATCAACTAACACTCCACAACACAATAATTGTGCCATCCGAAGATGGTGTACAAACCAACACACTAACCAAACAATGTCATGTATTTCAATGGCTTGGCTTTGGCTGTATCCCTCCGGCCAACCCACGGGGGCTTTATCTTCTTTCATTTCTGGATCTATCCTTTTCCTTTTTCCCTTTCAATGACATTTTTTTGCATTGTTCTCATTTGGCTTATTCTGGTCAACGGATTTTTTTTTACACAAAATTCGTAGGGGCTTGTTTTTAAATTCCAATTTCAGTTGCGCTTTTTCATTTTCTTTTCATTTTAAGAAACTTTTCGGTCCCGTTAAAGTCGTTAAAATGATAGAGTTTATAATTATGCAACTTTAAGTCCCAACAAAAATACTCTTGAAATTGTCCAATTTTGTGTTGATACTAAATTCAAGCATATCATACCATACATTGTTTTATGCAACAACAAAAATAATTATGGGAATAAATTTAAATGTGGTTGTCAGCTTTTTACACATATATCTCGATACAGCAACATTCGTAACGAATAAGGAATCGCCCACGTATATATATAAAATATACAACAAAAACAACAACAACGACATCATAAGCAGAAGTACAAATTATTCGGATGATTTTCAAAACCCAGCCACTTGTCAGGGAAGGGGAAAAAAACCTAAATAAATTATATGAAAATGAAATGTGTTTAAATTTCTCTCAAATGTACGTGACTCATTTATGAGGAAAAAGGAAAGAGAGCACAGTGTTGCGAATGAATATGGCACACATTTTAAAATTATGACAACTTCTATTAGAAAGGAACGAGACAAAATGATTTAAAGTTTGCACACGGTGGAACCACTGAGTCCCGCATGCACTAACATTCGAACAAAAAACAGATACTTTCGGTTTGGTTCCAGAATGTGATTTACCAGTGGAAACCAAAAACCATACAAAACCATCGAATCTCTTTGTTTATGAATGTTTGAAATATATTCCCTGTTTCTATTCTTATTGAATCAATTATAAAGGGGTCGAGGATCAGCAACTACAATGAATTATTAACTAGACCTCGCATGAAGTTCTTCAGTCTTATTGAGAATGTTCATAAATTTTTCAAAGAATTTTCTTGGTTGGTTTCTTCTTATTACAACGCCATCTTTTGCAATGGGAATTTTTCTCCCCGAAGTATTTTAAATCCATTCGGTTGATTAGTTTTCATTTTGAACATGAAAATTGTATGAAACTTGAAAAAATAGCTCAGAAATTTATATTCGAAAGTCTTTTGCCATACAATCTGGCTGCATCACGAAAATAATAAACAATTATATATATACATATGAATTTTGTATGAAATAGAATAAGTGTTTTGTAATAATGTCAATCATTTTAGCATTAGTTTATATGCATTATTTAATACAGACTTGAATACTTTGTTCCTTTTTTATTATTTAAATCCAAATGTTTTTGTAATTGTTCACAAATTATTTTTAATTTCGCTATTAAACCAAATCTAATCAGAATATTCGATTAGAATATACATTCACAAGCCAAACAGAAAGTTCTCCGTGATAATAATGTTTGAAATTGCATTCAGCGATTTATTTTTTCGATAGTTTTCATCATTTGAGAGAATTTAAGCGGTAGTGTGGAAATAACCACAAACATATGATAGAAAATCCCATGACTACGGTTGATTTTCCAATTTCAAAAGACACAATTATTATTTTCGTGTTAGAATTTGAATCAAATGACGCCATCTATTGCAAAACTGTTGAATTGCGAGAAAAAAAGTTAAATGAACTTCATTCTATTATAAATTCCTTAATAATTTAAATTGCAAATCTCAAAATTGTAGTTACACATTTTCTACAAAATTGTTGAACTGCATTTGAAATAATGCGACGATAATGCGACGAAATGAATGGAAATGTTAGTTTGCCTACTCATCGTCCGACGACATAATAAGCCGAAGGGTTATGTTACGATATGACTTTGACATTTCGTTGCCTATGTGTATGTGTTTACACCGTCGATATCATTTGTTTTGTGATCGAACACAATTCGAATAAATGCACAGAGTATATGAAAACAGTGAGTTATAAAAGTCGAATAAGTAACCGATTACGGAAACGAAACCAGTGATTTTTTTTAATTTATTAGTGATTCAATCATTATTTTACTACAGCGATGTCGTCCGTAGAGTCAGAAATTGGTAAAATTAAAAGTTCTTTCACGACCAAAGAAACAGAATCGATTGCATCGCGCCTAGAATTCGTTCATTTGCAATTACGAATTAAATGTGACCAATGTCGTTGATTCAACATTTCATAATCTTGATGATGCGGCAAATCTGATTTTTTGTTTGTTTGTTATTCATATGATTTTTCGCAAAGAGAAAAACGAATATAACTGAATGATTTATTTCTTTCAATGTGCACAGAATTGCTTGAGCGGGTTCTTTTTCGATTGGGCACAACCGAAACTGATGAACAACTTGAAGTATCGGTCAAAAAATTTCTGACACCAGTCTTACTGAAAATCACATCGCCAAACGAATCCGTGCGATGCAAGGTAAGTCTGTTGACCATAACAAAGCAACAGTCAATGGCAATGCATTTAATTTTTCAGGTGATGGAAGTTTTGACGCACGTCAATAAACGATTAAAGTCCAGACCATTGGTTCAGTTACCAATTGATGCATTACTTCAGCAATATCAAACAACTGATTCAACGTTTTTGCACAATTTTTCCATAATTTACATAACAATGGGATTTCCTCGGCTTAGCCAAGAGGAACAAACCAAATTGGCCACATACCTATTGAATTGTTTAGAAGGAAAACCAGAAAATCATCAAGACAAGTAGGTGCACCTCTCGTTTTTTGATTTCGCATCGTTTTAACTATCGTTTTGTTTTAGATTATTGATGTTAGTGTTGCCATTGTTGGAATCGATCGAAATACCAAAAGATCCGGTAAAACGATGCACTCTACTTGGTCTTAGCGATAAACCGTCGACAAAAAAGCAATTTTTGGCACTTTTACAAGATGTCCTACTGCTACCGTACGGCGTCATTCAAAGTGACGGCGAAGTTCCGGCAGGAATGAGCTCATACGCATTCAAACGGGTCATTGCAAATGAGTGGAAGGCCGAAGAATTGGAAAACCTGAAAAAAGGCATTTGCCGTTTTCTATGCAGCGGTGTATTTTCCGATCATGATATTTTAACGTTGCTAGTTCTTGCTTCGGCCGATACACGATTTAGTGTTGCAACACCGGCCATAGCCGAACTAAGTAAAATCAATTCATCGCTTGATTGGTCAGATCCAGAAATAACAGCACCATTGTACACACTATTTTTGGGAAACGGTTTAAAAAATGCGGAACGCAAAACAAGCGCATGCAGTGCACGTGTTCGTCAAAAATTGTTACAGTATTTGCTAAAGAGTCGAGGCAAAGGAATCAATACAGTGCGTGGCATTCAAGTAATTTTCGAAGCACTTTTCGGTGAAAATAATAATCAAAAATGCAAAGTATTAGCACTTCAATTTGCAAAGAATTTGATTCGAGAGTAAGTTTAATAAGTCGTTTTTATTATTCATTTGTTAAATTAATCCCTCCCCTGAGAATGTGAGCACGCTGCATTACTGTTTTAGAATTATAGAATCAAAATTACAGGATAGTGATTGAAGAGAAAAAAATATATGTTTTTGCTTTTGTTTCAGTGGTCAAAAGGAGCTAATCGATAAAATTTCCAAAGTGATTTTGTCGGGTGTATCTAAATTGATTGGAGTTGAATCAACTGAAACGGCTGATATTCAAAACGCAGCATATACAGCGATTGCAATGCTGGCACGAAAATGTCCGGACATCGTCAATAAAGATTTGCAACTAACCGTTGCCTACTTTAATCATTTGACACAAGCTCCAACCGAATTGCACGATTCCATTCGTGAAGCATTAATTGCCATTGCGCCCGCATTTCAATGGAATAGCGGTGGTGGTGCTGCCGACGATGATACAACGGTAAGCACATCGAATTCGAAGGATTTTGTACCAAATTCAAATCAAAAACTACTGCTTGCCATGCTGAACGAACATGCCGAATCGAAATCGACCATCGTACAAAATGTTACTTGCATATTTTTAACCATTTGTTTCCCGGATCACTTCGTGCCTGCACGATATCTCTTGCTTTTGATAGCTGGCGAAAGGTACACCATGGCATTCTTCTTTTTACGTAACCACGTACGTTCAATTAAAATATCAAATATTTCTTTTTTAGATCATCATTGCGTGAAACAATCACACAACACTTATACGGAGTTTCAAAGAAGGATCACATAAATTATTCGTACATATCGACGATTGATGATGCATCGACCATAAAAACTGAAGCGCTTGACGTGAATCAATTATCAGCCGAACAGCGTCGCGTTATATTGCCTTCGTTTAAAGAGATGATCAATCATGTGTATGAAATGAATCAGAAGCGATTGAGTAATTCATCGACACAGCGTTATGTTTACGGTCGAGCCACCCTTACCTATTCGTATGAAGTGTACACAGAGGTGACATTTTGTTTTCAATGCGAGAGATTTCAATCAATTGACCTTTATTATTCTCGTTTAGATTTTGGACTATTTGCGATTGTGTCTGTGGTATTCAGCGGGCATTCGATCAAATCCAAATAACGCAAAATTTGTATCCAAATTGAATACGTACATTCAAAACAATTATGAAGCGAACGAAGAGAATTTCCTTCAAAAATATTTGATGTTGGTGAAACAGATTTTGGTGGCAAAGCGTGGAAATATCGAATTAATTTGCATTTATGATTTATTAAATGCTGAATTACAAACATTAAGCCAACAATGTTACGATTTGATGGATAGTTTTGCATTGTCATTGAAGGATGTTTCGGAATATACGCGAATTTTGGTCTCACAAAGCATCGGAATTCTTTGGGCTATTGGAAGTTCATTTGATCAGTTTAATGCTTATGTGAGTGTAATTTTAATTTTCCGTTGCCTTTCGAAAGTTTGAGTTAATTCCGAACGAAATGAAGTACATTTTCAGAGTTTATTGAAATATTTTTTTTCTGGCCATTTTCAGATCAAAGAAGTATTAAATTCGTTATCACAACGACAAATCGAGCATCGTCATGGTAGTTTACTGGCATTGTCGCATGCAATGCATCGTAAAATTGTCTCATACCGAAAATCAAATGAAAATATCACATCCGAATGGGCCGAATTGAAACAAGTCATCGTTTTGTTAATCGATCACTTGACCGATCAACAGCCATTGCTGGTTTCGGCTGCGATTAATGGAATTTCTTTGATTGGTTCGGTGATAAAATTACCATTACCTGATTGCACGGAGAGTGATGCTGGTTCGTCTTCGACAACAACAACCTATGATGCTGACGATGAACAAATGGATGTGGATGGTGAATTAAATGAATACAGCAAAGCGTTTGTTGCACAAAAAATTCTATTTCTATTGAAAAGTGCACATTCACGGCCGAAAATCCGAGAGGAAGCCGCTCATTGTCTTGGCCATTTGGCCATCGGAGACGGTGCCTATTTTACTCAAGGACACTTGAAAGCATTCACCAAAATGATTAAATTGGTTTGTGTGATATTTATTTTAAAAATTATCATTGCAAATGTTCACACTAAATTCGAATTTACAGACAAAAGATCCCGCTCTGAATATCGCCATTGCACAATCGATCGTTTTGACAGTTTTGGGACATGAAATTGATGACAATAAAGAAAGTCATGGCGAAACATTGAATCCACATTGCAGTGATAAATGTTTTGACGAATTTTTAAACAGTATCATACGAATGGTGGCGGATCCAAACCCAGCATCGCGACATTCAAGTGGCATATGGCTATTAGCACTTGTAAAAAATTGCTCAAAACGTTCATCGATCTACAAACGAAAAGATATCTTACAATATGCATTCACCGAACTATTATCAGATGATAGCGGTGAGTTTTTGATCTAAAAAAATTTGTTGTTGGTTCAATAATTATCGACGATATCGATAATGAAGATTTTTTTTATAAAAACTGAATGATTTGTTACAGAATTTGTACAAGATGTGGCATCGCGTGGCCTTGGATTGGTGTATGAAATGTCGGCAGTGAAAATTCAAGGCGATTTAGCCAATTCGCTATTGAATCAACTATTAGGCGGAAAACGGCAGGTGAATCAAGTCACCGAAGATACAAAACTATTCGAAGAAGGCGTACTCGGCAAAACTCCAACCGGGTAAACATGACTTTTATTTTCTCTGTCTATTTCTCTCTCTTCAATAAGTTTTCTCTATAATTGGTTAAAAAAACGTTTGTCAATTTCAGTGGAAATATAACAACGTACAAAGAACTGTGCAGTCTTGCGTCTGATTTGAATAAACCAGAGATGATCTATCAATTCATGCAACTCGCCAATCACAATGCGACGTGGAATAGTAAACTGGGTGCAGCGTTTGGCTTGAAATCAATATCGAAAGGGGCCAAAGATCAAATGAAACCATTTTTAGAGAAAATTGTGCCACGTCTCTATCGTTATAAATATGATCCAACGCCAAAAATTCAGCATTCAATGATTTCCATATGGGATTCAATTGTAAGCGATTCAAAAGAAACAGTTGAAACATACTACTGGGCCATTTTAGATGAACTATTGAAAAATTTAACGGACGTTGAATGGCGTGTACGAATTGCATGTTGTTTGGCTGTTCGTGACTTAATCAAACGTTCAAATGGCCTCAAATTAAGATATCACGATCGTCTTTTATCGGTCAAAGCAAGCACCAGTGATAACGATACGAAAATGGAAATTGACGAAGCCGAAAATTCAAATCATTCGGTTCATTTGGGCAATGAAGAAATTCAATGCAGTGAACCGGAACTGTACACACTCTGGATACAGTTGTTCCGTGTTATGGATGATGTGCATGAAGGAACGCGATTGGCTGCCGAAGGAACGGCCAAACAATTGAGCAAGGTGAGTTTGTTTACACTCGTGGTTCCACTTCACAGAAATGGTTAATAAGCTTTAAACTTTTTTTCAAAGATTTGTATCGTCGCCGCATCAACGAATAATGGGAAAGCTGGTGAAATTGTAGCAAGCACTTTGATACCGGTCCTATTGAATATTGGTGTAACGAATACGGTCGCCGAAATTCGTTCGCTCAGCATGAAAACGCTATCCGAACTGATTGATTCGTCGGGCTCGTTGTTGACGCCACATCTTCAAGTATTGGTTCCATGTTTATTGAAGGCCACCGGTGAATTGGAACTACCAAAATTATCGTATATGTCAAATCAATTGGGTGGCAATGCGGATGCTCAAGAAATGATCGACTCGGCCCGAGCCGAAGTGGCCAAACAACATCATTCAACCGAAACACTCACCAAATGCATTCGATATATTGAATATGATTCATTGGAAAAGATGACACCCGATATCGTTGAATTGATGAAGGTCACCGTCAATTTGGGAACAAAAATTGCGTGTGCGCATTTCGTTTGCTTGGTAAATTCACATTCTTAATTAATGGATCGGAATGTTAAGGAGAAAAAAAACTTACGTTTCGTACTTTTTCGGTTTGTTTTTTTAGATCACGATTCGATTCCAGAAAGAGATGCAACCCTTAGTTGGCAAATATCTGAGTGCATGTTTCAATGGTCTTAAAGATCGTAATAATATTGTTCGAAAATACAACGGATCGGCGATGGGACATTTGGTTGGAATTGCAAAGGTAATTTTCTCAATTTTTTCGCAAATATTTTCAAATAATTCGTTTTTTTTTTTCGTCTCACAAAACAGGATCAGTCTGTGATTCGTCTCTTCACAAAGCTCACCGATTTCTACTTTGAAAATCAATCAAACAAAGGTATTCCGCAAACAATATCCGCAATAAATAAGCGTCATCAAGAAATTCTAAAGGATTATTCGGCGCACATATTGCCATTGATATTCTTTGCGATGCATGAACAAGTCAACGATGACAATCGTACAACGATTGAATCATGGAAAGAGCTATGGATGGATGTGAGTCCCGGCGATGCTGGTATTCGTATGAATCTTGAATCGATAATGCCAATGTTGGAAAAATCATTGAACGATTCATCGTGGAGTATAAAGGCACAAGGTGCGAATGCAATAAATACGATTGCAACACGTTTGGGCAAAAATTTAGATCATGCCGAACGTAATCGTTTGATCAATGCTCTATTGCAAGCAATAAGCGGTCGAACATTTCAAGGAAAAGAACGTTTACTTGAAGCATTGGCCAGTCTATGTGATGGACTGAAAAAAGATGATTCACAAATTCATCAACAAATTATCGATTCGGTGATGAAGGAATGCAACAAAGAAGAGCCAATCTATCGAACACATGCGCTGAAAGCAATCGGCGATGTGTTGGAACATTTGGAAGAGGATCGTTTTGAGGAATTGTACAATATGATTTGGTATTTGATTGATAAAAAGGATTTGGCATCGGTTACCGGCGACGATGAAGAGAAAAATCTATCGTCTGACGAACGAAATAAACGTGCTATGATTTTTATCAATTTAAAAGAAACGGTTTGTGAAACAATGGGCAAAGCATGGCCAGCCCATTCATTGGAAACACAGAAAAAGTATCAATTGATGTTTGTCGAACGATGTGTTCAATGTTTGCAAAACAATACTCGTCCCGTGCAATTGGCATTGCTGATTGCATTAGGAAAATTTGTGGAACGTTTGAAAATTCTTGAGGTGCCGAGTAAATCGAATGCGGAAAGTGCAGGCGAAAAGAAATTTAAAATCGATGAAAATGAGGGAATTCTTCAGAAAATCTGCACCGATATTTTATCGGCCGTGGTCTCGGTGTCAGGTGATGATGCAAATTCAAGTTTTTTTTAAGTGCAAATACATTTCTGAATTGATTGAGATTTAATATTCAATACTTTTACATTCTTTATCCGTTTAGCCATTCCACATACGGGTTTGAAAAAGGAAGCGCTCAATATTTTATTGACATTATCGAGTCGTCTGATTGAAAAACAAGCAACACATGAACTGGCACTGTTGAAGCGAACTTTCGATGAGATTTTGGCTACACTGCAACGTGACAATGCACCAGAGATTAAAATTCGAGTGAAGGACATCGAAGAAAAATTGAAAAACGTCTAAATCAAAAGGGAAATCGAGTAATTTGTGGTGTTTGTAAAAATCTCGGTCATTCTTAATATAAAAAGAATAAAATTTCAAAATAATAATAATAATAATTTTAAACATGATTTGTTTTAATTGAAGCTTCATTTCGGATTTTCATGCCATTCTACATGTAAGCCGAAAAAATGTAGCGAAAATATGCTTTGCCCCTATTTAAAGTTCATAATTGATGACCCTATCCACATTCCAAGTCGAAAAAATTATCCATGTAGTTCATAAAGCGACAAGAAAAAAAAAAAACATATGTAAAAATCTCATATTCATTTTCTTTAAATTGCGATCTAGAGCGTATGGCAAAAACTTTCTTCTTTTAACGTGTTGTATTAAATGTCAGAGATCTGTCAAAAAGACGCGCACACTATCACACCGCGAATTTTACTTCAGTTTGTCGGTCCGTCAGTCATAATATAAGCGGTGACATACATAGCGTGTGTTTGCGTGCGATTAGCAAGATAAGGTGTTCTACGGTGGAAAATTATTATAAATACTGCTGTTGTAGCACGAGAGATCTAGAGAAATAAAAAAAATATAACATACACAGCGAATAATCATCGTTGTTCAACTATCTGTCCATTCAGCTTTCGATACATATATATATATTCTCTATCTCTGTCCCTTGCTGTGACACATTCAGTGCGCTCGCTAGGCAGTGAATTAAATGGAATAGATAATATATTAAATCACAAACAGTTAAGGTAAAGCACATATAGTATGTATATCGTTAACAATCGAAAGTCTGTCTTTTTCGCAATTTAAGTTGCTGCGTAACTGAAATTAAAACAAGAAAAAAAAAATAGTGTGTCATTCGGTCTGAAGTATTTCATGTTCGTGTGTCGTTAATAAAAACCACAACAATTGTCTTTAATACGCCAATTTCTTTTTAGACAATTTTGAATATACCAATAAATAAAACCGCTATTTCAATGTCGCATCTCGTCGGCATAGTATCAAATTCGGTGGCCACAACATTAACAGCTTGTTTTTTTAAATGTAAGAAACGAAACAAAAAAAAAATGATTATTGTCAATGCAATAAAAAAAATCGTGATTATTACGATATCGTATTTTTTTTGAAACGATAATTGTTATTGACAATGATGTTTTGATTTCATGAAACAAAAAAATGTGTTTGTTATTATTGTCGTTGAATGTGTGTCTGTGTTATTGTCTGTGTGCGAAATTATCTATTCACCGTATACTTTATCATTGATTTATTGTCTCATTTGACTTTATTTTCCGCATCACTAATTCAGTTCAAGCTTGGCGCACCGTTGGCATTCGAGGTTCACATAGCTTAACACAATTCATCAAAATGAGCGATTTTAGCGTTGAAATTCTACCAGCATTACAGGACAACTACATGTATTTGGTATAAGCAATAGTTTTTTTTTTTTTCTCATTTATCCGTCGACCTTTCAAATAAGAACGAATGTGTCGAAAACACACACAAAAAATTATCGGACCCTTACATTTTTTCTTCGTTTCTTTAACTTTGTAGATTATCGACAATAAAACGCGTGAGGCAGTCGTTGTAGATCCCGTAGATCCCGAACGTGTGTTAACAGCGGTGTCCGATCAAGCGGTTCAATTGAAATCGATTCTCACCACACATCATCACTGGGATCACGGTATTATATTTCCCCTTTTCCCCCGTATTTTAAATGTTTAATTCAAAATTTAGTGGAAAAATGAAATTATTTTTTTTCTCTTTTCTCAATTTAAAGCTGGCGGAAATGAAAAGCTAGTCTCAAAATTTAGCAAATCGTTAAAAGTGTATGGTGGCGATGATCGTATTGGTGCTTTGACCGATAAAGTTAAACAAGATGATGAGATCCAATTGGGAAATTTAACGATTCGGTGTTTATTCACACCATGCCATACAACCGGTCACATATGTTATTACATTGACTCACCCAATGGTGATCGTGCTGTGTTCACAGGCGATACCCTATTTTCCGGCGGTTGTGGTCGATTTTTTGAAGGCAATGCCACAGATATGCATGCCGCACTTATCGGTAAACTGTCCGCACTCCCAAACGATACGAGTGTTTATTGTGGTCACGAGTATACTCTGCAAAATTTAGCATTCGCAAAACACGTTGAACCAAGCAATCAGGACATTCTCAAGAAAATCGATTGGGCCAAGAAAATGCGCACTGACAACATTCCGACGGTAATTGATCTTTTATAGAATCGTTTTTTCCGTAGAATATATCCGAGCCAAATAAAAAATTAACGCTTAAGCACTGAATTATCGAAGTAAATCTATAAAGAATTTTTTTCTTATGGAAAACATACACAGAGAGTCATGAACACAACATACACATGACTGACACAACGATGCGATGCTGTTCTCACTGTTATTTCGAATGGACCAAAGAAAAATAGGCGTTAGTGCAAGATTCTGTGTATACATTTCCAAAAGAGAAAAAAAATGATCATAAATTTACTACGATACGCGCAAGAGCTTATTTTTGGGCACGGTTCTATGTTACGGGTTGTTGTATAAAATTGATTTTTCAAACTGTCGTGTTTTTCTTTTATCAAACAGGTGCCGTCAACGATTGGTGAAGAAAAATTAATCAATCCCTTTATGCGAGTCAATCAAGTAAGTGTTCAACAGCACACTGGTAAAACTGATGAGATTTCGACGATGGCTGCAATTCGCAAGGAAAAGGATAATTTTAAAGCCTAAATCCAAAAAATAAGATTATTTTTCTATTATAAACCAAAAAGAAACATTCATTCTTTACCGATTATATCATTCACAAATACTTAAAAACACGTTTAATTTCCAGTAAATGGAAATCTAAAAAAAAAACATCAAATATGATTGCACGTAAATGCAAAAAATAAAGAACGCTGGATCAAATTCGATAATTCGTTTATAATTCTTATTGAATTATTTTCACTTTATTTTTTCTTTGAATGAAATACGTTTTTTTCTTCTTTTTTTGAAAAATTGTTACTCTTTTTTTTTGTTTTCTTTTGCACATCTAAAAATATGTTGCTCGAATCGTTTATATTATCATACTTTTTTACTAATAAAATAAAAATACACGAAAATAAATGCTTGGTTGTTTTAATAAAACTTATTACAGAAGAGAATTTGAATCACACCACAAAAATGAGCAGTCGTCTTTTTTGTCTTTGCTTTTTCATGCTTCGAGGGAATTAATTCACGTTGAATATTGTTGTCATTTTGGGTTGCGGCGAAACTCTTTGGCCAGATATCATTTTTTTATGTGTGTGTGTGTTTTTCGTATGTTTTATGTACTATACACATCCTCATTTGCGTATGAGGCGTGCGGGTAATTGCCATGGGTGAAAAGCCGTGAAAAATTGCTGTCTATCCCTGAGCTGGGTATCACTGGTATCATATCCCTGTGGAAATAAATGCAAAACGAAAAAAAAAAACATATTTCTTTAATTATACGAGAAAATACCAGATTTTTTTTTTTTGTTAGCCTCTATATAAAAAAGACACATTTTCTTCAAGAATGCACATCACCGGACAGATTTTAAGGGCAATCATTTTTCATTTAAAAAATATATATTCCAAATTGACATTGAATTATTGCTTTTTTACACATTTTTTTCCGATGAATTTCCTCAGAAGTAATCTGGACATTTCGATTCCGTTGTGCATTTCAACTAAAAAAAAATTTTTCGTTCCTGTGTATATGTTCCAATATTTGTGCCGCACATCCAAATGACCAAAAAAAAATGCTTCATATAAATTACGAAAGAAAATACATATGTTTTTCTTTCATCCTCTCTGCAGCAATGGTGCAACAAGTGATTTGGATGGATTGACCCATTAGAGGAAGTGCCATTTTTTTCTTCGTCTGAAATTCTGCATGTGGCACAAATTGCTCGGTTTCAATATGCCTATTTCTACTGTAACACACATAAATTACATTGCATTTAATAGCATTTATACTCACAAACGGCTCTGCGGAGTTCGATCCCTTTGTCGTCGATTCTTAAACCAATTTGACACTTGTGTTAAAGTAAGCGATGTCTTTTTCGCCAGCAACTTCTTCTCCTCGGGTGTCGGATACCTAAATACGCAACGACACACACGCACAAAAGAAATCGAAACAAGTGTTTAGAAAAATCGTTTTAATAATATTTTTTGTGCATTATACACAGATGATTCTATGATTTCCATTGTATTTGGGAAATATACAGTTATTTCAATAGAATTCACTTTCATTTTCAAAAATTTTGTGCGACTGATCAGAACCATAATGCCTTTAGACAGATTTTTTGGCACGACAGTTCACCAAAAAATCACACCGTTAACAAAAAAAAAAATACATAATAAAATCGTTGAATTTATTACCGATTACGTTCGTAACAGTCCTTGAGCGCATTTCGACTTTTTTCCTTAAAACAATAAACCGTCTCTTCACCATCCCAAATCGTTTTCGGCAGCGGATATTTTTTCCGTATACGATATTTATCGACGGCTCCTGATATTTGAAAATCAAATTAAAAGATACACATACACACACATTAAGTTTTTTTCTTCTTCTTTGTACTTGTTATTGGTTTCATTCTCAATTTAGTTCTAACAGTCGTATTGACATCGTTCTAGACATTGTTTCACTATGTTTTGCGATAAATAAACATAATAACAATCAAATGGTTTTAAGTAGATCATTAAACAGAAGTCAAAATACCAATAATATGGTATGGTGGCAAAATTTAATGGTTTTACTTTGAATTAATTTCCATTTAAGACTATAACTCATAAAAAGAATGAAACAATTATGCATAAAAATGTCTTGAATTTAAGTTTTCTTTCGAAATCACATTTAGGAAGATATTGATAAAAAAACATCTTCAATTTGGATCTCTACGTTTTTCTACCAGTTTTCCGAAATGCAGTTTCAAAAGAACAGTTCAACGCGAGAATTTTTTTATGCAAGGAAAAAAAATACAAGAAAAATAAATACAAACCTAGTCGACGATCTCGAACTTTTTCGGCTTCTTTGTAGTGCGCTTTGAACCAAAGCAATTGCAATTCGTTGTGAAATTTCGCGGAAAAACAATGTGACTCGAGCAATTTGTACAGATCATGATAGAGACCTTGGTGGTATGCAACTACGGCTCGCGCTCTTCATCACAAATGAGAATAAGAAAATTGTAAATAAAAAACGGTTTTTTTTTAAATCCATTGGTGGCATTAAAAATTTAAATTTGTAAACAAAAATAAGGGGTATTTTGAATCGGAGTTTTATGGTCACATAGCCAAGCGATAAGCAGTTATTATTACTTATATTTATGCGAATGCAATCAAGAATGTGGAGAAACTTTGGTCAAAATAGCTAGTCATCGCATGGCTGTGAGACAGTTAAACTTTGACGTAATAACAAATCGTTTCCGAAAAAGAACTGCTCAGAATGTTTCTTTGAATTGTAAAAGGATGATGTAAAATCAAAAAAAAGAAAAAGATATTCACCTTAGAATACTGTCGTTCGGCCGAACCAATTCACTTTTGGGCAGATTATATAAAAGTTGTGCCAATTTATCAATATCACCTTTTTGTTGAAGTGCTTCGCACAAACACACTATATGATCGGGACTAAAATCGAATGTTTTGCGTCCCATTTCTGAATTAAAAATTCCCGATGAGCTCGTCGATTGACCATTCGGCGATAAAACTAATGACGGTGACACAGCATAAGCTTGCGATTGATTATCTGTTTCTCGATTTGACATTGAGTCAATCAGTCGACTGTTTTCTATATGAAATAAAAATGTGAAAGATTTTCCATCATTAAATTAAAGTTTCTTTGATCCGAAAACGGCGACTTGGTCTTCCTAAACTGATTACATTTCTTCTGATTTGATTAAAATCGTTTCGTTCGTGTCTCACAAAATGTTTACAAACTATATCAAAGTCTAAAACAATATAACGCAATTAACGCGATCACTTATTGTTTCGTTCGTGAAATTTCGCATTTAATCAAACACGTTAATATCATACACTTAAATTTGAATTCAAATTATTATTACGTAATTGACACTTACCGAAATCACTTTCTGTTTTTCGCACAAACATTTTTTCGTTGGTAAAATTTTGAAATTTTTCCGGAAAGAATAGTGTGGTTTTGCAAAGTGTGGAATTTTCGGGGGTGACATTATTTCGATAACCTGCACGAAGAAACAAAGAGAGAGAAAAAACACACAAAAAACTGATCTTTAATAATAAATTTATCACAAAATGCCTCGTTTTGATCATTCAATCATGTTTGATGATGATTTTATGATGAATAATTTTCATTTTTTTTGTTGATCAATGAAATAACCAATTAAACAAATAACTGACCTGACGAATTGTCAGCATTTGAATTATTGTTTGTTATGTGATTATTGTTGTTGTTGTTCACGTTTGTATTGTTGGAAAGTGCTAATGGTGAATAGACCATCGTGGTTTTGCTATTATTTTGTGAAATGATTCCGTTTGCTTTGAGATTATGTCGCAGAGGATCGGTGGGACTGTTTGAATTGGAGCTCATTGCATGAATTGCCGACATAATTTTTGTTTTCTTAAATTTCGTTGCGTCTCCAAAATCACACTGACTTTTAATTAAACACACTAAATCACATACATTAAAAATGTTTTGCACCTTAATTCACTAATTTGTACAAAATCTATGACTATTTTCTTCGAAGATTTAAACTCAGTCACTAGACACTGAATCACACTTCCTTCGATTGACTCACTGGAAATATTTTACTAAAATTAAACGTAAAAAAAATATGTTGTATTGCAAAAAAGACGATTACATGTGTTTGTCTTTGAATTTTGGTTGGTAGTGAGGAAAAAAATGAACTAAACGGCTCATGTACAGTATGAGATCCTAAAGCCTTCTGAAGCAAACAAATCCAACCAGTTGATTGCAAAGTCCAGCTGAAACAAGCGAAGGGAACGTGAAAACGGAGAACCAAACAAGAAAAAACGGGCACACACACACACACCAATTGTTCATAGAGAGAGTAAGAGCTAAAAAAAAGAACAGCGCCGGTTTTCGTACAAAATGCACACACACATACATTGTATATCTCAACCCACAATATGAATATGAGACCTCTTATAGGCGATTAAACTGTACTGCCGTTTGTCGTCGAACATGTGTGAAAATCACTGAAAATCACGATATCAACAAAAAGGGCTCTGCCAATGTGAAATTGGAGATGCGACAGCCAAAATAACAACGACAACACAAAACAACGACGACAATAACCAACAGGCAAGCAAATTCGAGTGAATTGTGTGTTTATGTGTGCTCTTTTTGTTGTTGTTGTTGCTGGTGCTGTTGCCGCTGTTGCTCTTGTCGTTTTCGTCATCATTGTCGATCATTGAGATTGCAATCGAGGGGCTGGATTTAGGACATATTTTTTTTCACTCTCTACACTGTTCTCCTGCTCTTGTTTGTGATCGCTGATATGCTTACCATCTTCATAAGAGGACACAGACTAGATACCAAACGGGTATTGGTTTATCCTGCGCAAAATCAATGCCATAGCTCCGCCTATATCACAATTTCGTTTGGTTTATTTTTGTATTTTGTTTTTATTTTTTGCTTCAATTTTTTGCATTTGTTATCAATAAAAAAAACTGTTACGTTGTCCGATATAAATGCCATGATTTCGAATCTATTGACAATTTTTAGACCGAAACTCATTTTAAATGTAATCTGATAAAGAGTTTTTTTTTCATTAAGGAATAATAGATTTCTATTTGCAATTGAATGCTTTTGATACAAAAAAAAATGAACTGTTTGATTGAAACCACCTATAAAAATTGATTGGAATAAATGGCAGCCACTCTCAGCTCAGTTTGAATCAGAAATGTGATTGGTTTTTTTTCTTCAAATTTTTAATATGACACTTGCTCTCGTCAATTCTTCTCTAATTTCCATAAATTTGTATTTACATTCAAATCATATTTAATAATCATTTATACGAGAAATGCGAATTGAATTGAACATGTTTTCAAATGTGATTGAATTGCGTATGTTTTTGTTTGGTCGATTTGAAAGTAAAAACAAGTAATGTTCTATGAAATTGACACGAAAACAACAAGAGTTGAGATATTTAAAGAAGAGAATGAGAATAGAATGAATTTGATATGAGGCGTCGTCGATCTGGCATGTTAAATAGAATATATATATGAAAATTTGCTGACACATTAATTTTTCAATTTAAATGGAACAGTTTCTAATTGCGTTGACACTCTCTATATGCTCCAAGACAAACGCGACCGATTGCAAGTGTGAGAAAATAGTTCGCAAGAAAGCGACCACATTCTGTGGAATTGCCAACAGTCGATTGTCATGCTTCTTCTTTTTTTTTGCAAACTTAGAAACTAAAGTTTTTTTTTTCCTTTTTTTACAAAAATAACCACTTGCAACTAAAGAAAAGAAAAGAATAAAAGAAGAAACATTTTTTTATATGGATTATTATGGACGGGTAACCGTGCGCGCAAAAAGTGAAATATAAAAAAAGACGTGTCAAATAAAACGCGAATAGACGAACAACAAACAAAACAATGTAACTTAATATTGGTTTGCTGTGTTTACGTTTCCATTCGCTCTTATTCGATTTATAATATATTTAGTTTTGTGTGAATGAATTTTTTCATTTTTTCCCATTTCCCTGTATTTAAAAACAATGCTGCACTTGCATTTTCATCGGTCAATAGAACGCGATTTGATACCGACCAAACTGTTCACAATCCTTTTTCCATAAATCAAAATGTCGCGCGACTTTTTTTCGCTTCATTTTTGTGCTGCCTCATTTTATTTTCTTTATTTCTCTTCTCTGTATTATGCATGTAATTGCGGGGAAAAATATTAATAAATTTGAAGAAAAAAAAAAACGCATAATTATTCAACTAGTTTATTATTATTTTGTACGAAACACATTGGAAACTGTTTCAATGATTGAGAAGTTGACATTAAATGCGATTCGTTGCAGTCAATTCCCAACGGGACTAATTAAAGGTTTATAACCATTACACAACAGCCACTTTATGACCATAATTTGATTTAACTGATAAAAAAAAACCAATGATAGATATAATATTATCCCCCCTAATTCAATTTTCAAATGTTATTTGGCTTATTCGTTTTGATTAAATAAAGAGAAAATCATGATGAAAACTGATTTCTCACAACAATTGGTTTTGCGTTGTTGTCGTGTTTTCTTTTCGTCGGTTAAGCCACTCCTTCGAATTCTTGATGCGATTAGGGATTCGCAGTTGCTTCACAAATATATCACACAATCGCCTTGTTTGTCGTGTTCACAAATTTTCGCTGTTCCATTTAAAAACGGATTCAAATTACAACAAATTCATGGCTCTATTCATGTTGAAGCTCGCCCTATTCAAATGAGAGAGAGAAAGGCAAGAGAGTGAGAGAGAAATAACAAATATTGCGAAAAGAGAGAGAGAGAGAGAGAGAGATGAAGAGGAAAAACGCACCTAACATCCAAAATAAGCGTTTAAATGAGCAATCGCAATTGTAAAAAGACAACTGAATCTCGTGAAAATGAGCACAATGAGCGTCAAATAACAAATATTTTTGTCGTCGTTGTCGTCGTTGCTCATGCGAATAGAAAAATGTGAAACAATTCACAATTGACGCACATTTAATTCTTCTTCGTCTGTTGCAAAAATCCTAGTGATTATGATTTTTATGCAAGCTGGAAATAGTTAAAATGACGATAGCGTGAGTGAGGAGAGTGAGAAAACGACAAATATGTTATTATCAGCATATTTTACATTGAAAAATGTGCATTTTTTTGTCCTGTCACAAAGCTGTTTTTCACAAGAAAAACAGTCTTTTGTGCAGTCACATTCGCTATCATCAAAACGCTTTGCTCGTATTGTGTCGAATTAAACAAAAATATTGCGAAGTGAAATCTCGGCAATAGATCTATCTTTGGTGTCAATGCATAAAATCCCTTTTTGGGCTCTACACACTGATTTTGATTTGAGCAGTAAACACGAGTTAACACGGCGATATGGTACGTCCGCAATCGCATTTGGTACTCAGAACCGAACACAGAATTCGGTGAGAATGTGAATGAAATGGCATTTACGAGGACACAATGTAATCAGAGCTCCGTCTCTTACTCTCTGCTACAAATGCTAATTTGAGTTTTCGATGGTGTTGCGTTTCGTGTGTAATTTAAAACTTTCAATTTCACACTTTTTTTTGTGTGTGTTCGTTCATCCCATTCTCGTGCATCGTGTGTTTTTGCCAAAACGAACAAACGATCAAGCGTACGCAAGTCTGGTTGTTCATAGCAATAAATCTGATGCTTATTAATTTTATTGATCTGATTTTGGGCTTTCCTCTATCTCTCTCCCTCTCTATCTCTATCTCCATCTCTTCTCCTCTCTTTTTTTCAACGTATTCACCAAAATATTAATTGACGCATTTTGCACTAAATATTTTTTTTTCTCTTTTCCTCTCTCAAATTTTTTTTGTGTGTCTGTTTCCTTATTGCTTTGTTTCGAGCATCTCGATTTTCAAAATGCTAGCATTTGTTTCATTGTTCTCATAACTTTCTTTTCCTTCTTCTCTGCCTAAATTTAAAATATTTCCAGCAAATTTGTCATATATGGTGTGTGTTTTTTTTTTGCTGTTTGCAATCGAGAGTTAGAAGCTTATGTGAATCACCAGACAAAGTGGTGCTCAAAATAGCTGGAATTCAATTAAATCTGTGTGTCATGACAACAGTTTACGAAGTGCTTTTGAATCGTTTGAAATTGAATATATGCCCTGGTGTTGAAAAAAAAATCTGCCACCGTCCAAAATTTTCAAAAAAAAAAACAACAAAATCTAAACGTTTCGAAAAATATACAAATATATTTCGATGGCGCGCCAACAAGCAAAAGCCAATTAGCTTGTATTAGTTTCGTCGATTAATTGCTATATGCATATGGGTGTTTTTGAACGCATTGTTGCAATTAAATCAACGTTGAAAGCTGATACACACATACCGAATGAAAGAGTGCGAAAAAGAGAGGGTGTCTTCAAAATTGCCCCCTAATCAAATTGGCTACACCTTACTACTCGTGCACAACAAAGCATACACACCACGTTAATAAATCCATTGCAATGAATCATTTAAAAAATAAAAAAAATAAAGGGCTGACAAGAACAACATCAAAAATCAGTTTTCGGGCGTGTTGTTTGTATTATTATTATTTTAATTAAGAGTTATTTTGTGTGAGTTTAAATGATGCTCAATTTTCATGGGGATTTTGCCGTCATTGAAAACCACTTGTATTGTCAATAAATCTTCAAAATGGGCTTCTGCTGCACTCACCCAAACCGAAAAAAAACAACAACAAGACAAATGACATGTAAACGCTCACCCGCTTATTTCAACCCTAATTTTACATGCAGTTTTTTTTTACTTCGTCTTGCTCTACATCGTTATGTTGTTCCATTTTAATTGGATATAATTTTACGTGGAATTTTATGTTTGAAATGCAACTAATTGGAACATTATGGTTACAGTTACGATCGAATAACAGGTCGAACAGTAGCGATAGATGTTTGGGATGTGCGGCATACATCATTCAAAATAACTCAACATATGTTACTGTCATCGTTACTGTGTCGAATTGTCGAATTTGACGCAGACTAACATATATACTAACTTATTCTTTCTTTTACCAAAGATCAACTTTTCAATCTATTCGCTTATGCTTACTTTGTTTGTACATCTCTGGAAAATTGAATTTATTTATTTTTTTCGTTTGATTTATTCGAACAACCACACACACATCCATCATATTTATTTTTTCAGTGATAATAACCGATTTTCGGGGTGTTTTTTGTCATGTGTAATTTTTCTTTTTAAAAAAATATTCCAATATTCACTTTCGTGCCGTTTTTTTTAGCTTATCGAATTACCTTTTTTTGATTATTCAACATAGTGCCAGAAAGATTGGGGTCCAAATCAGATTTGAATGCAATCAGCAAATTATTCAAGGTAATATTGAAGAAAAGAGCTACATTTTAAGAAATAACTCTGCTTACTTAATCTCATGTATAATATGTTGTGCCAAAACTGGACAAAATGTTCTGTGCTTCAAACACTTGATTGAACTCGTCGTAATATAAAACTTGTGTGAATATTAGATTACGTTTTAAGGTATTTTTCAATTGAAACGGACTTTCGTCGTCTAGATTGAATTTCATTTTTTTTTTTCGAAGTGTTTTTGTTTTGGTGTCAACGTGTTAGATAAAACTATTCTTTTTTTAAATTCACCGATTTGCGTGCCGTACTCGCAGCATTTCGTGATGATAAAATTCGAAATTCGGAAATGTTCTTCTTATAAATATGAACATTCTTATGAAACATGTTGACGATTAATTTTAAGTCAATTTCATAAAAATTGAAATTCTCCCGTCACTTGTCATGGTTAAAAAGGCATTGAAAATGAGTTCCGAGGATTTTTAAGAGGTTATCAAAATAAACCTCCCTTCGGAATTCGAATTTTTTGAGTATAAGTCATAATTTTGAGGGTTCACGGAAATAATTGAGTCCCTTTGGACTCTTGGCGAGTCGATTGCATTTTAGTAACTATCACAAAAGATAGCCATATCATCCGTCTTGTTAAAAAAAAAAACTGATTTTATACAATAAGAACACTGTGCTGTCTCTCGGTATCTTATTAGTGTATCTATTTAATTTTATTTTAATGCAAGTCGTTCATATCATTGTTTGAAAATTGAGCGAATTTTCTGGGATTTTCGGCATGATCAGTGCTGCAAAATTACGTGCAAATGATAGAATATGCAATAAGCACCACTTTCTCCATTGCAAATGATAAGAATTCGTAATTTTCACAATAAGCAGTTTATTAAATTGTGATTTGAACCTTTTTTTTCTTCTTCCGTTTCAACGTTCTTGCATTTCAAGAACATACATTTTGTTCATTTGAAATTGACTCGATTGAAATGAGTCAATTCATTGGAATTCATGAATTAGGCTAACACAGTCTATCGATTAGAATCATAAATGTCATCTGTCGATCGACAAATATGTTGAAAAACGCATATTTCTCTATGTATAACCGAAGATTTAGATTGAATACGTTTGATATTGAGGAATTATTGGAATTTTTCATTCAATGAATGTGGCTGAATGTAGGTTAAAAGAAGTGTAGTAAATCCAATGTGAAAAAAAAACTGTAGAAGTGATATGTAAAAAAATAGAATTTTGATCATTGATAACGCTAATAATTCGTTCAGTTTTTGGATGGTAATAAGGTGAAACGATTTCCCAGAGAAATTGGTCTTAGTCAACTGAATGAAAAATAGAACTATATGTCAATGGCAACCTCATTTCTATTGGTAAATTGACCGATTTGAGTTCATAATGATGACAATCTTCCAATGAGATAATATCAAAGAATATTTTTTTTATGTTTTGTCGAAGCGATTTTGTGTTTTCCTAATAAATTGGCTTACAAATAAAGAACGAAACAACACTAAGAAGATGTGCATATAAGCAAATATTTGTGCAATTACAAAAATCCATTGTTTTTTTTTTTTCATTCTGGTTCAGACGTCACAATGGTTTTGTTTGCAAAGGAACTTCAAGTGATATCATCTTTAACATCGGATTAGTCTTGAAAAGAGCAACAAACAAGAATAAAGAAATGGTCTTAAGTGTTCAAAGAAGAGAGAAACTAAAACCATTCTTAAACACACACACAAATGGCTGATATTTCTTCGAATGGATTTCGCTTGAAAAGTGAATAGAGATAACGACACCTTCTACTTTTTCTCCGGTTGCTTTCTATTTCACCTCTTACCTGACATAAACAGGCTTAATCGACGATTAACAAACAACCCACTTGAAAATGCCAATAGCGATCGTTATTGTAAAACCAGCATAGAGTCAATGTATCATCGTGTTTCTTTTTTTTTATTTTCAATTTCATTAAAAGATTTTCGGCGAGGATTTGCAAGCGATAAATGCACTTTACACATCGTCGTTACGCTATTTTCAGATTTTGTGTTCGCGCCCCCTTTTCTCACGACAACGCAACACATTTAATCCGAATTTAATGATCTATTTATGTCAAATACGATTTACTACAGCTACTTTATACAGAAAAATTCTATCGAACTCGGTGAATGTCACACTGTTGAGTGTTGACATAATATTACTATTATTATTATATGCACATCTGGATTAAACGCATCATATTGCCCCATACATTGTCACACATTCAATTTTCAATGGAATCATCCCTCTGTTCAGTGAATATAATGAAAACAGGCTCTCAAACAACGTAATATTCAATTGAAATTTTTACAACAAATTACACAATAAAGACCAAATCGCTCCTGGAAATTGCACACACATACACACACACACAAATGACAAAAATAAGAAGAAGAACAATAAAAGAACAACAACCATTTATGCAACACATCGTTTCAATAATATTCACAATTCACACCTACGCCATTGTACAGCCATTGTACATCGATTCTTAATCCCTGAACCAATGCAAAAGTGAAATGGGTGGCTGACAAACTGCAAACGATTAACCTGAATGTCAACAATGCATGTGGAATATTAACACATGCTTAACAATGAACATTTTCTATGTTCATCAACATCCGATACTTTTTTCGTTTGTTACTGCTGTTTTTCACACAATTTTTCGAATCGACCACATTCATATTCGCCTTTTTTTATTCAAAAAAGGTTGTACGACTCTATTCTGGAATGACACTTATATTTGTCACATAAACAGCAATCAAATTATGATTTACAGAAGTAGACCGTTAAATAACCAAAATCAAGGGAAAACACACTTTTCAATCGACGATAATAATGACAATAAGCATTTCCCGAGTTCAATGTGTATGTATGTTGCTTTTTGTTCGGTCGGAAAGGTTTATGCTTTTCAAAATCATCAAAGAATATGTCATTCAAATATTTTCTCGTCTTTCACGCTGAATGAATTGGTGCGTAATGGCTTCACCTTTACCGTCGCTTTAATTATGACTGAGAATGTATTTTGAAACCAATGTTACATTTTTTTTTCTCGTCTTCTGTGAATGACGACCGATTTTTTGCTCTCTTTAAATATAAACCAGAATGTAGATCAGCATATTTTTGATGAACAACTAACAAAACAATTCTTAAAACATTTCCGTCAAATGACGAAAATCAATTTAAATCATTTTATTTTATTGACAATTTTTTGCGGGATGTTATCTAGACCGAAATTTATCGTAGATATTTCGCTCCATCGATTCCTTGTAGACAAGACTAACCAAAAATATTTATGGATTGAAACATCTGTGTATTTCGTTATAATTAAGATTCATAATTAAAGTGAAAATATCTGTTTTTTTGCACAAAGTTTATAGGCGTTTCCCGTTTTCTACAGATTCAACGATTTACTATTCTTTCATTAGCCTTTTATTAAGTTGCAGCATTTACCAAATTCATATATTTAAAATTTATTTTTTAATCGATGAAAACTATAGTTTTCAATCAAGAATAATGAATTATAGTATTCAATTCAGAAATGTGTAAAAAGATATATAAAAAATATTAAACGAAGTTGTTCTCTAAACCAAGTTGGTCCAACAATGGTCTTCTATGAAATTGATTCTTAGCACTGTGTATAAAATATCAACAAAGTGAAACGTAATAGCACTTCTCTAATTATGCAATGATAGTCGCTGCAAGATCAAGGTATGCAATTTTGGTGTTTGGTGTAGGTACGAAAGCATATGCTTTTCTAATTAAAGGAAATCCAATCGTTTTCTCATATTGCTAAAAGAGTCATCTGGCTAACGTCAGGCGCCGAAATGGAGCGATCAACATTGTCTGACTGCTAATAATAAGGGCCATCCACAGCGTCCAAAACATCAATTCTTCAATGTAATTGAAATTATTTTTTGGACTGAATAGACTGATTGTATCTGTATTCGCGGATATTTCTGTATTGTTTTATGCTAGTGAACGCGGATATGTAACCGTTACCGCGGATATATTTGTTCATGTTCGTCCCCAAAAAGGTACGGATACCTGCAGATACACATATGGGGGTGATCCTAATGAGCCCAAATCCTAACCTAGGAGGCTTTTGGCCCCGATTTTCTATACACTAATCAATAGTTTAGTTAATACTTACTTTATAAATAGAGCAAGAAGCATTGATCACATAACTGCATAAGAATAAAAAAGCATAAGTGCAAAGTGTTCAAGCAAAAGAAATTAGGATAAAACCGCAGCAATAACCCGTATTTTTAATGTCAACATTTGGATGTCAGAGTGTGTTGAAATTGGTGATAATATTATGAAACGCACTTTGTAAGCCGCTTTCATCACATACGTTTGCTTAGCATACTCGATCTATTTCTTATTGACGGTTGCGAACATTCTTCAAATCGTTTATGTTCACTAAAGTGGACACGACAAATGAGTTTTTCCCGTTGCATGTACATCCATAATGGGTATTTAAAAAGAACGCATCCCGACACTATCTAGCTGTTTAGAAGTAAATGTAGGATAAATCCAAATAAAAATGCATATGTATGGTAATTTGAATTTAATATTTATTCATAAATCACGCGATTTTTCGTTCCAATAGATTGTATTAATAATGTTTTATTGAAATAAATAACCATAGATTTTTTTGTTATCACTAGAATAAAATAGTTTTGATGCTTTGTTGTTGTTGTTTAAATACAATTTGTTGTGTGTTATTTTCTTTTCTCACAATAAATAATAGCAGCAATTTTATTTTGGTTATAAATGCATTTAATGAGATTAACATTATTATTACTTTTATTATTATTTTGTTTAAATGTAAAATATGCATTGAAAATTGAAATTGAATCAGATTGAATGATTGATATTTGGGTGTATGTTGCACGAACTAACAAAAACGAAATAAATTCATTATATACTTATTTTTATCATATATTTTTGTATATGCGTATGTGTTGTCGAAGTGATATAACGTTTAATTGCGCCAAAAATTATTGCAATAAGACAAACCACATGATTTGAACGATACGAACTCTCTCCCATTGGATATGTTTTAATTTTTCATGCGTTTTTCTCTAGGATTTTATTTTCTTGGTGATAATGTTTGTACGTTTGTATGGAACAATAACTGAAATTGTTTTTTGTTTGTAACTTAATATTTTAATGTTTCGATATCAATTTTTGTTGTTGTTGCAATATTCGCTGTAATCGATGGTGGTGTGATATGTCCAATCACAGTTCGAATCAAGCTTTTTAATCATATATTTTAGAATATAATTCTCGTGTATTACAAGAAATTAAAATAACAAATTAAACATTTAGATTAACGTTTTCGGCAAAATGGAAAAATAATTGGCATTTTAAAGAGCCATTAAATGCATACGATATAGGGAAAAAAGGTGTATTGAAAATTCAAATATAATAGCGTGTGATTTGAAGGAATATGTTGTGCAAGTACGAGCGAAATATGGTAGTGATTTTGATTAAAAAAAAAGGAATATTTGACTCTCGTTTTTATTGAGCCAATTTTGTTCAATTCATTTCTAAATTCTATTATAATATGTATATATACCCGTGTGCCCAAAAAAAGTAACCGAATCACCAGTTAAATAATTTTGGACGTTATTTATTAATTAATAACGAAGATGTGTACGATTTGATGATAGTATATTTAATTTTAAATTGGAGGTGAACACTGAAGAATTCTTACATATGACACTGATTGCACTTTTCAAAAAAAAAAAACTTATGCACCAAGAAGAACGTCCTGTGTCATTAAAAGTGCATTTTTGCGATTGTTTGAGTTAAATAACTGAAGTTTTTGATTAGAGACTGTTTCCCAGAGCAATATATAAGAAGAGAAGCCAGAGGAGCACTGAGTAACAGAGTCTCCTAAGTCAGGAGAAACATTTTAAAAGTTAAAAAATTTCAATTAATGATTTTTTTAACTTTTAATGTTTAGCTTTTCACTGCTCCTTCGGCTTCTCAGAGCGCCTATTTTGCCATGAGAAACCGTTTCTGTTTTTGAAAAAGTTCTTTTGTATTTATATGTAAAATAACATTCAATTTCTTCGCTTTAACCACACTGGACATTTTTTGGAAAAATGTTCCAAACTAATCAGCTGATTTGTTGACACCGTGTGATTGAATTTCATACAAAAATATTGGTTACTTTTTTTGTGCAAGGGTAAGTGTTCAATGGCAGGTCTATCGAAGGAGAATATGTAAAGTGAGATATGTCCTATAATAATTTGCCTGCATTACATTTTTACCACATGATTAAACGCAAATAGTTTTTGTTTTGTTTATCTTAATTTTTGGTTTCATTTAAAACATTACATTTTCATAACTTACGATTTAAATTTTTTCTATTTGATTTATGCACTACGCTTCTTTTTAAATATATTTTATATTAAATGTATCATTTTTTATAATTTTTTTTTTGTTCAATTTAAATTCTAAATCAAAATGGAAGACTTTTAACTTTTTTGTATATATAATTCATTTCATTCATATTTTCAGTTTGTTTATTTTTTCTTCTTTAAATAGTTTAAGCATTTGTTTTTTTTTTTTTTTGTTTGAATGTCAGTGTTTTCACGATTGACTTTAGAACAAGGTATATAAGTGTTTTTTTTTAAACTGTTATCGAACGAAAAGAGAAGAATACGCCTGTGAGTCAATATAAAGTCCATTGAACTGGATTCTTCCGGAGGGATATTGGCAATTATTGCAACGTTGATATATTTCACTGGCGTTCAGTGAATTTTTAGAATAAAATTGTACATTTTAATCTAATTTTTTTAAATAAGATATGAGAGCTTCATATTTTCCACGTCGAAGAGGAAGATTGTGTTAATTTTTATCAGATTTAAAAAAATCAGTAATGTAATTATGTGTATGTTCACTTTTCTTTCTATTCATTCCCCTAAACTTATATAAATCTTGACATTCGATATGCAATTATAATACGATTGTTTAATTTTTTTGGTTGCAATTCGGATTGTAGTGCGTTGTTCAATTTCTGTGATTTTCTTTCAATGAATATACTTCTTTTCTTTGGGCATCATAAATTAAAGATTCCTAAAATACATATTTTTTGAGTAATTGTTGTGTTGTACTTTTTTTGTTGTTATTCTTTCGAAGTATGAGGCAATTTATATATAATAACAATTGAATCGCGTGGATTTGGCGAATTTTTATTTTGAAAATTAAAAAAAAGATTGAATTTTTTTTCCAAGATCCACATTTTTTTGTTTTTCGTTGAGTTTAGATTTCGGGTATGACAATTCATCACGTTGGAGCTTCAAAACCGAAATTCATTGGATTTCAACATTTATACAGAAAAATCAAGAATAAATAAAACAGAACAAAAGAAATTGCTACTCAATCGTCGAGAAAAATGATCTACCCGATGAAGAATCCTTTTAATTTACTCCATTGTTCCATATTGAAACTTTTTAACTTTGTAATACCTAAACGGATGTATTTATTGAGATGAGAAAAATGCATATTGATTGAACTCTTTCTTTGTACATTGTTTAGTGCAAAAAATAATCGGAACTTACCTCCATACTCCATATGCACTAATTGCTGCTAAAGCTGCTATTGCTAACGTTGTTCCAACAAAAAATGGTGCAGATTCATCGCGATAAGTTCCTATAAATGGGAAATCAAATCACACATTCATTATATATTTTTTTTATAATTTGTTTTCAAAAAAGAAAATGGGGGGTTAGTTCATACGTCCTCAGCAGGGGTCCGAGGGGTCCGATTACCCCCCTGACGAAGTGTTACCCCTTGAAATTTTTTAAAGAATTCTTTCAATTTGCTAGGGACTTTGGCTAAAAAAGTGAAGACCTTTTTTCTTGCTCTACAACTTTTGAAATGGAAGAAAATCTTTGAAATTGCTAGGGTTTTTCGCGAGAAATTCTTCCGATTTGCTAGGGATTTTCGCCAAAAAAGTGAAGAGCAAAAAAAAACGAAAAAAGTACACTTCCCTTTTTAGCTTACCCCCCTTAAATTTTTCCCTTGAGGACGTATGGGTTAGTTCCCATGTGGCATTGAACAAATTTCAATTTTTCACCAGATAAAAATGAAAATTTCAACTTTTTAAAAAATAAAATAAAAAATAGTAACTGGTATGCATTAAAATATATATAGCGACTAAAATATTCTATTAATTTGCAAGTGACAAAGTTCAGTTTAATTTCAGTTTAAATCAGATTTTACTCTGTTCAGTGTGCCATTATCAACTAATGCACTAATTTCGGAGCAAAAAAAAGATTTACCTGTGGCCGAGCACTGGAATGGTGGCCCCCAAGTGTTGGCTGCTCTGTACATAAAACTTTGCATTCGTAGTTCACGTAAATTAAGTTTGGCTGTGTGTCCAATTCGATCATTTTCATCCTATTATTAAAGAAACAAACAAGTGACTTATTACCATATCAATTATGGATGCGAATAATAATTGCATACCCGTGAATATAGAATTATATCAGATTCATTGCACATGTATGATTTACCAACTGGTGTTGGGAACAACAGAACTCTTTGGTCAGATGACAATTTCACCTGAATTGCATATACATAGAAATAAATATTTAAATGTTTCATTGTAATTTCAAAATCAAACATTTGATATCAGTAAAACAAAAAATCATGAACTCACTGGTAGATTTGGTCGATCAATTTGTCTAAGCAATGGATTTGATGAGGAATACGATAAGTCAATGGTACTCACATACCATCGTTCACCGCCTGGTTCCATTTGGCAAAGATGAAATAAAATCGATTTATTTAGACAAAAGGAATGAGTATTTTTTCGCATATTGGATTACCTGGTGTTTTCTTAAATATCATAAACAATGTAAAACCTTTGAATTTCATTGTTAAATTTTCAATATCCTCTTCGGAACAATCTCCAGAAAGTTCAACGTCATCGGGCATAAATGTGTTGGCGGTGACATCTTCACCCGATGACGAACGATATGTGATATCCAAAATGCCATCCGTTTTAATGAGAATACAAGTGATTCCCTTCGTATTGTTAACTCGATAAAGTGATACAGATGCTGCAGACTCAACCTATTCACAATGACAAACAAAAATCGCTCAAGTAATTTGAATGTCCTAATTTTGAATGTGTCACACAGAGCGGGCACAAATAATTTTCTTAAAAAAAATCGATATTATTCTAATTTCTATGTCATCTCACTATTGAAGTCATTATATCTGACGTGAATAAATTTGTTTAAATACTCACTGCTGCTTTCGCTGGATACTTTGTAGTTCGTGGTTTTTTCGTTGCCAATCCTTCCAATTGTAATGCATTCGTCATATAAATGAACATACCTGTTCGATAAAAGAACAACAATTTCAGATACACACACACACATGCCAAATTATCAATCGATTGATTTGACGAAAATGAAAATTGAAAACTTCCAAATATTTACCCAAAACAAACGCTAATCGCAATGACCAATTGGTGATTCGGTCGAAATTTAGTTTATTTATATTTGATAAATAATTCATTTTGATATGGTCGTTTTGTGACAGCACATACAACAGATTTTCGTTCGAAAAACGAGCGAAGGATTTTTCTTATCACTAACACACACGGGCGCAAACACACCAAATATTTTTATATTTCAATTTTCTCCAAAATTAAATTGAAAAAAGAAAATTACGAATTTTTTTATTTTACTTTTACACCACCGTTATTCAAATCGCGTCCGTAAATTTAAATAGAATATTCCTTTTCCCTGTCAATAAATTAAATTGTTTCACGAAAAGCAAGTATTTTTGAAGTTTAGCTTTTCATGTGACCTTTTCCTCGTTTCTCATTCACACTTATCGGGCCGTCTCACTCGGGACTTGTGCACGAATACACACGCGTACCACTTGTTTACTTTAGTGTGTAGGAGATTTTCGCGAAAGAGACAGTTTATCGTTACATTCATTGTTGCGCTGCTGCTTTTGTCGCCTTCAAAACACGTATGCAGGACAAAGACGAAGTACACATGGAGTCTTTTTCGGTGTGTGTAAATTTTCCACATTTGCAAACGGAGAAAAAGCCAGAGAATATCGATGAAAGAAATATCGGTTTTGGAGTTGTATTTGTGTGTGCTTATATCTCGCATGCGCATTTTATCCATTCACAGAAAACACATCGCAGTGTTAAAACTTATCAAAATAGGATACACATCATTTCGTAACTGTGTTAAAAAATACTTCCTGACATAATGTGAGAAAGAGATATTCTATTGTTTTAATGAAAAATTTACTCAAAACTAACTGATTAACAGTGTTTTTGTCGAATTTGACGACATAATTAATTGAATGAGACTTTTTTTTGTTTTATATGTGTCCCTCGTTCTTTCTAATATTAAACCAATTCAAAAAGAAAATCACCGTTAAAAAGTAGCAAACGAAAACATAGTCAGATAATGTTCAGTTACATGTAAATGACATGAATATTCTACTTTTCGTGTTTTCATAAGTAGTTGGAGTCAGTTCGGTTAATATGCGAACTTTTTGAATTCAATTTAAAGGGAAACAGAAGAATAATTCAATTCACTCTCATTCTCTCTCTTTTTATGAAATTATGGAGAAAAATGAAATTAAAAACTCAGGAAAATTATTGAAGTTCTGAAATTTTGCACTGGGCACTTTATTTTTTTTTTTTTTTCAATATCCATGAATTTTATGAAATTCAATTTCGTTGTTAATTTAGTTGTTTTCGTTAATAATCTTAAATTGTTGTGAAAATCCTGTGTTTTTGTATTGAATGAGTATTTTTTTTCTGCATAAATTGATTTTGAACGATTTACCAGAAACACAATGGATCAATATGTGTAAGCGGATAAGTTTCTTGTCGTTTCAATGTGATCAAGCTGAGATCTATTGAATTGCTGCTCAATTTTGTTTTAAAATAACAATCATCATCTATTAAGATCGTGATCTTGCACGCTCCACCTAATTTCTGACGCTCTTTATTCCATGTTGACAGGTCTAAAAGATTTTCATGGTAATTGTAACCATCGACGATATAAATTTCCTTCAATTTTGGCGAATATTTTATAAACGGCAAAATATCACATGAATTTATTAATTTAAGATATTTCAGCCAAATACGTTCAAGATTAATCATACATTTTGCTACATGGACCAATTCAGTTTGATAGATCACATTCTCATTATTATTGGTATCTATAATAATATTAATATTAAAATTAAAATTAATAGCGCATCGCATAATCATCCTCGCTGTCCAACTTGGCCATAATTCTTTGACATTGGCTAGATAAGAATAGTCTGAACCTGGTTATTTGAACGAAATATCAATAATAAAATGTATTTGATCGATATAAAAAGATAAAATAAAATGCATTCATACCAGGTTCTAAAATGATAGACGCCTTTAACATTCCAACGCCATTCACCGCAATAGTTGCCTTATTCAAATCGGAGGTAGTGAAAATATTTATTCGTTTGTAGAAACCGCTGTCATGGAGTGTGTTCAGAATATCTGTTGGCATCAGGTTATAGTTTTTAATGGTGAGTTCATCGAGCTGGACTTTTGATTCAATCAAGTAATCGATACATTTTTCGAGATCCCAGCAATGCGCTACGAAGCTCCGAATATTTGGATTTAGCTGGAGAAATGTCAACAGTTCTTCTTGTTTAATGGTGAAAGGTTTTTCTTCGATCAATTGAAAATGCACAAGTTTTGGATACTTTCGGCGCAGCCAATCGCATTTTGACAAAAATCTAGTTGAGCCAATTAACAAACGCTCCAAATTCACACAATGTTTCAACAAACAGTCGTACAAATCGTCAACAACAGTGCATTCAACCATTTGTATTACTTTAACACCGTTTAATAATGGGATGATTTCATTTACTTTACATTTTGTTAATCTGCATCCATCGAATTTGATTTGCTTGAGAGACCGGTCGAGTTTTGACTTAATGTAGTGATATTGTTCCGTTTCCGTTTGTTCATCAACGATGGTGTACTCTTGTTTTGGAAACTTTCGATACCAACCGACAATGGTTATGCTTTGGATGAATTCGGAGAGACCATCAACATTTTGTCCCATCATGAATGGATAACCGTGCCAAATTTTGACAAAACTTCTTGGATAATTGCGTTGAAAGTGTTGTCCGGCAAGTTGTTGTAGTCGTTTGCACGTTTTTCCAATTGAATTTAAATCATCCAGTGATAGCCATTTGAATATTTCTTCGATGCAATATTCGTTCAGCTCAGATATGAATGTTGATTGACTTTTATCATTGTCATTGTTAAATTTGCATCGTTTTCGTATGGTATTGATGTTATGAAGTGCTCGTCGTTTAACAGTTTTTGTATCTGTACTTGGTGCTTCCATTTTCGTTGCTGTTCATTCAATTCTGCCGATATATAGAAAAAACGTTAACATTCAAAAGTGCAACAAGAATTGAAAATCCAAATATGTAGTTACCGTAAGTTGCGCAGAAACAATGATGACTTTTTATATTGATAAACTAATTGATGTGAAGTTGTGCCCACATTCAATGACATTTGAAATTGATTCAAATTATATTGTTCACCACTCACACAAACGGAACACAAAATATACATTTCACAAACGGAAGGCCAGATGGAATTTAATTACAAAAAAAAATAAAATAAAATAATAATAAAAAAATTTGTATGTAAAACCAAATTGAAATCATATACAAATTCGAAAATTGAATGCAAATAGAAGTGTCAACGGCAATAAACGCTTGTGCAAAATATGAAGAACGATAATGCTGTGTATTGAAATATGAAAGATGTGTTGGTGGCCGGCTGTATTATATTGAATAAAAATATTCGGTGGGCTGTACATATACATACATGTTCACACCGACCAATTCGCTTGAGACGAAGAAATTTTCAATAAAAAAAGATAAAAAATAAAATTGACTTCATGTCTGTCGTTTTTTTTTTCTCAATATTTTCACGGAAAAATGTAAACAACAATCTCTAAAAGTCAGTTCAAACTAAATACAGACATAAAGAAGTCCAATAATTATGGTAATATTAAAGGTCCAATTCTAGTTTCGCAAGATGCATAACGGTTGAGAAAAAAATGTTAAATTATTTGATTGTAATTTATTTTAAATATTTTCCGAAGTGACTTTTTGCTCATGCACGAAAAACAGGCAAACAATACAAAACATGACAAATGCAACTGCAGCTAATGCTCCCACTATATGTGTATATGGTATAGGCTTGTGTTCATGTAATAGTTCCAAGAAACTAAAACGAAATTGACGTAAGCTTAGAATTGCTTTATGCTGAGCTCGATCGTGTACATCCTGTGATTGAAAATATGCTTCGTTAATTATATTATAATTTTAAATAAAATTTGAGCGAAATGTTCAAGGTAAAAAACACCCTGTTTAATGACAAAAAAGTGTTTATTCGATGTATATAAATAGCTTACCCTCGTATATAAAATAATGTTGCAATCGTTGCATACATAAACGTCGCCATGTAGCTCGTACGATCTAAGTGGAGTGAGGAATAAAATGGTATTGTAATCCGATGACAATATCACATGCATATTGTTAGGATGATCTGATTGTTTGAATACGGGATTCGACGTGGAGTAAATGAGATGGATCGTATTAATATACCATTCTTCGCTGTCTGTTGTTTTTTTAAATTTCATATCAAGCGTAAATCCGGAAAATTTCAATGATAAACTCGCCCAATTTTCAATCGAACAATCTCCAAAGATGCGATCAACGTCATTTGGTAATGGAATGCTAACGGTTGCATCTTCATCTGATGCAGTACGATAGGTAATGTTAAACATCCCAATGGTTTCAATGAGAATACATGTTTGACCATCATTGCGATGAATGTGATAATGTGAAGCGTACGTTGTTTTTTCCTGTGGCCGATAAAAATGTTGCATTCATGTGATATGTGCAAAAAAACAATTATGTTATACCTACCACTGGATTTGTTGTATTCTGCACTTCGTCCAATTCGAATGCATTCAACACGTACATCAACACTCCTGTTTAATCAAAGAAATGCTTGAGTCTACTTTGTCTCTTTGTTTTGTTCTTTGAATAAAAATTTAAACTATTTATATGAATTTATTTACCAAAAACAATTGTCAATTTCAATATTCCATTGGATAATTTTGATTTATTTACAAACGCGAACGAGTTCATTCTGTAACCAAAGCAGTGGTTTTGTGACAACTCATACAAAATAGTCAAGTCTTACTAAAAAAAAGAAATGAAATGCATGGCATTTATTTAACTATTTACCTTTGACCTATTCTTTTGTTTTATGTACACGGTACCGATAATATTGTTTTATTCGTGCAAACGGTAGAGCACAAATACCAAATACATACGCATTTTCTACCCTTAATTACTTCTTTACACGATAGCATAATTTAAATGTTTGACGTTTTTAGTTTCGTTGCTTTTCACTTTCTTCAACGGAGCATTGCACCCCATTCATTCGTTTGTTTTGAGCATTGTACCAATACAACCACTTTGCAATTAGCAACAATGTTTGAAGACTACCTTGATGCTAAAAATACAAGAGAATACATGATACCTGTATTTTTAATTCAATGAGTAAATTAGTTACATGCTATAAATATCGCCAAAGCACTACTACGGCGTTGTATGTAACTTTTTTTTTTTTCAACATGAGACGTGCACTTTGGTGTTTAAATCGTTTTATTCAAGATTTTAGAAGGTATCAAACGCTTCAGATAGAATATCTTCAAGGGAGTGGAATGCTATGTAAAATGTTGGCGAACAAAAATCTTACAAATTTGTCGGACTAAACCTTATAGTTCTATGAACAAAATCACACAAATATGAGATAGTCAATACGAAATTTTTAAATCAGATTCTATCCGATAGATGGCGTTACGGTTTGGCACGTTGCCAGGTCTCTCATATACGAGCCATTCCCTTGATATCTTAATATTTAAATTAATGGCTCACTGTCAATGGTCCCCCAAATTATCCATTATCCAACATCCATTCATCCATGGATAGATTTTGTTTTAAAAAGGACAAGATAAGTAATATCCATAGATGTTTTTTTAATGGATAAGTTACATCCACCATCCATCAAAAATTTATTCATGAAGAAAAGAAAGAGAGAGATCCACTTGGATAGAGGAGAGTTATAGTGCATCCGTGGATAGAATAGATGTTAGCTTATCCATGGATGAGTTATATTTTATAGATAAATAAATAAGTTGAATTTCAAAAATACGAATGAATGGATAAAAACTCTACATCTCATTTGACATTTCATGTGAAGTATTCGATTAGTATATAGAAATATTGGATGATGGATGAAACATCTGATTCATTTTGGATTTGACAAGATAGATCAACAAGTTTCAATTTTCAGTTAAAAACATGTATTCTATTTTTTGTCTGCATTTTTATTTCAGTTCGAATTGTTGACATTTCTTATTCTGAAGTTTAATTCATTAAGTTGATTGGATATTGGGTGGTTTACTCATTAATTCAGCGTCCAATCACATCAAGGAATGATTTTCGATGATCTTTTTATGATTCGTTGAACACTATATTTTTTGTATTAAGTTTTTTGAACATTTTTAGAATC
>NW_022197544.1:2779300-2865114 GCF_009176525.2 Contarinia nasturtii
GATTCTAAAAATGTTCAAAAAACTTAATACAAAAAATATAGTGTTCATCGAATCATAAAAAGATCATCAAAAATCATTCCTTGATGTGATTGGACGCTGATTTAATGAATAAACCACCCAACATCCAATTAACTTAATGAATTAAACTTCAGAATAAGAAATGTCAACAATTCGAACTGAAATAAAAATGCAGACAAAAAATAGAATACATGTTTTTAACTGAAAATTGAAACTTGTTGATCTATCTTGTCAAATCCAAAATGAATCAGATGTTTCATCCATCATCCAATATTTCTATATACTAATCGAATACTTCACATGAAATGTCAAATGAGATGTAGAGTTTTTATCCATTCATTCGTATTTTTGAATTTGTTGTTGTTGTTGTTGGTGGATGTAACTTATCCATTAAAAAAACATCCATGGATATTACTTATTCAGTCATTTTAAAAACAAAATCTATCCATGGATGAATGGATGTTGGATAATGGATAATTTGGGGGACCATTGACAGTGAGCCAAATTAATTCGGTCCACGATAAATACCAGCAAATAAGATTTCTTTGAATTTTTGATCATAAATCATGAACATAAATGGACGATCACAGTAAAAACGATGATTCAAAGCTAGTCCAAGCACACGCCATTTTTTATCTGTGGAGCTCTTTTGCCTGATGAAAGATTCCATCAACTTTTATATCTTCAGCGAAACCGGTAAAATTTGCATTATCGTTGAAAATGTCCCCAATAAAAAAAGCAATAAAATTTAATTTTTAAATTCATTCTTTTACAAACTCCGACAAACCCACATTCCGTTGAAATATGCTGCATTTACAACAGCAAACTTTGTAATTAGTCTTATTTTCTTAGAGCTCATAAGATTTTTGATATTATCCTTAGTAGCTACTTCAACAATTCGGGTAATTTTTGCAGTAGATTGGTGTAGTTTATGAAAAAAGTCGGGAAATTGAGAATGGACCTTGTTTCATCGAATTCGGCCATAATTCAGGCCATTATCACGCTCCATCATAGATCTGTGGAGGCAAACTTCATTTTTGAGCCGATTTATATGGAAAATCAATCATTTTTCATATTGAAAAATATCGATATTTCAATGACCAATTCCGGCGAAATTTTGTACTACACCGAATGAGTTAGCAAGCGGGAAATTGAGATTGGACCCTAATTCACCCAATCAGACGGTGAATAAATAAATAAATAGCCACAATTCAGGCCATTATCACGCTCCATCATAAATCTATTCAGGATTACTCAATCTAGTGCATATCCAATGAATCTTTTGTATTACACTTCTACTTAAAGTTACATACAGTACTGCTCAAAAGTATTAGAACAAAAATAAAAAATACATTTTTTTCGATATATTACATCATTTATTAACAAAAACCTTCGTTTATTTGCTTTAATTTTTGTAATTGTATAGCCACGTTAAACGTATAAAATTAATGCAAATAAACAAATGTTTGTTAATAAATGATACAAATATATCAAAAAATGTATTTTTTTCTTTTTTGTTCTAATATTTTTGAGCAGTACTGTAAGTATCCGTTATGTGATATAATAATAATAAATTAAAGTCAGTTTTTTGTTCATTTTTATCAAGGGCTCTTTTTTATTCATTGCTTCGTTTTATTTTTCTTAAGTTTTCTGACTCTGTCCGTTGCATTAAATAACGGATGCTTTTTCCATTGAATCGGGGAAGAACAGAGATAAATCCGCAATAATAATAATTTTCTGTAAGTTCTTTACAGTTAAATCTTGCGCATGTTTTATATTATAATTCTAGTAATTGCTGCGACTAAAATAGGTAATAAAAATGAAAATAATGTATAATAGTCGAAATACTTCAATTTTACTCTTAAAAAACTTGAATCAAAATAAATATGATGATACACATATTGGATAGACCTATTGCAGTGACTTGAATAATTGAATAAGAATGACATGAAAATTCGATAAAATTCTTTTGTTTTTTATAATGAAAATTATAAATAGATCTTCATTTCTTGATTATATTTTCCAGCGACTTTGTTTTAGACTAAATCTTTGAGAATTAGAGAACTTTGAAAATAGGCTATATTTTACTCTATCAAAAAACTGTAAAATTTCTGAATTAAATTAAAAATTGCCACGCAAATTTCCATGTTCACTTACTATAGGAATAATTGATGTTCTTATAGAACAATAAAAAAATTGCTATAGCCGAATTGAATCACAAGACTTGGCTCGGAGAAAATATCGCTTAGAAAACAAAAATTAAAATAATGTGAAAATTATGTTCTGTTGTTTATGATTTTGATACACTTGAAAATATATCATTTATGGACAAATGGATGTGTTGAAATGTTGTTGCCTTATTTAATGGAATAAAACATGGTTTAAATAAACATTTTTTTAAATCAAATTTTTGAAATTTTGTTATATTAAATGTAAGTGTTAACATTCGAATCTGAATTTATTGCACAAGACCGAATAAGAATAAATTTTGTTGTTGCCGATGAAAAGCATTCATTTTTTGGTACCAACATAAATAATGTTTTGCATCACTCTATCTCCAAATAATTGAGAATTTGTGATTTCAATACGACCAAATTTTGATTTTTGTTATTATTTTCTCTTTCTCATTTTATTGATAAAAATTTAGTGCCATGTTTGGATATTGCTGTTTTTTTTTTCATTTCCATTCTCCACCGCATTTATATTCAAACTTAGAATGTAATCGTATTGTTTCGTTTTTGTTTCAAATACAATTTCAAATTAAAAATCCAATAAATCGTTTTAAGAGCGTACTCTTTCGCCTACATATATATAGCAATTTAAATAATATACACACATTCACATGTGACATGTGATTTTCGAATTATTTCAATAAATTTCCAATGATGTAATGATTTGAATTTCTCACAATTTCATACGATAAATAAATTGAAATGTTCAATAGAATTAAAAAAAAAAAACGAAAAGAAAAAGGACGGTTTTTAATTTCGTAGCACTAGTGGATCTATACTGCGATCATCACTCTTAAACTGTAAGTCTAATCATTATGAGAAATTAAGCCTTATATTCAAATTATTACACATTACTTCCAGTAAATCCGATATATAATCTACGAGATTGTAGAAATAAAAATGTGTTTCTAAGAAACTGAATGCAAATTAATTTTGGTAATTTTATTATTAAACGTGTGAGAGAAAAGAACTCATAAAAAATTGAATCGGGAAATTGACAAAATGAAGAAATCTTGTTTTCTTACAATTTCTGTCGTGGTGGTGCATTTTCTTTAAAAATGAGTCACATAAATATTGCATCTCCACAACAACAAAAAATAATATACTAACAGCCGTGAAACTCACATTTGAGTTTCGAAATAAAATGGACATTTGTCGCACTTACTTAATGAAAATGTTGCAATTCATCTAAAACAGTCCTAATTAAATACAATCATTTCCACAAAAAAATAGCTTGTGATTTACGCATACGCGCGATAAAATTCATTTTCACTTACATCGCTAATGTTCTTCTACAAAATATTTTCACAACGAATAACGAATTACGTTTTAAATATTCCTTTTCTCTTTCCTACATCTAACCGAACCGGTTTTTGAACTAATCAAAAGGAAAACAAACGTCAATGTTCATAAGTGTTACAGCGCAAGAGAGAAAAAAAAACAACTTAAGAAATATGACAATTAACATAATGATTTGAAATGAGCCGGAAAAAATGGTTCTCGCTTCAATGATCTGGGCGCATTCCCATTTTACTTCAATATTTGTTGATATTACTAGTTATCTATGTTGTATTTTATGCGTTTTCGCCAAATTCTTCCTCGTCACTTGATTCGGTTGACATCACAGTCCAACGGTTCTTATTAAAGCTATCCTCGCTAAATTGCTGCCGCAGTTGGAGATTATTAAATTGCCCAACGCCACTGTGAAACGATTGCGATCGAAGTACCGCACTGCTGCTCATCAAAATCCAAAATTGGGAGAAATGCCAAAAATAGAGACAAAAAAAAGCACAGATTTTCATTAATTTTCAGATAAAATAAAAATAAAAAAGGGTAAAGTACTCGGCTCTCACAGCTATATATACTAATGCGGTTAGTTACTGCCAGACCATATACTGAGCATAGATATTTATCCAAAATATTTTGTGAGTATCCGATCTTCTAAACGAACTGTGTACAAGACTTGAATCGAGGTGTTTGACTTAAAAACAATTCGTTTGAAGGAGTAATAATGCACAGATCGACGTTCATGCTTACGACGAGCATCTTTGTGTGAGTATATAGCCTTCCATCGTATTGTGTTTAAGGTACACACGCCAATTCGAGTCTCACACACACTTTGTTTAGAAGGAGCAATAATGCATGGACTGCTGCGTTAGTTATCGGTTTCCCACAAAATATTTCGGATAAATATCTATGCTCAGTATATGGTCTGGTTACTGCAATTAGCTAAATATTATTCTATTTATAAAAAAATGGTTGGCGAATTTGTGGAAGAACACACATTTATTAGTGGTGTGTAAAAGAAATCAATTCATTCATTTTTGAGCTTTGATTTCTTTCGGTGGTAATTTCATCCGATCACAGTATACAAAGACGGTTAGATTTGTCACAAGTACATTTTTGGTATTTAGTCGTGCAACAATTGCAGAAGAATATGTAAAGTGTATAGCATGATAGTGGGTATGTGTGTTCAGTGCGAGTGTTGAAACATTTAGATATCATTGAGTAAATTGCATTAAAAATGTGAATTGCATCGATTGTCATACATTATTTTTGCCTTATACAAATCTGGTATTGTTTGTGAGATATGACTTCTTTTGAAATGATTGCACAAAAAGTGAGCACGCCAGTGAAAATAATTGCAAAATTTATCTCTAAAATCTTGAAAATTCCACCTTTCAAACAACCCGATTAAAGTTTGTTTGAATGATTTGTCATATGGAAGAAGTTGCTTTAGAGTATTTCAAATCTCAATTTTTTTTTACAAAATTAGTATATTACTCAAAAAAGAAGAAAAACCATTTTTAGTTCAAAAATAAATGTTAATATGTAAAACCACTCGGATCACAATTAATTCAATTAGTAAATTTCATTTTGTTTTAAATCTCTGAACAAAAATGCAAACGAAATTTGAAGTAAAACAGTTGAAATGCTAATTTAAAACAATTGTATAGCCTCTATTTAGTACTCTATTCATCTCCACTCGAAATACCAAATTCAAATTTATCACTAAAAATCGTGTTTTTTGGAGAAAAAGAACCAATTCTAATTGAAATTTCTAATAAGAACATCACTCAATTGATTCAAAGCTAAACACACAAATAAGAAAAAAATTCAATTGAGCACACACACAGTGTGACCAAAAGATTAAGTTGTTCAAAAATGTGCTATAATGCCAAAGAAACACCATATATAAAACACTCCCTAAATTGGCAAATCAACTCGATGAAATGACTCAATCGCATTAATAAATGAGAAAAAAAAAAATCAATTCTTTTTTTTTTGAAAAGCAAACAAATCGGCCAAATATAGAAAATTGATTGAAATAAATTTAAACGGAACAATGAAAAATGGATAAAAGAGCGAAATTTAATGAAACACATAAAAAATGAACGCAAAATAAATTAGTGTAATCGCAAGAAAGCCGGTTGATACGTTGTTGTCTTGTTTTCTTCAACAAATAGAGCTTGCCAAAAGCATTGATGAGATGGAATGTGCGATTTTTTTTTCTTGCGATTATTGACTTTTCCATTTGAATACAAATGGACTTTTTTTTTGCACACGACACAAAAGCAAACATGAATATATAAAATATAAAAGTAGCAACGAATACATGAAAAAAAAAACACTGTTTTTACTGAAAGAAAGCGGTAGAGTATTTCCATGATTACCGTTTATGTGATTCGTTTGCTTGGCATATTCGTACTTGTGTGGCATTGCCAACATTTTATTCATTTCTTTGGTATTTTATTTTAAAAATAAATTCGCTAGTTTTGCTCGCGCAATTTTGCGTTTGGTTTTCTTTTGGCCTATGACATACAGATTGTTTGTTTGTCTCGATTTATTATATTGTTCAGCCTCATCATCGTCTTCAACTTTGTTTCAGCGGAGAGAAAATTTAAAATAAAATTACGAAATTAATATTGTTTTGAACACAAAATAATTTTGATATTTGGTGCAGATTTTTTTCAATCTCAAATTGTCGAAGGGCTGCTTTTATAAAAAAGATGGGGAAAATAGTAGATATTGATGGTATGCAGATACCTACCTATCGCTGAATTTACTTGACTGTGCCACTTTCTTGGCTTCTTCTTGTTTTTTGCGTCCTTCTGCCGCAGCCTTCATCGGATCGTATGTGGCACGTCGTCGCCACATTGCTAACTCTTGCTCGCGAGCCTTGGAATCTGAAAAGGATTAAGAGAACGTCGTGAGCACTAGTTAAACAAGGCATGAAAGAAGAAGGATTTAAAAGAACGAGAAAAAAAACGTTTCATTCTTAAAGAAAATCGATTCGAATCAATACTGTGGTCTTTACCTTTCGAAATAATAGGTGTGCTGGGTTTAGCTCCAGCCGATTTAACGCGACCACTTGTCCGCATTGGATCACCTTTGCTTAGACCAATTGCACTGGGACTCTTACGAATTTCATTGCGATTGATTAATGTGCTCTTCGATTCGTCACGCTTCAAAAAGGATTGGCCTTGTACCGGCTTGTACTTCGATATGTCCATGTACTTTGGAAGAACTCGTTTATTGAGACTGCTTGTGCTGCTGCTGCTATCTTTCGATGCGGTTTGTGTGAGTGCTTTTTTCGTTGTTTGTAAATTTGGTAGGTCCTGTTTCATTCGTGATAAGCTTGAATCGCGTGGCATTGAAGTTGGATCACGGAATGATGCCCTTTGATTGCTGGCCCGTCTTGGCATTTCTGGTGTATTTGGACATGCAACCACACCTTTATTTCCGCCTCCAACACCGCCGCCGCTGCCGCCACCTCCGCCGCTCGCAATTTGTTTATTTTGTTCCATTCGCATGAGAAACGCCTTATTATATCGTGTATGTGAAATTGGTGGTTCGGATTGTTGTCGATCTGATTCATAGCGGCCACTATCACCAGTCATACTGTTTGCATCGTCCATCGATTCATCGGACGAATAAATCAGTTCATCACGATCGGTATGCAAATTATCGCGACCATTTATATAATATGTTTCATTTTCATTTTGATTGTATTGTTGTGGGAACGTTGCTGACGCGGTCAATTTCTTGAAACTTGAACTACTGGCCGATTTCTGTAGTGCATTATTATTTGTGGCCAAATTAATGCGATTCATTAGCTTTTTCGTAGCTGTCGGTGTGGTTGCTTTCGTTGGCATTATATTTACAATATTTCGATTGCAAAATGAACTTGAACGGCGTATTGGTGATCCCATTGTATTATCACCGCAGCTTGCGCGACGCGCATGTTCCGAATCACCAAAGTAATTATTTAGCAAACGTTGTTGTTCGATAAGTTTTACACGTGACATTGTTTGATCGATATTCGTATGCTTTGAATTGGGCAATTGAATTTGCTTATTTTCATAGGAGTTGTGACGAATGTGTCGTTTGTTAAGCTGCTCTTTCAATTCCTGTGCATTTAACATTCCATTTGAATCGTAGAATTCGTGATTTTTATTATTTAGTTTTGTTGTTGCATTATGCGAAATATCTAGCGATAAATTGCGTTTGTGTAAATGCAACGGACGTAAGTTAACCGATTTTTCGTAATTATTGCGTGCCGACATTACAGTGGCGGTGGTAAATTCTGTTGGCGCTGCTTTTCGCATTGGACTTAATGGACTTTGCGGTGAGTTATTCTTTCGGTGAATTTTTTGCAGCGAAGATATTGCTGCGGCTGTTTTTTCTAAGTACATTTCGGTGTCAAGATTTTCGAGATCCTGTTAAGTTGGGAGGAAAGGGAAAGAAAAAGGTGATTTTTTAAATGTCAACAAATTTTGATTGCAGAAAAAGAAAATTATGTAATTATAATATACAAAATGTATTGTAATATTCTATGCTCTTTTTTTTCTTCAGAACATTCTATTTCTTTCGAAAAATCGATGTTTCTTCAAACTAACAGCAATGTTCTATTATGGGATTTCTTTTTAAAGAGAAAACCACTTTTCTTGTATTCAGGTGTGAATAAGCCAATAAGAGTTCTGTCGATATAAGCACAGATAAAAAGGAGAAAAAAAAAGATCCAAAACAAACTTACTGCATTGCTATTGCGAAAGCTTCTATTGGCGCTCGAACTTCTTGCCCGTAACTGTGTATGCATTGGTGATGGTATTTTAGTTGGGCTAATTGGTGGTCGAAGCACATTATTAGGTGATGATTTTTGATCACCAAATTCAGTCTTTGCGTTCATTGTTTTGGTTCGTCCGATGGATCGTGATGTGTGCGCTGTACACTCATCGCTGCTATTTTCGATTACATCATCACCAAATTGTTCGCTATGATTAAAATATGTGTCATAACTTTGTGACATCCGATCATCATCTTTTCCATGTAAATGTGCTAAGTGTGGTCGCTGCGAACCGGTTTTAGAATAATGTTGTATTTTTGGCGATGCCGTTGCTGAACTGGCCAACAAATTATTGCGACGCCGTGCATTTTTCGCCCATTCTTGAATCCAATCGTTTTTCGTTGGTGCGGTTTTTATTGTAATTGGTTTATCATCAACACATTCAACGCTTAAATTATCATCGTCGGTATGAACGGGCGATGTCCCAGACGATGTGTACGATGAAACAGTTGAAAAAATATTTAATTTGTATTCATTGTGTTTGGCTTTCTCATAATCCGTATATGAAGTCATGAGTGTATCATCAACTTTCGGTTGAATATATTCCGAACTATCGATTTGAAATTTGGTCAGACTTTGTTTGCGATTTCCGCTCGCTGACATATTATTATTATCTTGATAATGTTTATTTAGAACACCACATGCTGTTATACTTGTAAATACACCATGATCTGTGTCAATGGGCGACGAATCGTCTGTACGCACCACTTGTAAATTCATTAATTTCTCGTTGGTTGTTGTTGTTGCTGCTGGTGCTGGTGTTTGTAGTGGCGGTGTGATTGTTGTTATCGATTTGCCACTGTTCTTGTGAAATGTACGATCGCCAATTGTCTTGACACGTGTTTTAATCTTATCTAAATAGGACTTGGCCGATGATTTTGATGACGCTTTTGTTAATTGATCACGTTCGACAGCACCGATAGAACCGCGTTTATTATTGTGTTGTTTTATATCCATTTTTATGTCGTTACGTGATGAATGGTGCAGCGCATTTTTTAAAGCCGACGAATAATTTTTGCTGAGGTCATTTTGCCTTGATCTTGAATCAATAGACAAATCAAAATTTCTCTTTCCTAATTTGTCAATGCTCATGCGCTCCTTTTCTTCTTCGGTATAATTGTCACCGTCAAGTGTGTAGGTGGCTTGACTTGCCTCACCGATCGATCCTTCGTCATCTGAATTTCGTACGTATTCCAGTGGTGCCGTTACAACATGATCTCTAATCGTTGTTGTCGCTTTTTTCACCGAACCGGTTACCACTTTTGATTTTGAACTATTTATGTTTGTCATTGGCCGCATGGAATTATTATTATTGTTATTACCTTCCAAAGCACGCTGTAAAATCGTTGATTTTGGTTGAAAACCGCTTGAATGGTTAATGACGGTGGTGGAGATGGTAGTGGCTGTTGTGGTATTGGCATTCACGGTGCTATCAATGAATTTTGTTGGTTCATCTTTTGGATTTGAATCTTGAGGCATCTGCGGTATCTTTTCATAATTTAAACTTGATCGTGGACTCCAACTATGCCGTTTCGATGAGTCTTTGCAGTTTTGTGTTTGAACAGCCGCTGGCCGTGGCCGTCGTAGCACAACTTTTGTATCACATTTTTCATCACTTTTTGTATCATCATTGGCAATTGGTTGCTTGTTGTTAATGCGTTGCTTGAATGGTGGTTTTGTGGCCATTGCCGTCGTTTTTGTCGTTGTTGTTGAAACATTTGAATCATCGACCGATAATTGACAATTATCCATATTGTTTAACGATGTTGACGACTTTCTTGATTCATCTAATTTTGATAATGATACACCTCGTCGATGTCGACGCTGTTCTTGTTGTTGCTGTTGTCGATGTTGAAAACGTTCGGCAATCTCTTTTTTTTTACGATTGTCCACCGTTTTACCATCATTAAAATCAATTGTAAATGCAAATCCGGCGGCATTTTTATTTTTGGCGGTTTCAATTTTATTGTCCATTGATTTGTTGCATTTATCATCGGCTATTGAATTTGAGCTGGTTGTTTCGTTGTTTGTTGTGGTTGTTGTCATTCCACTAACACTGGTTGTTGATAAATCATCATTTGGTGTATTATCATAGCTACTTTTTTCCAAATTTTCCGGTGAAATATCATATTTCTCCGATTGATTTTCAATGTCAGCCATAGCGGTGCTAGTTGGCTCGCACTTAACACCACAACCGACTTCAATCGCTTTATTATTATCATTTTTAGATATTTGCTGAATGCCCGCACTTGTTTCATCCATTTTACAATTATTATTTGTTATTCGTGATTCGTGTTTGTTTGTTTTTTTTTTTTTGGGAAAATCTATTTCTTACATGAAATCAAAGCAGTAGTTTGATCCGATTCACATCAACATTAATTGCTTTCGCTGCACTCAAAATATGTGTGCTATCTTCGAGTTCAATTCGAGTTTATTTCATTGCCAAGCGATAAGAGAGGGAGAGAGCAGCAGAAAAAACGTATCATACAAGAAACAAGTGAACAATTGAAAATAAAAATACGAAACAAAAGGTATTTTCAATGGTATGCATGTATATCGTTTGCTTGTTTCGCATACCAAATTCACTCGCACACACAAACGTGCCGCATACACATACACTCAGACCCGAATAATCTGACAGCGCGCGATCAGTTTGCAAAGTGCAAGGTAACAATTGAAAGTTCCATGAGTTCTCGTATTCAGCACACACTTCGTCACTTGATGATGACTTGATGAAAAAAAAGGGTACTCACACACTTTGTAATCAATGTCATCAACACTTTTCAATGCAATAAATTCACTATTCACAGCAGCCGTAATTCATCTTTTGCTCTGGTTTTGTTTCGCATTTGCCGATTCAGTGTAACTCGAATATGTTCGTCTTGTTTCTCGATAAATTTATCTCTACAGTATCTATTTAATGGTCGTTTACAGGTTGCTATTTGTTGGTATTTTTTTCTCTCTATTTTATTTCTTTTAAGCTCACAAACGTGCATTGAATTGGATGAGAACCGCAGCTACATATATTCACACACAACAATTCATGTACACCAAAAAGGGAAGAAGAGACGTAGAAAAAAAATATGCCACATTTATTATATGGTATCGCGCAAATGAATTGGAGTTGAATTACGTATGTGCAATAAAAATGACTTGACTCTAATTAATTGTCACTAATTTTGTTTGGTCACACAAAAAAAAAAATAACATACGTGTTGTCATCTACACATCACACAAAACAATCAATTCAACAAACGAGTTGTCCTCAAAATGATGAGCACTTTTCTTCGCAATAATACACCGTCGTCGTTGTCGTTGATGTTGTCGTCGTTGCGGTGTGTTTCCGTGCACACAGTGATGTCATTCACACAAAATATATCTTTTTTATTTTATATTTTATTTCATATTTCTGTATTTTCATGTGCTTCGAACCGAATGATGATTTTGGATATAAACACGTTTGCCTTTTTTAACTTTTGATGTATGAGACAGAGAGCAATAGCAAGACAATCTTTGCCTATGTCCCCCCAAGCAATTCAAGTGAGACGATTAACTATTTGCGTTTTTTTAATATCTTGTTTCATTTGACGGAATCACATGCGAACCAATAAATGTCGGAACTAAATGGATCGGATCTTTCTCTCGTTGTTTCTTCTTTCAGATTTACACAATTCCGTAATCGTGTGTGAAATGTAAATTAGCGATATATTTAAACGACAAAACGACTCTGCTATTTATGATAATAATAACAACAATGGACTAAGTTTGTTTTTTTTTTTTATTTTAAAAGTATGTATGTCTTTCCTTTTTAGTTACTTAATGATTATGCTGTTTGGCAAACAGATAAATTGCCTTGTGTTATTGAGGTGTATATTGTTGTTGGCTACTGTGTGTATTGGTGCATTGTCCGATGTGTCAACCCGAAATTATGTGTTTTTTTTCTCTCTCTCTCTTTCTTGTACTTTGTTTAAATGTCATATGTGTGTATGTGTGTGTGTTTTTCCTTCGTCTTAATTATGCTTCACATAAAATTCCGATCGTTCACTCACAATTCGAGGCCTCGGCACGGTGAAAAATCGTTTCGACACTTACTTCTGTGGTTGTTGTTGATTTTTTTTAAAAAGTTTCTTTTCTCTAGTTGTTGTGATTTTCCAAGTCGGTGTTATGTATCTATATGTGATTGTCGTTTTTATTCGCGACACAGTCTTGCAATTACTGTTTACTACTCTCTTGTCACACACAATTTACTTTTGACAAAATACGATTAAGCAAATTTTCAATTGCTCGATATAGTTCATTCGAAGTTCCGATTTTAGCCCCATTCTATTTTTGCGCTCAATGATTTTTCAATTTACTTCTCTCTCTCTCTATCTCGTGCACGGTTGGTTTATCTGTCCCTGTTTTTCTTTTAAACACTATTCTATAGTGTGCCTCTCTGGTCACATTGCCTATTGTTATTATTTTACTTTTGAGTGACTTCGATGCAATAAAATCACTGAACCGAGCACTTATCGAATTGACTGACTGACTTTTGTTTTGTATATGAGTTTCTTTCGTATTTCTTCTCTCGATTTATTTATTTAGACAATTGTTGTGGTTTCTTTTGGCAATTTTAAAAGCACTATCAAAAAATTTCTTTTTCAAGAAATTTGACGATTAATTCTAGATCTATTTTATCACTGACAAAAGTTCTATCCTTGTGTGAATTTTTTTTTCTGCTTCTTCATCACAATGCATTAGCGTTACCCGCACACACACACGCATACCATGAACTTTGTTTATGTTTACTTAATTTGGTCATTGCGATGCGTTTTGCATTTGAAATTCGCAATCATTGTAACTGTATGCACGATTTTTTTTCTTTTTCAATTTGTTTTACCATTTTTGAACCCTTTCTATTTTTACAAAATGTTATTACATATGTATATATTATATATATATATATATATATATATATATTGACGATACGGACTGTGCGCGTTTCTCTTCTTAAATGGGACTATCTCTTATTCGTTTTGGGGCAAGCCGTCAAATTCGACGACGATGAACGATACACTGTAACCACAGTCACTTGCTGCTGTTGCTACTGACTTTGACAGACGATGCGTAACGCACACTAGTGCGGCAATTCACATTTAGCGATTGTTTGCTATATGTATGCATGTGAATCGTTTACCCATTTCAAAATCAAATAACAAACAACAAAAGGTGAACAAAAAACAAACAAAATGCAAAACTTTACAAACAAATGCACCTGCACCGCTCGAAATTGGCCAAAATGGAGAACACACATTACGATTCTAAGATGATTCATTCGAATTATATGCACTAATACTAGACGAAATCAAAGATTTGGAACATGACCAGAAAAAAACATATTGCCGTATTTGAAACGAATGTGCTCTGATTTGAATAAAATAGTTTTTTTTTTCAACGAAATAGTATTTCTTTTATTTTTAAAGGAGGAATGTGACCTATTTTCTATCAAAAAATACAAGGAATTTGGATTCTGCAAAGAAAAAAGAAATATAGTTTTCTGTGATGATTTCAAGTTAAATTAGGCCGGTGTATTTATAGAAAATTTTCGATTTTCGTAGGATTTCAATATTTTGAGTCTAGTAACAAAAAATCGGATACGAAATGTTGAGGAAAGAATTATATTTTTTAAAGGTGTTAAGAAAGATGTTCATACGAAATGGTTGAAATAGGGAATTTGCAATGATTAAATTTCCACAAAGAATCGAATATAGATGTCACGATACACCGCTAGATGGCACCGGTACTTTGACAATTTGATGGCGCTGTAAATTCGCCGCAAAAAAATAAATTCGCTTCATTCGTTCGCCATTACTAAGCGGTGTGTTCTTGTCACTTTGTGCCTCTTTCTTTCTTTTCCTGTTGTCAAAGGTACGACTCGTAGTGAATTTTTTTAAAGTCCGTAAAAAATCGCAAATATTCCTGATCATCCGTGGTTAATTCTTATATTAATTGCAATATTTCGATTCTTTGTTTTCAGGCAAATTCATTAAACATGTCGGACGTTGAAGTGTAAGTGTATTTATTGGTGATTTTTTCAAAAAATAAAAATCTTCCGACTTTGGTTTGGATATGAACATTCGTTCCATTCGGCTTGGATTTGTTGTTGTGAACAATGTTGACTGAATGTAAAGTCCAAAATTAAAAAAAAAATGTTTACAATACAATACTTTCCAGCGTGGAATGAAATATCCATTAAAAATATTTCCCGCGAAACGAATCATGAACGAAACATTTTTTTTGGTTATATACTTATTGTTTAATAACAATGTGTTTTCATTACAGTGAAACTCCAGCTGCCCCAGTTGCTGGTGGCCCAATGGACATTAACACAGCTTTGCAAGAAGTTTTGAAGAAGGCCCTCATTGCCAACGGTTTGGTACGTGGCATTCATCAAGCATGCAAAGCTCTTGACATGTAAGTTATTCATCTTGAACGTTACAAAACGATGACACAATTGAGTCCACTACTAACATCTTGTCCTTTGTGCCACAGTCGTCAAGCTGTTTTAGCTATTTTGGCTGAAAGCTGCGAAGAGCCACAATACAAAAAATTGATCACTGCTTTGTGCAACGAACATCAAATTCCATTGATTCGTGTTGATTCAAACAAAAAATTGGGCGAATGGAGCGGTTTGTGCAAAATCGACAAAGAAGGTAAACCACGTAAGGTTTGCGGTTGCTCCGTCGTTGTCATCAAGGTAAGAGAATCATATACGATAAATTCGATTATCGAAAGCCTTATTTATTTACTTTATCTAATTTATGTTTTTCTTATCTTGTTTGCAGGACTTTGGAGAAGAAACTCCAGCTTTGGATGTCGTTAAGGAACATCTCCGCAATCAAAGCTAAATCACAATCTTTTTATGATCATTAGAAATAATGGCATGTGTGTAACTTCTTCATTAAAACCGTTTTGAAAGAGAAAAAAGGAGACAAAAAATACGCAACGTCTTTTTATTCAAGTGTAATCAATGATTGATTGTGTGACCAATTAGTTTTGTGAATGAAATCGTGTGATTGGATTGAAATATTTCGAAATTTTGTCATTTATAGACAAATTTACTTACCTGAGACTAATCCACGAGTTTCGTTTACTTTTTGATTCGGCTTTTTTTTTTAGATAAGTTTCACGTGAACCACAAGAGGCAAGTATTGTAGAGTCATTCAAGTGCTTCATATATAAACATTGCGGAGGTTATGTTTACTCTCGTGTTGGACAAATTCTTTTAATTTTGATATTCAATGTTTGGGCCTAAATTTGGTAGAATAAGAATTAGACAGGAAACATTCATTGGCAAAAAATGCAGTTGATTTGGATGGAAAATGATAATATGCAGACAAATAAAAGTTCCGAAAGCATTCATGATCAACCCTGTGACCAAGCTTACACTTATGTCAAAACTTCATACTATGATATACACGTGGTTTGTCAATACTATACAACTAACGTCGCATACGATTCGAGAATTCGTAGAATTTAAATGAATTTTAAAACTTTTATTTTTTAGCGGATTTTTCAATTTTTACTTTGAAAAAAAAAATCATTCTAAAATGGAAATATTTTTTTTTATTTTGATTAAATAAGACCCGTAAACAATTAAACAGTTCTTTTTTATCTTTTTATTTAACAGTTTGCTATAAAATTCGTGATCATTAAAAAACAACTAAATTTATATATAAAAAAAATCCATAGAGCATCATCTAATAGAATATTCGAATTTATTTGAAATAAAAATGCTGAATTTTACAATTTTCCATAACGCTTTTGACCATTGAATGATTTAAATAAAATGTCTCATGTTTACAACATATATAAATATGAAAAGGCAACATTCATATAATGAAACATGAATAAAATGGGTATGAGCACCGTCAACACAAAAATTCAATTCCTTTTTGAAAGGAAATGGTGCACCGACAATATCCAAAATCTAATAATCCTCTACCAATTTTGTGTAAATCCCTTATTTATAAATACATAAAAAAATCTCAAAAAAAAACTCAGGCTTTTTTTCGAATTTCATTCTGAGCACACTCCATAACTGTTAATGCGCCCTTTTCAATTAAATTCGATGCTAAATCTTTGCCAAGTTGTTCGCATTTTTCGAATACGTCCAATGGCCAATAACGATGTGGATAAAGTCCACAAAATAGTTGTTCATTGATTTCATTTTCATTTGATAAATTATCTATCGTTGAGGTAGTGGTTTGACTTGAGCTAGGTGTGGCTGATAAAAATGGACATTTTTTAATATCCACATTTGTATTGGTACAATGTTCCTTCGATGGTGCATCATTTTTGCTGGCACAGCCACTTTTATACGGACAACTGCCGCATGAGCTAGACGTTTTGGTAAGACTCTCGATCGAATCAAAATACGGACACTGACCCATTACATCTTGTCCGATGGAAAAATCCAATGGACATTTCAATGGTTCGCCACTTGAATCAGTGTTTTGATTTTGTTTATCGGTTTTATTTTGTACTAATGATGAGTATGGGCACTTTTTAAATGCATCATTGTGCACATTCAATAGTCCGGCAATATCAAGATTATGATTTGAATCCGATAAATTTGATGCATTAAAATTGATTTGTGAATGATCAACAATTTGTGGTGGACTTGGATTATCACCACTAAGCTCATTATTATCGTCTCCAACATTAATGGAAAGTTTCATCTTTTTGGTTGGCACTACATCCTCTTCCACTTCTTCCGATTCTTTTTGAGTGTTTATGTTCAAATTGCACGATGTTTCTGCTTGAATTTGAGTTTTTCCGTTTAAACTCCAAACCGAACCAATAATTCGAAGCTCATATTCATTGTCTGAGCGTATTTCAGTGTCATTAATATGTTTTCGTTTTGATAGAATAGAATCAACCGCTACTGGAGCACTGCAACCACCGCCCAATGTTTTTAGAAAACTTCGTTCGGCTAAAATGCGACATTGCGTTTCGTGGCATACCAACTTTTGAAGCATCGCCAAGATTTTCGTATCCGATGATCGACATTCCACCGCCAAAGCACCTTGACCCACTGCATACAACAGTTCACTCGGTTCAATCGTTTGAGTAATACGATGTTCCCAATTCAAGCGCACAAGACCAGCCTGTGCCAATATGATTCCTGCATATTTTGAGTCTTCTGCATCCAATTTTGCTAAACGAGTATTCAAATTACCGCGTATATCTTCCACCTTCAAATGGGGATACAAACGTGATATTTGCGCTGTTCGACGCAACGACGACGTGCCTGAAATTGGATTTCAAAGAATTTAATTCCATTTTTTTTTTCATTTAATTTATAAGGTTTTTACCAATGATAGACCCTTGTGGTAATGTCTTCAAACATTTTCCTGCATGTTGTTTTGCCAAAACCAAAGCATCTCGAGCATCTTCACGCTTCAGCACGGCACCGATTGCCATACCATCTGGTAATGCGGTTGGTAAATCTTTTAGTGAATGCACAACAAAATCAACAGTACCATTTTTAAGCGCATCTTCCAAATCTTTTGTAAACAGAGACTTTTCACCAATTTTCGGTAGTGATATATTTAACACTCGATCGCCAACAGTTGTCATTTTATCTACACGAAAAAAATACGAAATTTTATCGAATAATTATGAAAAGAGACCTTGATTTTATTTTCTCGAATTAACTTACGTATTTCAAATTTTTGCTGAGGATAGAGGCTTTTAAGCAACGAAATAACATGTCTGGTTTGTACAAGGGCGAGCTGAAAATCATACAGAATTATTAAATGATGAATAATTGAACTTAAAATGAATGGTTATTTAGTCAAATTTCACGATTGCATGACTAAATCACTTGATGATATTACAAAACAAGCAAATGTGTCGTGATAAAGCAGATTTTTTTATTTATAGTTTTGAAACCGGTTTAAGAACAAATCACATTTGTTGCAAAGCAGTTGCAAGTGATAATCTAAAAGAATGGAATTTGTGAACTTACTTCGCTTTTTCGTGAGCCGACTCGTATCACTTTCGAATCGGCGGTGTCCGTTTTTGAACCATTATTGTCTTGTAAATCTTTGCTTGTTATTGAATTGTCTGTTGAGCTCATTTTTGATGATATCACTCACGATGTACCTTTTAGGAAATGAAAATCTTATTGCTTTATCTATATAAACGAGGTGCAATATTAATTTTAAAAAGTGTATGCGTTGCAAATGGTGGTTTTTTGATAATTCATATGTGCAAGGTATGCATGATAACTAATGGTTAAAAAAATTTAACCCAGAGTCATAAACAAGTCTTAATGTTAAATGACAATGTCTTACGCTCAAGAGATTGCCGTACGATTAATGGCATAAAATAGATGACTAGACAATTAGTGAATACTTTCTAAAATGTACATAACATAAACGAACCACGAAGACTGTGTGAGATTGTGTGTATTTGGCCATTGACGACACACACACACACACGCATACATCAACAATAATGAAGTGCTGGAAGCACACTGAAGTGGATGTCAATTGAATTGTATTTTATATGTTTTAAATGAATTGAATAGCACATCACCCCTTTGGTTGTAATTTTAATATTTGACTTGTGTTCGATTGCAATAACGAAATGACTGTAGTAACGAATTGATTGAGGAAAGAATGACAAAAAGTATTTATGATAATTAAAGTGTTAATGTTTTAGGCTTAATGCATTTTTAATATGACCGGACGAGGTCTTGTCTGATCGAGACGAGAATTGAACAACCAGTTGTGATCAGTTCTTCGTTTGAAGTCGCTGTGTATACTCACTTGTTCTATTTGTGAAACAGAATTGGTAAATGAAAAATTGTCACTTCACAAGGTTCAGTCTTAGTTGAATGTCCTAATTCGATTTATTTTATTCCTTTTTTTCGATTTGATAGAAAAATTGGTGCAATCGATCCGATACATTCGATGTGAGCCTTTTTTTTTTAAATTGTGTAACCACGTCGCGTGCACACTCACACGGCATAACGTTATCACACACACTGTACACCTATTTCGTATTGATCAACCGACGAACTCTCAGCTGAATAAACTTTTACAATTTCATGTGGTCGCATGACACGGTAACGCATGCTTTTATAACCATCATGTGTTGTTTATACGGTACTCCGTTGCGCATAATGGAAACGCAATCGAATGAATGCGAAAAGTGCGTTCAATCATATTTCACTTGTGTTGGACCGCAATTGCTTGATGATTGTTTTTTATTTATTTCATTTTGTACCATATTCGCCGAAAATAAACAATACAAAATTTCCACACATAAAAAAAGTGTCAACATGATAAAACCAGAAAATGTTAAAAAGTAATGCGCAATTGAAATTTTGAGTTTTGTTTGGCGCTCGACCGTCTGTCACGAGTTACAGATGATACACATATGTATGTTAACTTTGACATTTGACAATACACAGTTCTCAATGTGTATATAATATCCGAATTTTTTATATCACACTTATTGACTGTCAGTCGATGGTATTTCAACTGAATTTCTATTCTAAAACTGTCATTGTATTCTCAATATTTCTGTGATTGTATGCGTTACAACTACGAAAATTCTAATGTGAGAGAGTCTTATGCGTGACAAATACGAGCAACATTCGAGTGTGAAATAATAAAACACGGAAACATTCATTTTATTCTATAAAAATTTAAACAGTGAATTGTTGAAATAAACTCTTGGTGCGGATATTAGGTGATTCCATCATGAGTGCTCTGATTCGATTTTCTCACGTTTTTAGCAAAAATGCTAAATCAATGGTAAATACCATAGCCAAATTATATATTTTATTTCACTTCAGTGCAATAGATTTGTTTTCGGGAAGTTTCATCGTGCTTACATATCATACGACGATTATCTTATGTGCACACATTATGTAACCGAATCGGATGCGATTTTTTCTACGTTCAATTATATTTTGAGTCTTTTTTATTTGGATAAAAAGCAATCATTTCGTGTGGTTTGACTTTATTGTTGTTAAATTTTTTAAAGTTTTAATTTGTTCATTATTGATTTTAAATACATGGCATAAATGTGTTGCCTAATGTTTTTATTTTTCTCTGTAACAGATCAATGCTAGTGCAATCGGTGCCAAGAGTTTACATTATTCTGCTGGTCAACACAATGCAAAAGTTTCAAATGATGCCATTTCCAAGGAGTATAAAGTTGTTGACCATGCTTTTGATGCAATCGTTGTTGGTGCTGGTATGTTTATTGTGAACATTTTTTCTCTCGAATAAAAGTGTTTCAACTTTTTTACGTTTCCAAATTGGGATTATATAGGCGGTGCCGGTTTGAGAGCTGCTTTTGGATTGGTTGCTGAAGGCTTTAAAACTGCCGTCATCACGAAATTGTTCCCAACTCGTTCACACACAATTGCTGCTCAGGGTAAATATACAGGACTTTTTCTGACATTTTTTCCCCTACACTTATTTTCGTTGGAGTTTTTCTGCTTTGATTTTGTGCATGAAATCGTAATTTTTGAAAGTGAAATAGAAACAAATGTGCCTTTTTAAATTGTTAGGTGGTATAAATGCTGCATTGGGTAATATGGAACCAGATGATTGGAAATTTCATTGTTATGATACAGTGAAAGGATCCGATTGGCTTGGCGATCAAGATGCCATTCATTATATGACCCGTGAAGCACCAAAGGCTGTCATCGAATTGGAGAACTATGGTATGCCATTTTCACGTACGAAAGAAGGTAAAATTTATCAACGTGCATTCGGTGGTCAGAGTTACAATTATGGTAAAGGTGGACAAGCACATAGATGCTGTGCTGTGGCTGACAGAACTGGACACTCGCTCTTGCATACATTGTACGGTCAATCATTGAACTACGACTGTCACTATTTCATTGAATATTTCGCTCTCGATTTATTGATGGAAAATGGTAAATGTGTTGGTGTCATTGCTATCTGTCTTGAAGATGGATCAATTCATCGGTAAGTTTATATACGAATTTCTTATGTATAAAAATTAATTAAATGGTTTTTTAAAAGCAAACATAAAATCTGACATTTTTCGATTTCACAGATTCCGAGCAAACAGCACAGTTTTGGCGACAGGCGGCTATGGTCGTGCATATTTCTCATGTACATCAGCTCACACCTGTACTGGTGACGGAACAGCCATGGTTGCTCGACAAAATTTGCCATGCGAAGATCTGGAGTTCGTGCAATTCCATCCGACTGGAATCTATGGGGCTGGATGTTTAATAACTGAAGGTTGCCGCGGTGAAGGTGGTTACTTAGTCAATGCAAAAGGTGAACGTTTCATGGAACGATATGCACCAGTTGCTAAAGATTTGGCATCACGTGACGTTGTTTCGCGTGCAATGACATTGGAAATTCGTGATGGTCGTGGCGTTGGACCACTTGCCGATCATGTACATTTGCAATTGCATCACTTACCTGCTGAACAATTGGCACAACGTTTGCCCGGCATCTCAGAAACAGCTATGATTTTTGCCGGTGTTGATGTGACACGTGAACCAATTCCAGTTTTACCAACTGTACATTATAATATGGGTGGTGTGCCGACAAATTGGAGAGGTGAATGTTTAACCACTGATAACAAGGGAAACGATGTTATTATTGAGGGTTTGTATGCGGCCGGTGAGGCTGGTTGTTCCTCGGTGCATGGTGCTAATCGATTGGGTGCCAATTCATTGCTCGATTTGGTTGTATTTGGACGTGGTTGTGCTAAAACAATTGCAGCTAAACATAGGCCAGGAGAAAAAGTACCTGAACTACCTGACAACGCTGGTGAATCTTCTGTGGACAATTTGGATCATTTGTTGCACAAAACTGGTACCGTTTCAACGGCTGAATTGCGTTTGAAAATGCAACGAACGATGCAAGCGCATGCTGCTGTATTCCGTGATGGGCCTGTACTTCAAGAGGGATGCAAGAAAATGTCCGAAGTTTTCAAAGAATTTGCTGACGTTAAAGTTACCGACAAGTACGTTCACAATTGTTTTAGAGAACAAAGAACTTTGTTGAATATTTTGAATTATAAATTTTATTTGATGTGTTTTATCTTTTGTACAGATCGCTCGTCTGGAATTCAGATTTAATTGAAACATTAGAATTACAAAATCTTTTGCTAAATGCTTTAATGACTATATACAGTGCTGAAAATCGTAAAGAATCTCGTGGCGCACACGCTCGTGAAGATTTTAAGATACGTATAGATGAATACGTAAGTGGAATTTTGCTTTAAAACAATTTGCTTCAATGTTATTTTAATTTTCATTGGGCATTCTCTTTTGCAGGACTATTCGAAACCACTTGAAGGTCAACAAAAGAAACCGGTCGAAGAACATTGGCGCAAACACACACTTTCCTGGATTAATGAGTCAGGAGATGTTAACATTAAATATAGGCCAGTTATCGATAAGACACTCGACGATGAAATGCACACGGTGCCGCCAGCCATTCGTTCTTACTAAAACAATTGAATCGAAATTTTATTTGCCGCTAATGTACTTTTGATCTTTTCCATTTTCTTTGATATTGTTTTCTTTACAAACCAATATGAAAACTGCATCACATTTTCTAGAGAACTAGTGACCAATTGGTTTTACTTTTCGAGAAAAAAAATTGTGTCCAATAAATAGCGAAACTCGTTTCCAACTGCATCAAAGATTTTTGTTTCCATTTTATTATTTTACCATTTTATTTTATAATTCCCAACACAAATACCTTTTCGATTTGGTGGCTGAAGATGAAATGAGGAAATATGTTTAAACTTGATACATACATTTGTTTTAATGTTATTTCGTGTTTATAATGTAAACAAATAAACAATACGGATTTCTTTAGAACATGATTTATTACAGTTTTTTATTAAATGATATTTTTGCTTCATGATACAATTCCATACGAAATTGTCCGAAATGTAAAACAATATACCAATTGATTTGTATATTTAAATATCACATATTTTTTTATTTGAATCATGATTTTTTCTTATTCTTTGCGCTCAAATGAATATTACTAAATCTCCTTTCACATTGTTTTTCAATTGAACAAAATATTTTTCGAATTAAAGTACAATGTGACTTCCGTTAGCTTCATTTTGTTTGGAAAACATTTAAGATTGCATATTCCAACAAGAAACACGTAAGCAAACTATGACGACGATGAATATCAAAAGTCTTAACATTTCATTCGAATGCAAAAACAAAATGATGATTAAAAGAATTTTTCAGCTTCTTCCAAAACATGTTGTCAGGACATTAGATATGTTTTAGATCTTCAATCGAATTTTATTTGAATTTACCTCTTTCAATAATTGTTTTTCTTCCTTAATTCACAAAAATCCAAATGTTAAAATTGCTATTTAAACTATCACGAGAAAATGTTCATCTTTTTGAAGCAAAAGTACCTAATGAATGTGTCTGATGCAAACAAACAGCGCGGATCCATTCACTGTAAACTAAATTGAAACAATAGTTTATATTACATTAATAAGAAACAGTTCACTCGACGTTGCATTTGTAGGGTTTTTTCTCTCTCTATTTTGATAACAATGCCTTTACATTTCCTGTATGCAAATATTCATCCTTATCACTGTGAATGATAAAGAAATAAGAACGAAAAGCAAGTATGTAAATAGGTGCTTGTATTTTTCCTTTATTTGTTCCTCTGTTTTTTTTTTTTTGTATTTCTCTTATACATTTAAAAATATGATTTTTTTTGCCATTTGACAGTAGAATGATTCAAGGTAATTAAGCCATGCAAAATTATTTCTTAACATAAAATGCACAAATATCTTTGATTTTTCCTCCAGACAAAATGTTCTGAAGAATACTTTGTTTATATCCCTATCGAGTCTCTTTTTTTCATTTGTTTCAAAATCCATTTCCACATTTTTCTATTTAATTGAATAGCTAAAGCTTATTGACCAATTGCAATGCCATCCATTCGTTTGAGAAAGCAATTGAAAGCAAAAAAAAAAAAACTATCGAATTCCTTTTAAATTCAAGAGAACTGAAACGAATGAACGAACGAACGAACAAAAAAACCCGACTCAATTGCTTTTTTATAATTTTTATACTAAATGTGGCTAATTCAATTGCTCCAAATTGTAAGCATGATGAAAGATGAGGGCGCCAAGGCAAAAGCAAATAATAAGTATAATATGTGGGAAACCGCCATTATCATCAATGTTTCCAGCTGAACTTCGGTTTCGTATGCCATTTACAACATCTTCCGTCGTTTCATCGGTATTCGTTGTATTTGATGCGGCGACTGCTTTCAATTTGGCTTCGTTTGATTCGCGTTCCGCAAGTCGTTGTTTGATTTCTTTGCACAAATCGGGAAATAATGTCGTAAAATTATGATCCTTGAGATTGTATTGCAATGAATCGTATGCAAATTGAAGTTTTTCTCTACGCGATGTAACCATTGTTCCCAATGCCGAACTCTCCTCCAACATAAAGCTAAGCAAACCGGTTAAAATGCTCGATACACTCCAGGCTGGATTCCATTCATCCGGATGATAATCCGATATGCTGAGACAAAGTCGTCGATTCGTTTGAAATCGTCCGTTTGGCGTTCGCATATAAATCGATGGCGGCTTAAATGGATATTGCTGTGTAAATACTAAGCTTCCATGAAACATGCCGCCGTAGTATGGGCTATTTTCGGGGCCATTTATCACATAATGCCATTCAAGAATGTTCCATGGTAATGGTTCGGCACGTATGTACGGCACTGGATCTTTGTTTAAATTTATGTAATCCTGTTGCAAACGTAATACAGCACCGCGATTTCGTCCCATCACTTGTGTTTTCGTGATCGGTTTAGTGGGCTTGTCGTTTTTTATTGTTTTGGCATTGTTGTTTTCATTTTTTGTCGTTTCCATTTCGCTTAATCTTTCCACCTGAAACGTATGAAAACAAATTCAATGTCAACTTTTTGTTTTATACAAACAAACACCGTTGAAATTACAAAAAAAGAAAACAAAATATTTTCGCTATTTTTCGTTTTTTCTTTTTTTAATTAAACAGACAAAATGAAATAAATCACATGAAATTGTGTCTGTACGCAAAATATATGCAATGAGCGCGACCAACAGTGTTCTGTTTTAGTCACCTGTTTTGACATTTATGTACACATCAGTTTTCAAATGGACACGTAAACGATTAATATTTTTATTTTTATTTCTACCAATAATAATGAAATGTGTACTGTGTACTGTGTGTGTGTGCTCGACGGATCGCGCAATATGAACTATATGTATTTGAATATGATGATGGATAGAATAAATGAAATCCTTACAGCTGATTTGCCCTTCATACACTACACACTCACACAAATTCGCAAATGTCGACGTTTTAAGTTTTGTGACTATATTGTTACTATTGAAATGAAACGAAAAAGTACGAATCACAATTTTGTTTTTTTTAACGACGTAATCTTTTGTTACAATCGATGAAATTTCTTTCATCAACCATTCAACAACAAATTTACTGTCATTGTTTTACAAATATTTCGAAAACATTTACAAAACCATTTATTTACACACCAATTTACAGACGATTTTATTTACTTTTAATTAAAGTTATCACATCTGGAAAAAAAATGTACAGAATAATGAAGAAAATTACTTGTGTGTAATTTGATTTTATACTTGGTATCAGTCACAATTTGTATGTTTTGATTTTCAACGCACACAACCATGAGCCAAACCAAATCTATCTCTTTTCCACCGCTATAGCGATCGAACATGTGTTTGTGTTGATTTGTTAGAGTGTGTGTGAATGACATGAGACTCTGTGAATCATTTGATTCGCAATAATATATACGCACCGTCATATAGACATGATGTTTATACGTTTGTCCACCAATTTTATATCCGAAAGGAAAGAAAGAGAAAAAAAAACACAATCATTTAATAAAAATTAAATGTTATGAATTATTCAAAGATCTAGAAATTCATTGTAGCGCTGAGATGGACGATGTCGTCACCGGCTGTTTTGATTTTCATTCGCGGATTAGAGTTGTTCAAAATCAAATTCGAATATGATCGAAATGACGTAATTTTTTTTGAAAAAAAAAAAAAACTTGCTACAAAAACAATTGAATTACACATGAAATTCTTAAAATGTTACGCTAAATTTCTTTCCATTTGGTTCATCAAATGAAAGCGTAAAAGATGTCGACTCTATATTATCGATATTTATTGTGTCATTGAATGAATTCACTGTGGAATTGAATGGGATATGAGATCATTTGGCGAATATATCGGCGAAAGAATGTGTGTGAACAAGTGGCGCCACTCATATTTCCATATATATTTTCGCGTGTTTATGTCTTATGATTGTATGTACGCGCGCGGGTGTGTGTGTGTATAGTGAATTTGTATCTGTCAAAGCACGCTGTTTTTGAAATATATACGAAGTAGGCAGCCATTCGGTGGGGCGAAATCGAAATATTAACTCTCGTTGATTGACTTGAGTGAAGTTGCTGTATGTTATACGGGCAACACACAAAAATGTCGTGTTAATTGTTAAAAGGAAAAGTAAGTTCCACGAGAAAGCACACATACATTACGGACATTAGGTACATTTATACCTATAGTGTCAAATTGAAGAGAAGTGAAGAGAGAATATAAAAGTAAAAACGATTTTAATACAAAGTGATTATAAAACGAAATTGAAATAACCAACGAATAACCGATTGTATTTTAAAAAATTTAACAAAATAAAAACTAATTCGTAGTTTTAAAACCGCAAAATGGCCGATCCGCAAGGAAAAAATCGCTTGCAAGAATTTAAATACAAAGGCAAAGATCAAGATGTAAGTAGATACAAAAAAAAAATACAATAATAAATATTGTTAGTGTAAAGGAAACAACAAAAAAAATGTTTCATCGCGATCAGTACCATGGAAATCGACCAAAATTTAATCAACACATATTTTTCTAACAAAACGATAGAGAAAGAGTCATATGAGAAGAAGAAAAAAAATCGAATTGAGTATGGTATTAAGTTCTTTTTTTATTGTGTGTGGCAAATGGCATCTAGAATTGCGACCAAATCAGAAAAAAAAATTGGTGGCAGAAATATTCCATTGTTTTTTTTGGCCATCGATTTATCTTCTCGAAAGTGCAACATCAACATTTTCTATTGCCCTCAGAAATATCAAACAGATTTCAAATTGAATGATGGAAATGATTTCGACGACATAAATGGAAAAGACATACAGAGAGAGAGAAAGAGAAAAAGCAGATTCAGAAACACTGCGATGTATATAAATTCTTTGTGGTAGAGCGTTTCACGAGGATGAAAGAGAGGCGATTCATGTTAATGTGTTTGTGATTTACGAGACAAGAGCAGGGCAATCGCGGCACGCACTCATACATAGACATACGCACACTCAAAATATACACAAAAACACACACCGAACAAATTCGTCAGCAGCAGCAGCAGCACACCGTATATTCTATTAAATGCACGCCTCGGAACAACCTAGACACAATCGGCAATTGAAAGTGTGCGATTTAGTTTTATTTTTCGTTTTTTTTCACTCGGTTTCTATCTGTCACCGTCTCTTTCTCTCTCTACCAGTCAAATGACAAAGAAATCATTTTCATTGAAACAGTGTGTGATCAAACGATTCATTGTTGTTGTTGCCACTGCCGATTTTGATGTTGTAAAAATTGCTATATGAAATTGTCTTGCGACCCAAGTCGTATGAATCAAAATATATATGTATAATTGTAGAAAAGAAAATTGTATCTCTATACAGATACCACAAATCACAGCGATTTTGGTCGGACTTTTTTAGGTGTTTTCGTAAAATAGATTGAATGATCTATTGGTAATTTGATTATCGGCGTTCGATTGAGTTTGGCCGAAACCAAAGTCAAAACGTCCCGCAAAATTTCCTTTTTTCATTGATTTGCTCTTTGATTGCACGTGGTTTTTTTCTAAATAGCCATTCAATCGATACTTGCACACTTCAAATCGATGCATTTTTTTCGTATTGTGAGAAACGATAAAGCTGTTGCACATTTTTTCAAATCGAATACATCCGCTTTTTGTTTCATTGATGTTTATAAGTATATTTGCATTCGATCATCAATCATGTGTGAATGGTTATGGGAGTTTTCAGCAATGACGACGCAAATATAAATTTTCCTTTTCGATTTATCGAAACAGAAACATCTGCCAAATATAGAAATAGAAAGTTATTTGAGGAAAATTGCATGTGAGAGAATATTTGCTGTACTGTTTTGAACGATTGACTGCACTGTGGCTTGCGTGAGATGTATGCAGCGAATGATAAAGAAAATAAAACGACCAAAACAAAAATGACATGCACATACATACACACTAAGAAGGAAGAGAGAGACAAAGAAAAAACAACAAATACGCGATCCAGTCATCAGCGAAAATGCGAGAAGAATGTGGACAAGAGCATTTAGAAATGAAAATGCAATGACATAGGCTCTAGCAATGGTCAAATGATAATAATAGTAATACGATGCAAAGCGAATAAAAAAAATGAGAATAATAACAACGAAATGAAAACGACTCAACTGTTTGTTTCTTTGATCGATGATATGCAAGTGTATTTGTGTGCCGAGTTTATCTCTGTTATAATATTGGGAAATTGACCGAAACAAGTTTTTACCACTCACAATACAACACAAATATACGCATTCCACACAAGGCACAACATCAAGTGCCACAGGTTTTAAAAAAAAGAACTAATTGCAATCGACGGCGATTGAGATTTCGTTGGCGGTGACTGGATTTGTTGGTATTTTGATATCGACAAGTTTCACTTCTTTTTCTCTCTTCTCCTCTCGCTCTCCATTTCTTTTCTCTTCTTTTATTTTAACTATGACCGATTACTGCTTTCAAGGGCATTATCAAAATAATTTATAGGGCACACAAATCATCAATATACAATGGTTGTATGTGATTCAAGATACATTCCAAAGTCAAGAAGTTTTTGCAAATCAAATTTCATTGTCATACACATATTGCTTGCCGAATTCGCCAAAAAACAAAAACATATTATTCTAAAAATGTATGTGTTTATATGCGCTCCAAAAACAAAACAATAATCATTTTAAATATCAATTTGTCGACTGTTTTGTTCTCATCAATTTTATAATTGCGTCATAATTTGAAACAGAAATCTCGATTAACGACGCAAAAAAATATCAAATGACTTCTCTGTCTCTATGAAATTTGTGTGAGAAAAATTCTATTATGTTATACTACATGGTCGATTGGTTTCTGCCTTGTTCAATTTTACTAACGACGTATATTCTTTTCTTTTTTTTATTTCGCATTGTCATATTAATGATATAGGAGATGCGAAGAAGACGTAATGAAGTGACAGTGGAACTACGTAAAAATAAGCGTGAGGAAACGATTTTGAAGCGTCGTAACGTGCCCGACTCTACCGACGAAGATGATTCGGTCAATTCAGTGAATTTGGGTAAGTTTCGTTGGACCACAGAATAAAATTTAAATAAAACATTTACTGAATATTATGAATTAATTTCGTTATTATTATTTTGAATTCGGTTGTCATTTGTTGGGTCTATGTATAGCAAAATTAGTGGAGAATGCTGGTGACGCTAGCGATCCGGAAAAGCAATTAGCAGCTGTGCAAGCTGCACGAAAATTATTGTCATCCGATCGTAATCCGCCCATCGATGATTTGATAAGCAGTGGCATTTTACCAATCCTCGTGGAATGTTTAAAGCACAAAGAGAACACAATTCTACAATTTGAAGCGGCTTGGGCACTCACAAACATTGCATCAGGCACATCAATGCAAACGAATCAGGTGGTTGCAGCGGGTGCGGTACCATTGTTTCTCGAATTACTCAGTTCACCATCGCCGAGTGTATGCGAACAGGCGGTATGGGCGCTAGGTAATATTATCGGTGATGGTCCACATTTGCGTGACTATGTAATTAAACATGGTGTGGTGCAACCATTGTTATCGTTCATCAAACCCGATATACCAATTTCATTTTTGCGTAATGTCACATGGGTTATTGTGAATTTGTGTCGAAACAAAGAGCCACCACCACCAACAGAAACCATACAAGACATTTTACCGGCACTCAATCATTTGATTTATCACACGGATGTCAATATATTGGTTGATACGGTATGGGCATTAAGCTATTTAACCGATGGTGGTAACGATCAAATTCAAATGGTCATCGAAAGTGGTGTTGTACCGAAGCTAATCCCATTGATTGCTCATGTTGAGGTGAAAGTTCAAACAGCTGCGCTACGTGCCGTTGGCAATATTGTAACCGGTTCGGATGAACAAACACAAGTAGTACTCAATTGCGATGCGTTGTCCTATTTCCCAGCATTATTGAGCCATCCGAAAGAGAAAATTCGAAAAGAAGCCGTTTGGTTTTTGTCAAATATCACGGCTGGCAATCAGTCGCAGGTACAAGCGGTCATCGATGCCGGTCTCCTGCCAAAAATCATAGACAACTTAAGTCACGGCGAATTTCAAACGCAAAAAGAAGCCGCATGGGCCATTAGTAACCTAACAATCAGCGGAAATCGAGAACAAGTTGCACAATTGATTAAAGACAACGCAATACCACCATTCTGTAATTTATTAACATGTAAAGATACACAAGTGATTAATGTAAGTATTTTTACGTCAAATACATGTCCATTAATAAGAGAAAATTAACCATATCTCTCTATTTTCGATTCAGGTTGTTCTTGATGGTATCAATAACATGCTGAAGATGGCTGGTCCGCACGTAGTCCAAATTGCAAATATGATCGAAGAATGTGATGGAATGACGAAAATCGAAGAATTGCAAAATCACGAAAACGTTGATATTTACAAATTAGCCTATGACATAATAGAACAATTCTTTTCCGACGAAGTAAGTGAACATGCATTTCTTTTTTCTTTTTTTTGTATTTATTTAAAATGGCTATTGTTAACAGAATTATGTATTAACCCTTGTTTTCGTTACGATTTACTTATTATCACAGGCGGATGATGCAAATTTGGCGCCAGCAGCAGACGAAAACGCATTTCAATTCAATCAAACGTCTGATATACCAAACGAAGGATTCAAGTTCTAATACAAAAATCATGTTTACAAAAACGGCATTCAAATTCTCATCGATATCAACGTCAGTAGCAGCAGCAGTAACAATAATAACAACATGAATACACAGGAGATCAAACGTTTGTTAAACATACAATAGAAAATGAATGATGAATACTAAATAAATCCAAAATCCGCAAACTTACATGCAAACATCAACAGCGACATAAACAGTATGCCGCCATCAACCCAACAGACAACCACAACAACAAGCAAAACAATTAATGCAAAGCAGAAAGAAGGAAAATAATTCTTTTTAAAGCAATTTATCCAAAAATGGTTTTTAATATGATAGACTTTCCGATTAAATGCGATTTTTTAAAAGCTCTCCCAAATGAAAAAAAAAAACACAAAAACACAAATTTAAAACAAACGATCCATCTTCTTCTCTTTTAATTTATAGCTATATCCATTAAATCGAATAAAATAGATAGAGAGAAATAGAACGTTTTCTCCTCGACCAGAGATATAATTCGCAAATCGTAGGAAAGATGAAGAATGCAAATAAAATCTTAATCTCGCAAGCAATAGTTAATTTTCAATGAACAAATAAAACAAAGAATAAAAATGAAAAAGAAACACACACAAATGTTGTACATCCAAAACATCTCTAGAACAATAGAAACATTGAAAAAATAAATCGAAAAAACGAAAATCTATGAAACAATAAAGGAAATGATTATATATATATATATCTTTATATAGAGTACATAGAAAATGTAATTGAGTAAAAATTTAAACTAAATTAAATAAAAAAAACACACAAAATGAACGAAAGACACAACAGCAATGGATGAAAAGGAAAACTACAAATCAGCTTGATTGTACGACTTACAATTGAATGAGAGAAAGAGAGAGAGATTCAATCGAAGCCTCGACAAATATAGAAAATAAAAAGGACAGCGCCACTCAATGGCGCTGATTTTGCGGCCACGTAATTGCTTCAAATTCGACAACTCAATTGCTTGATACAGATTGATCCAACGAGATCCGTAACAAAAATGAAACAAAAAGGAAACGTTTAAACTTATCAAAAAAAAAGGAAAATAAAATGGAAAATTTCTAATTTTTCAGAATAAACGAAGCGTTTTAATTCAACTCGAAATTTCAAGGTGTTTCATTCACGTTCTATTCATGGCCAAAGTTTTGTCTTATTTATCAAACATTTCTTGAATGTCATTCATAAAAAATGCATTTGAAAATGTGAATTTTTGTCTTCTTGCTATAATATTGAATCATAGGAAATAAATTAATTTTTTCATTATTTAAAATCATTTATTTAATTTTCGTTTTAGATTCGAATCGACTATGGACAATGTATAGAGAAAAAAAATTTGAAAAGAAAAAATTTACAATTTATGATTTATGAATGATGTTTTTCTATTCACTAAAATCATTATCCATTTTCACATTCCGTTTTGATGAGTTGTGTGGCTCGATCGATGTCGATTGTATTTTTACCGACTAGCAATACTTTTTCTCTTGATTTTGATCCTCGGTCAAGGCTAACATCACTCTTTCGCAATTGCAACACCTTTGACATATATTTGACCAGTTCAGAATTGGCTTCACCATCAACTGGAGGCGCTGCAATTTGGACGCCAATCGCTTCGGCCGACAGATCAGTGATACCATTCTGTTTGGCACCCGGTTTGGCATGTATACGCAAAACAATTTCGCCGGCTTTATTCACACTAACCGCACCAACAGTTGCAGGTTTATTATTATCTGTATTCGTTGCCGTCGTCTTTCCCGACGATTTTTTGCTATTCGCTTGTTTTTTCGATGACATTATCGCCGTTGACACAAACGAACGATATAAGTGCCGAATGCCGTGCATTCAAATCATTTAAGAAAAAAATTCAAGACACTGTTGACACTAGTGATTAGTGTTGAATGTTTATTTTATAAATGACATTGACCACACAAAAAGAAAATATTACGAGAAAAATGTGAGGTTAGATGTGTGAATTGTTTGTATGTTCTAGTACAATGATTATATGGTGAACTGGTACAAAATTTCAAAAATTGAGAAAAGGATGTTTTATTTGAATGAACATTTGCCTTAACAACAGAATTTACAACATCGATGTGGTTTGGATGTGTCATTTAGCAATTTATAATTCCATGATTTTCGCGGTGGTGCATATGGTACACGCTCTTCGGGGATTTTCTGTGAATGACAAAGAATAGAAAGGAATTCAAAAAAAATAAGAAAATCATCGAATTGGTGAGTTGTCTTAGAATAAAATCTTCACCACTGTTGATATAACAGGCTTTCCGCTACACGTCGGACATCTGGCACTGCCTCGACTTTTTACTGAAGGTGGCATACTATCTTCAGTATTGTCTGGAATCGAAATTTTTCTCGCTGGAACTGATTGTGCACGCTGTTTGATGAATACCCGATTTAAAAATCTGCAAAATTCAAAATTGATTGAATGAACTGGAACTAAAACTGCCCGAAGCAATAAAAAATAACCTCGGATGCGGTTCTTTCCAAAAGTTTTCCACACGATTAGTTATCATAATTTGGCTGAGTTTTTGCAAAAGACGCTGATTTTCACGCTCAATCTCTTGCATTCGCTCACGTTCTTTCTGGATTTTCTTTAATTTGACCAAAACATGAGGATGTTCAGTGGGACGACGAACATCAACGGCCGCTTGTGCACTTTGAACCTTTTTGCAAATTTTATATGAATGTAACTTAATTGCTTTCAATTGGATTAAATTAATATTTACCTTACGGCGATGTTTCTTATAATTTTGTTCAATAAATGGTTGTATTAAAATTTTCTCCTTTTTCGTTAACATTTCAAAGCGACTCGATTGTTCGATCGATTGAATTCCAACACTGTTTCGATTTGTTATTGTTTAATCATAAACAATTTTCCATGGTGACGATGATTTTACCTATTCTAGAAAAACACTTTACTGCTATTAGCATACATTTTCGGTTTATAAAATATATAAATTGAAATTTAAGTGAATTTATTTTATTTTCAAATTTTTGGTATTAAAAAGAAAAGATTTTTTTTTTTCAAAAACGAATTTATATATTTAATAAAATTCAATAATGGCAGCGACATCTGTTGTTATATTTCGCACCATATACTGCATATAGTTGAATGATTCCACATGTACTGTATGTCCATTTGAGAAACGATAACAACGTCAATATTGAAATCGTAGTCAAGAGCTAATACATTCGTTGTGTTTATATAGAGATCTGCATCAATTCTGTAAACGTCACACGTCACCTATCCCAATTGACAGTAGTGACATACAAAAAAAGAAAAGAAAAAAAGGAAACGAATTAAGAAAGTTGACAACATGTACACGAAGATTTTTTCTAATTAAAAAGATATAACAATAAAAAAAATCACACGTAAGAAACATATGAATCTATTGTGACGTAGGAAACTCCAGTATTTATTCGATTTACAAACGAAACGGTGTAATATTCAGAAATCAATTTGCATTTGGTGGTAGACAAAAACACAACCGTCTGGCATTGAATAATGTACATTGAATTGGTTTTAAAATTCAATTTCTAAACTTTGTTGTGTGTTAAAATTACTAGGGCCATTTGATTCGATTGAATGGTGTATGTGACGAGACTGAACGACAACACAATTGTGAAAATCATCAACGGATCGAAATCTATTCCGGCTGAAAGTTGGTGATATACACAAGAAACCATGTCTATGCCAGGCAACGGAATTTTTGTGCTGAGAGGCGAAATCTCAACATTGATGACCGCCATCAAACGTGGCGCACGATGGAATAGCTCAAATTATCAGGTAAATTCAAGAGAAGAAAAAAAAACCAAACCAATTTCAAGTGAACAATGCAGAAAATTATCGCTCTACAATACTGAACTCTTGACAATCGACGCTTTTTAATCACACATAGGAAGAGGAACAAGATGGATTGATGAAACAATTTTCTGAGCTAAAAAATCTGCTCATCACGGTTGAAGATTTACGTTTAATCGAACCAAAGATTTTCCTTGGTCCATTTCTTGAAGTGATACGATCCGAAGAGACCACTGGACAAATCACAAGTCTTGCATTGTCTGCATTGAATAAGTTCCTTTCATATGGCCTTATAGGTAAGATCAAACCACTTTTTTAATGTTAGTTTTTATTATGAATTGCAAATCTTTTGCCCTCTTCGTTTGAAAATCAATATTCATGCGTATCAATTAAATGTTGCCTGCCAACAACAGATCCAACTCATTCAACAATCGCAACAACGGTCGATAGTATTGCTGATGCAGTGACTCATGCTCGATTTGTTGGTTCCGATCAGGCGTCTGACGGTGTTGTTCTTATGAAAGTTGTACAGGTATTACGCACATTAATACTCAGCCCGGAGGGCAGTGCGTTAACCGATGAAAGTGTATGTGAAGTGATGCTTAGTTGTATACGTATTGTGTTTGAGCCACGTCTCAATGAATTGTTGCGACGGACCGCCGAACAGGTTTTGAAAGATATTGTTCTATTGTTATTTATGCGTTTGCCACAATTTGCTGTGGAACGTCATACGAGCGGATTGATTCGAAAATTGAAAATGATGTCGAGCGGCAGTGGAATGGAAACATCATCAAAACGTCGCCGATCGATAAAAAATGCAACTAAAAGTACAACAACGCAAAGTGCTAAACAGTCATCGAATGCAACAAGAAATATGTTAACAACACCGGCAACACGATGCCCTGAAATAGAGGTGAACTCGCCGAAAGTATCGAATACTTTTTATGATAATGTGGCCACGCCAAATCAAGCGTTATTAAGTGTACAAAAATCCATTTTGGCCACAACACCATCCACACCGCTTGTCGGTAATATTGTTGATATGCAAGGAAAATTCATGCAAACACCAAATCCAAACGATGTGTCCGATGATAAATGTGAACAAAATACGATAAGCGATTCGAAAAGTGACAACAACGACGGTGCATCAAATTCAAATTCCGTCGATAGCACTACGATTGAAGAGACGGCCGAAAATGATGCTGATGTTGAAGACGAACCGATCGATGAACAACACGTTAAAGCGCCCGTTGCCATTCAATCAAAAGAGGAACACGCAAGTACTAGCCTAGATGCAAATCCCATTGTAAAAGGTGAGGATTTTGTTAATTCTATGGGAGTTAGATTTACACCACAAACTGATAATGGTGCGTTCCTTTCAAAATAATCAATTCTATTTTCGTTTAAATGTTCCATTTGTATTTTATTAGTTTTGGCGTCATTTATACGGTCAAGGGCGATTGACAGAAGCGTATTTAGTTTTTGAACTCATTTTGATTTAAAGCCATCAAAATCAAAGGCTTGGGTTAAAAGTTAAATACGCTTCTGTCGATTGAACCTTCACTCTTACTTTCGTTCATTGAAACTGCATGTTTTCGTTTGTTTGTCGTATTATTATTATTATTTGTTAATTTGTGTGTCAATTCAACACACGTCAATTCATATTTTATTAATTCCATTATTTTTTTCACACACGCGATTAGAATCAATGGCAGTGGTGACGTTAACACCGTATGGATTACCGTTGATACATGAACTGCTGCGCTTTTTGATATCGTTGATAAACCCAATGGATAAACAAAATTCGGACGTTATGATCCATATGGGATTGAGTTTATTAACTATTGCCTTGGAAGTTGGAGCCGATAGCATTGGCAAATATGACTCATTACTTGAAATGGTCAAGGATGATTTATGCAGAAATCTGTTTGCGGTATGTATTGAAGCATTCAAATTTTATCAAAGTAGTTTTTTCTAGGAAGGGTTCTAGAGATTTCAAAAATAGCTCATTTTTAGTTTTTTTTTTCATCACTCTATTATTTCAAATAATTTAAATTCTGTCAATCACAGCTGTTAGGTACTGAGCGCTTAACAATTTTTGCCGCCGATTTACAAGTGTGTTTCTTATTATTTGAGTCACAACGTAGCTGCTTGAAATTCCATTTGGAATACTATTTGAATAAATTGGCCGAAATAATTGGCAGTGAAAATCCGCGTACACCGTATGAAATTCGGGAACTAGCTCTTGACAATTTATTGCAATTTCTTCGAATTCCATCATTTGCTGCTGAATTGTTCATAAATTACGATTGTAATCTGTACTGTACGAATTTACTAGAGGATTTGGTCAAACTATTGTCAAAGAATTCATTGTCGGCAACGCAAGCAATTTACACAATACACGATCTGTCACTTGACGGTTTGATGACAATCGTCGTTGACATCGAAAAGAATTGCACGAAGCAATCGACGGTGAAAAATTCAAATGTAAATGTGGTCAATATTACTGGTCGTCATTCGCGGAATAATTCGTCCACCGATAAAATCACACTGGAGCACACTAACAGTGATTTGAATGTAACGACAAGTGGTGGAGAAGAGAGCGGAACCATTGAGTCCATTCATAGTTTTATTAATAAGAAAAAGCACTTTGGTGCCAATATCGATACAATTGAAGAAGGATTGACCGAACATGAAGCTCAAAATAAAGCCGACATCATTACACATGATCAACTGATTGAAGTCAAGGATAGAAAACGAGTAAGTACATTATCAGATTGGAAGAACAGTCATCGATAATAAATTATTGAAATTTCTTTGTACAGATTTTAACCCAAGGCACTGAACTGTTCAATATAGAGCCGAAAAAGGGTATACAATTTTTGCAAGAAAATGGATATTTGAAACCGGAACTTGATGCGTCCGAATTGGCACACTTTTTACGCGATAATTCCAGTTTGGATAAGAAAATGATTGGCGAATATATTACGAAAAAGAAAAATCTTGAAAGTAAAATTTTAGAGAACTTCCTGAAAACATTCAATTTTGAAAATTTACGCATTGATTTGGCATTGAGACAGTATTTGGAAACGTTCCGCCTCCCTGGTAGGTTCACTTCATTCAATTGCTTAATTATATACGAGCATTTAAACAAAAGCAAATGTTAATTCGAATGTATTTTATTTTTAATATCGATTTATAAGGCGAAGCACCGCTTATTTCACTGGTGATGGAACATTTTGCTGACTATTGGCATGTGAGTATAAATGCTGTTAACACATGATCATGGTCTGATACATTGAATGCTATTTTCTTTTTTTATTCCACAGAAAATGAATAATGAACCGTTCGCCGACACAGATGCAGCCTATCGGCTTGCATACGCCATAATTATGTTAAATGTAGATCAACACAATACAAATGCAAAAAAGAAAAATATCCCAATGTCGGCCGAAGATTTTACAAAGAATTTACGTGGATGCAATGGTGAAGGTGATTTTGATCCGGATATGCTTGCAGCAATATTCAATGCAATCAAGTAAGTGCCAAATATATTTTGTGTCAAATAGAAATCAAATCATAATCAAAACCGTTCATTCAACAGAAACGATGAAATCATAATGCCAGCGGAACAAACTGGTTTGGTGCGTGAGAATTACTTGTGGAAAGTGTTGTTGCGTCGAAATAAAACCAAAGATGGTCGATATTTGCGTGTAAATGGTGCCGCCGTCGACAAAGATATATTCCAATTGGTATGGGGACCAACATTGGCCGCATTGAGTTTTATGTTTGATCGATCATCGATTGAAAGTACATATCATAAATCATTGATTGCATTTACAAAAGGTGCTGCAATATCGTCACATTTTATGTTGCATGATGATTTCAATGCGCTCATTTTAACATTATGCAAATTCACAACGCTTTTGAATAATTTGAATGCATCAAATGCCGATGCTAGTTCAGCGCTGGTTGTGAATCCATCAGCAAGTGCAACAAATGAAATATCGACCAGCGTTCATTTTGGCTTGAATGTAAAAGCACAATTGGCAATGAAAAGCGTATTCGGAATGGTACACAAGCATGGCGATTGTTTACGATGTGATGGTTGGAAGAATGTCATTGAAGTGGTGTTGCAATTGTTCAAATTGAAATTGTTACCAAAGATTTTAATGGAAGTGGAAGATTTTTGCGAGCCAAGCGGAAAGATCACATTGATACTAGAGAAACCGTTGCAAAAACAAGAAGTTGGATTGTTTAGCAGTATTTATATGTATTTGGCGTCGGAAGGCCAACGACAACCAACCTATGAAGAGCAACAAATTATTAAAGTTGCACGTCAATGCGTTCGCGAATGTCAATTGGATCAAATTATTGGCGAATCGAAATTTTTACACGTTGATGCATTAAAACAACTCATTCAATGCTTATTAAATTGGCTTAAGCCACCCAGTGTACCGAAATCCGAAAATACTTCATACACCGAAGATACGACCGTTTTCTTGCTCGAATTTCTTGTGAAAATTCTAATCCAAAATAGAGATCGACTATTGCCACTGTGGTCGGATTGTCGTGATCAAATTTATTTACTGCTACTGGGCAGTTCGTCTTATGGATACAACTATTTATTGCTACGAACAACAGTGGGCCTATTAAAGCTCGCCATCTATTTAATGCGCAACGAAGAACTCTGTCCGGTTGTATTGCAAAGTTTGAAAATGTTTTTGCTATTGAATCCAAATATCTTACTGAAGATTTCAAAACAAATTTCCACTGGATTGTATGAACTATTGAAAACGAGGTGAGCGATGCATTTTTTATTTTTTTATTTGGTTGAGACTCTTCTTCAGAAAACGAAAATTAAAAAAAACTTGATTTTCGTGGTACTTTCCATCATTTTTCAGTGCGCAAAATATTCATACGGAAGGGGATTGGGATATAATATTCACATTATTGGAATGTGTTGGTGCTGGTGCAATACCTGCTGATTATGAAGAGTCATTGACTCTAACGCAAGCCTATTTGGGTAAGACACTTTCAATCAAGTTTACTTGAATTGCTTCTTTTTTTTTCATTTTGATTACAAATTTTTTAATTCAAATTCAAGGTGCAAAATCCGAAGGAGCCTTAAGTAGTGGTGAAGAAGAGTCGGCCGCTTCGGCAATAGCCCAAGCTCGCGGTTATATATCGGATTCGGAGATCTCAACGCGTCTTCATGCCGATACAGCAGTAGTGACAGCAACATCAAAACCATCACCGCAAGAGAATTGGATTATTGTAAATAATAAAGATTCAGATGTAACAGTTACATCGCGACCAACATCGCCAATTCATTCGCTTGTTTATCCATGCAAATTGATGCGACATTCAACATTTGCATTGGTTAAATGCTGGGATAGTTTGGCATTTATCGTTCGAAATGTGGCCCATATAACGCCATACAATTTTGAAAGTTGTGTCAAATGCATTCGAACATTTGTCGAAGCATCAATAAGTGGTGGCAATTTAAATCCAAATGCATCGGTGAATCGAAAATCATCATTGCATCACAATCGAAATCCAAATCGAAAGGCACACAAACGTCGTGAACAAATGCAATCGAATAATGGGAGTGTGGCAAATGCGAGCGCTGCCAGCGCTGAATATCCAATGCTAAATGATAGTGACGATGATAATGAAGATAATGAATTGTTACAACGATACGAAACGATTTCAATTCAATTGCTTGATTTGATGCATACGCTACACACAAGAACCGCTCAAATATTCCGTTGGTGGGCCGAAGAGAATGGATCATTTTTACAAGGTTCAAGACTATGGAGCATTGGATGGTGCCCTATTTTGCAAGGTATTGCACGATTGGCCACTGATCAACGCAAACAGGTGAATTGAAATAACAAACGAAATTTAATTATTTTTCAAATTTATGCCATTTAATGTCGTTGCAATTTTCTACACATTTAGGTTCGAACAAGTGCTGTGACATGCTTGCAACGATCATTGCTTGTTCCGGACTTGCAAACATTAACAGGATCAGAATGGGAATCATGCTTCAAACAGGTAAAATAAATGTACAGTTTACACAAAATGTTTTCTTTTACATTTTTGTTTTGTTTTTAAATAGGTCTTATTCCCGTTGCTATACGATTTGTTGACTGAAGTGCCAACCATTAATATAACAAGTAATGTTCTTGAAGAGTCTCGAATGCGAACGGCAACTATTATGTCGAAAGTATTTTTGCATCATTTGACGCCTTTGATCACACTGGCCAGTTTCAGTGAATTATGGCTTGATATTTTGGATTATATTGAGAAGTTCATGCGAGTCGGTTCGGATATGTTGCACGAAGCAATGCTAGAGAGTTTGAAAAATATTCTGTTGGTGATGCATTCGGTGAGTATTGATTATCACTGTTGCTAAAATTAAATTATTATTAATTGAATTCAAATTTATGTATGATATCAGGTGAATGTTTTCCATAACAATAACGGTGTAACACATACACCATTGTGGGAGTTAACTTGGAAGCGTATCAATCAATTTTTGCCAAATCTCAAAGAGGAACTATTTGATAAAGAGCCAAGTAAGCGAATTCAAATAAAAAATCATCAAATAAAATGTGAACAGAAAAGAACATGATGTCATTTTTTTTCTCTTGTAGTGCTTTCGAATCGTGGACAATTGGAAACTGGACCAAAGCCACAAAGTGTTATTCAAAGTCCAACGGTACCAAATATGAGCCCGCCCGAAGTATCGAATCAGTTGCCAGAGCAAACAATTCCAATCAATAAATTAAGTAGTATTATTTTGGAGCCACCACAAAACACTCTAGTCCATCCGAATATTTCATTAATGAGCGGAGTTGAGGCACAAACACAAGTAAAAAATTTATAATTTTAAAATAAAATCCAAAAATCTAAATCAATCGTATTTGATTCTACTCAAATGTATAGATTGTACCACAACAGCAACAGCAACAGAATCAACATAACGTAACTCAAATTCAACAACCATTCTTAGCGAATTATGTACCGTATGCTGTTCCGGCACCAAATGATGTTCAAGCAGTAGAAACACCGATTTCAACAGCACATATACAAACCAACTTTATCAAGCCACCTGCTGTACTGCAACCGCAACAACAACAAGAACAGGAGCAGCTATTAAACGTATGTGATCAAATCGTAACACAATCAAATGTGCCAGTAGTGGGACAATCAACCGATCCAATGGAATCATACACAAATTACAGTCCATATGTTGAAAAGAGTCCATGCATAAATCCACACTTTTCAAAAATAATCGATTTGCCGGTAACACCATCACCACCACCCATTATCGAAGAGCCTTCGGAAAATAGTATTGATGAATTAACATCAAGCCCAAGCAAAACCAATGACCAATCACCAGTACATATCGATAGTCATGAACCAAAAGTACCACTTAGCCATTTAATTGCAACGAACCAATATCCGAGTCTAAATCGAATACCACCTGCGAACATTGTGCAAAGCTTTGCACCAATTTACAACCAACAACAACAACAGCAAGCCTCTTATGGATCATCAAATGAAAATGAAGACTTATACAGTTCGTACGTGAATAATCCGTACAATTTGACATTGCATGTTGAACAAAGTTTTAGCAATGCTACATCAACAGCAACCGTCACCACAACCAATCAGTCATTGCCCGTTGCTACCACTACAGCTGAACAAACAAATGTTATCACAACAAATGCTAGCAATTTAAATGTTTTCCAATCTGTAAACTACTTTGGAGCTCCATCGGATGCACCCATTCCTCCCGGTTCAGAGATGCTCTTTGGCGGTCCATAAATTTATATTATTTAGTCCCACAATGTGCAACATAATGAACAGGAACATTAATTTTTAATCTTTTTTTTCACACAATATCGTATCGAATGCATGCGTGTGATGCCACAAAAAATGTAAGCATCATTCACTGTCTCTTTATCGAGAAAATACGTTAATTATATGTATACATATATTTGTTTTTATTATTTCCTTTTTACCTTGCGCCACATATGTTGGTTGCGTTTTATTTTATTTGTTTCCTCACGCTTCAGTTTTCAGTCATTTGTTCATTGAATTGAATCGTTTCTGCATGTAAATTGGCAAATTGAAATACAAAATATTGTTTTATACACCCGAAATGTGAAAAAATCAATTTTAAGTAAAATAAATTATGGCTTTTTATTTAAAATAAATAAATAAGCACGCAACCGTGAGCTGTGGATACCACTTGAACCGACGATATTTGTAATTGTAATAATGAAGACAAAACGACGATATTGAAATTACATTCCCATCGAGGAAACGGAGGAAACGTGTTATTTATGATTTTTCTTTCTTAATAAAATGATCGTAGGATCATATACAATATATATTATTTACATATATGTACAATTTGTGTTTTATTCAGTCGATTTTATTTTATTTGAGCGATATATAATCCATACAGGCTATATATAGCTCGAAATCTCTAGATTCATTGTGTTTTTTGTAGGTAAATAATCACTGGAGACCATATTCCCGTATGAACATTCCCGTATCAACACGTATCGTTTGACTATCATTTTCTATATTATTGATAATTTAAAAAAAACTCTTGTTCATAAATTTATTGTATATGTACAAAGGGAAAATGTTACCAACATAAAGGAAATGGATTCAACAAAAAAATTAATCTAAATTTGATTTATTTGATTATCTGAACAAAACAGGGGTAGATCATGAAAAAATACGAGGTCGCAAAATGTTGAGTACATAGCTCTATACAGGGCTAGTGTTGGCTACAGACATACCCTTAAACGAACACTGTGCGTAAGAATAAGGACATGCAAGCAGCGCCGCACTCGAATGCATTTGATTTGAATTATAAATTGAAGCGGTGAAAGTTCGAACTAACCAAATTACACTAACAAAATCTACATACACGCTCAGTGTTCGCCCTTAAATCAGTCTATCTTGTAAGGGAAGATCCATAGAAGACATTGTAACCATAAAAGGATAAATATTCGAACTTATTTTTCACTTTATTTTGATCGATTTGGAGAAATACTCATTTTGGAGGGGAAATCGATCCCTTCGCCCCCCTCACAAAATATCAATTCTTAAGTATTTATGCATAGCGAATCCGAATTTTGAGGGAATCAAAAATTTATATTTTGATCCGATGAAGTTTTGCGACCCTGAGATGATGAGACACCCTGTGCGATGTGACAATATTAATATTCCACCATTTACTTGCTTTGCATTATCTTATCAACAGAGTACTTAGGTCAGTGGTCACTCTCATGTATTCACACTCACAAACTCAATTACATGCGTTTAAAAAGCATATAAACGAGTGTGTGATTCTTTGTGTTGTATTTGAATGTTAGCGGCGTAATACAGATTAAGATTACCAAAAACAGAAATAAAGTCCGTATGCTTCATACCGAACGCACAAAATTACGTTTGTTAATAAATAGAGTGAAGTACTTGATTGAATGTATAAAGTGTTATATTCAAATGTGAAATTATCACTTAATTAATGCACAAAAAGTTTTTCTTTGATATGAATAAATGAATAAATTCACTATGAAAATTCTGTTGTTGTATGTACTTTTGGCAAGTTTTCTATCTTGTTGTAACGGTTCGAAAAAAACGAGTGAAACTGGTGATAACATTGTTAATGCGGGTTCGTAAATGTGTAAATTAAATACAGAAAATGACAATTTAAAAACCAACTGAACTACTTTGTTAGGCACGTACGAGCTCAAATTTGAACAACTTTTTCAGCAATATTGGCGGAACAACAGAACACTCACTGAAGATTTAAGAAACGCCCTTAATATACCAAAGCAAATCAATTTGAAAGTTGAAGAATTGCCCAACTGTCACTCTGTATGTTTTATTATCAAAGTAGCACTTTATCTATCTATGATATTTTGACCCATTTTTTTTATCTCCCTTTTAGCCAAAAAAATGTCTCATTTGTCGCGCATTTTCATTCACCTTTTTGACTTACTATCAAAATCATTTCGAACAAAATCTTGATGAATATTTATTTGATTTGTGCACAATATTGGCAGAAGAACCAGACTACGTGTGCATTGGCATGATAAATATATATGGGGTGAGTGGAGTGGAGAGTTGTAAATATATCTACTGTAATAGATAAAATTGAGAAACAAATTTTAACGTAAAATCATCATTATCAGACATAAGTTTACAGTCGAATTTTGCTCACATTGGTCACAATTAGTGGTGGCAATCCCACACATTTCTTGTATCGATCGCGTCGAGTTGCTTGCGGAAATCGTTTGACAATTTTGTGTTGTCATTAATTCATCGACCAGTCGATGATACAATTGCCACGTTTGATGTTGATCCGCCGGCTCCCATGTAGAAAATTGATGGCTGATTGCGAACCATATCTCCATGAATTATTGTTTTTCTCCAAAACATAAACAAAGGAGAACCCCATAAAAGAGAATACACTAAAACGATATTTTGTATGAAAGTTAAATGGACAAATACAATTTTAGACGGATTTCAACTATTAGTTCCGAATTTTATACGGCATGTCATCTTGTTTTTATTGTATATTTTTCTGTGTGCATTATTCAATTTCATACACTACAGACTTTGAAAGATGTGGAAGTTTAACCCGTATTTGGATTAGATTATGAAATGCGAACCGAAAATATAAAAACACTAGAATCGCGTATAATCTTTGTATCTATACGTAAAAGAAAGGGAACAATTTTGATGGTTTTTCTATCACTTTTTTACCAAAAATGAAGAACCCTAATATTCATTGTTGAAAATCATTCTTTGTCTTTTAAATTATAGCCAACCATTAAGTACATTTTAAAGCATCGTACTAATGAATTGTCATCGGAAAGGATTTGCGGAATTTTATTCCAATACGATGGGTGTAGTGCAAATAAATATGTGATTGATTTCACTATTGAACCAGCTCATGGCATGGAACCAGTAGTTAAAGTATGTATTTCGAATAAATTTTGTATAGGTTAGTAATCCAACAAAACAAAAAAAACTTTCGCCTGAATAGGTTCCAAAGCAATATCAATTTGGAGAAAAAGCCACAAACTCTAGCTCATTTCTTACCATAGCACATTTAAGTGACTTTCACTTTGATCCATATTATTCTGCTGGTAGTAGTTCGAATTGTATTGATTTTCTTTGCTGTCGCAATACAAGCATTGTGAGTATAAACTTTTGGAGAAAGATGTTTTTTAACAACTTTCGTAGTAACTGAAATATTTTGCCTTTTTCATTTTATATTCAATATAATATAACGCCCTACAATTTTAAACCAAATTAGCCAAAAGAAAATTCGACACAAGAAGCTGGATATTGGGGAGATTATTTATCGTGCGATTCACCAAGCCATTTGATCGAAAATATTTGCTCACAAGTAGCAACTAATCATAAGGTAATGGGACAAATCAATCAAACATGTGCACGAACTGTTCGTGTGTTTGTGGCGTTTTTTATATTGTTTGTTCGTTAGTTCGTTCGTCCATAGAAAATTAAATGTTCGAATTGTTGGTTCGTTGTTTGGATTGTTCGTACGAACACTTTATAAATAAAATGTCTTACATCCATAAGATGAACTTTTCCGCACAGCATGCATTTACTACATATCTTTTACTGTAAATTTGAATTCACGAGAAAACTTAATTTGAGATTAGTTTTGCGGAACAAGTAATTTTCGACGCACTTTTTATAATTTTTTTTACTAAAAATGGAAATTTTTGTATAGAAGCTATGCCCGTATGATATCATAATAAGCTAAAACTTTGCACAGGCCATTTTTTCCACACAAAAATAACATTCTGTCACTGTTAAAAGTGGTGACACTGGTGTGTGCGAAAAAGTAAAAGTACAGTAATAATAAATAAATAAATAGTATAATAATATTGCACTACTAAATGGAAATAGGAAAAACTTTAAATCATTTTTTTTTGCTTTTCCGATGAGAAATCGTAGAAAATAAGCAAAATGTTGACTCCCGTATTCCAATTCGACTGATTCATAAATTGTCGTCGAACATCGAACGAACAATCCGAACGTTTGATTTTCCACGAATGAATGAACGCAATACAATTCTACGAACGAGCGAACAAAATTTAAAAAAACGCTACGAACAAACGAAGAATTTGTTGGATGTACGTTGACAGCTCTGCAATCAATTCAATGTTTGACCATTTTTGGCATTTTTATTCACAGAATATCGATCTAATTTATTACACTGGTGATTTCGCTGACCATTTCAGTTGGTTGACAACGAAGTCAAGCATTAAACATTCTATTGAGTTTGTAACTCAACAGATCAAAGAAAAATTTCCAAAAACGCCTGTTATAATGGTGATTATTGTGTAAAAATATATGAGCAAAGTCTTATCCAATTTTATTTATTGTAATTATTCAGGTGATTGGAAACCATGACATCCATCCATCAGATGCGTGAGATTTCATTTATAATTGCATTTATCTTCAATCATTGTGATTATCATTTTTAACTGATTTCATTTAGGTTTGCGCCAGAATCGACGTCAGAATATATAAATTCAAAGTGGTTATATGAAATTGCGGCTGATCTTTGGTCTGATTGGCTACCTCAAACCGCTTTATCAACTTTTCGACGTGGAGGTTACTATAGTTATTCATTTCGGTCGGGCTTGCGAATAATTGTCCTCAATAACAATCTTTGTTTTACGCATAATATGTAAGTGGAATTTATGAGAGTACAAGTCACCAAAATTTTTTGTTATTCTTCAATCTATTTGCCATCTTGAAATTTTTTATTTTTAACCACTACAAAATATTAACATATTATATGCTCTATACAAAAAGATGGCTTTTGTATAGTTCCGAAGAAATGGTTGTACAACTGAGCTGGTTACGAGATACATTATTGGAGGCTGAAAAAAACAATGAAAAGGTACACATCCTGTATTAATATAAAATACTACATAGTAACTTTATATTTAGGTTCATATTCTTGGACATATTCCGCCAAACACGTCAAGTTGTATTCGGGCTTGGAACCGTGAATACAATAAACTGATTATACAGTTTTCACACATAATTAGCGGCCAATTTAACGGTCACACGCATACCGATGAATTTACTCTGTTTTATTCGGAGGATGATGACAATCCCATTCCATTGAATGTAGCATATAATGGTGGTAGTGGCACGAGTTTCATTGGATTAAATTCCAATTATCGTTTGTATTTGGCCGACAATAATACTTTTGAAATAGTAGACCAGGAAACTTTTATCTTTAATTTGACTGAAGCAAATATGACCCCTGGACAACCACCAAGGTGGTTTAGAGAATATTCGTTCCGTGATGCATTTTCGGTCCCTGATATGAGCCCGTACACTTTGAGCAAATTGGTAAACGATACTTTTCGACATGATCGAAGCGCCCTATACAAGGTAATTAATTACAAGGTAGTCAATGAATTTAAATACTTTCCAAGAAACAAATTTTAACGCAAAACTATCATTATCAGGCACAAGTTTACGGTCGAATTTGAGCCTGAACTTGTGTGAAAAATTGACACGAAAATTTCCATAACATTACCTATGTATATTTGAAAAATAATGAATTCTTGATAATTACAGTATTGGAGCTACAAGTACAAACTGGCTTCACCAAAAATGGAATCAGGTTGCAACGATGCTTGTCTGGAAGAGTTACGGCTTATAACAAATGGCGATATGGAAAATACCTTCTTCTGAATCTTTTCTGATACTAAATTTTTGAGCATTTAGCGATTTGAATAAAATATTCAACCTAAGAGAAAACGGAAAATTTTTAACAGTTCTTTTTAATCAAGCTTTTGGATTTTTATATTTGAAAACTTCTGATCAATTGCAGAAAGCCCCCGGAAACTGGTGGAGGCGGCTTTAAAGTTTTTTTCTTAACACTGTCTACTTATATGTTGCACTGGTGTGCATTTTTGTTGGATTCTTTAACAGATATAAAAAATATATCATTTTGATTGAAAATATTGAATAAAATGGTCAAGTGAAAACAGCTCATTGTTTAAGATTTTATTAATATCTTCTTTGTTTTTTCAACGAGAATAATAAAGATTATTTGAGTTGACACCTTTCTATAGAAGAACTATAGTTAAGATTTTTGGTCTTTGAAATACTTTTCATGCATAACATTTTTTCCATATTTTTTGTGAATTATTGAAATATTGAGACAAAGAGATCGAGATTCTTTCCAGAAAAGAAATGAATTAATGTTTGAAAAATAATAAAAACATGTTCTTTGTGGCTATTAAGCGAATAGAAGGAAAATAAATCAAATGTGTTGCATGAGAACTTCATTCGAAAAAACGATATGATGCAGACGTGAATGTATAATATTCCGTCATTGTTTGATAATGAAAAAGTTATTTACAAGCGAACAAAATGTTTTGTTTTTACTTCGATTTTAGCTGTAGGTGAAATTTTTTCTGGCATATTCCCATTGAAATAGAAATGAACAAAAATAATATCGTATGTCTCGCGGCGATTTAATGTCATTGTAGACATAAACCATTTCTCGAGTACCAGCATTATATAGAGCCTTGCACCCCAAGAGAGGTGGTCTTGCAGACACACATAAAATGCTATATTGATGTTGATGACCAATAATGTTGATGTTGGAACCAACATCGGCTTGAGAATTTTCAATGAACAATTTTGTGCTTCCCGGCTTGTGATTGTTTTGACGCTGAAATTACAATTCAATCGTACGTTCAGTTTGTGCATTTTCGAAATTAATAGAAATTTGTCCTATATAATATTTTATGTTTTGTTTTGTTTTCTCTTTTGTTATGCATTCTCAATATAAACGTACCAATAAACGATGTACTTAACGTTCTCTGTCTGCTACGAACTTTTTATCAATTATGATCAAGAAATAAGTGAAAATACTACACAAATTAGTTATACTCGTAATCAAGTAAGTATTAAAAAAAAAAACATCCAACTGACCTCTGTCAATAGACAATCGACACAAATTCCACGAAAACATTATGCTTAGTGAAATTAAGGAAACAATTGTAAGCGAATGCTCTAGTTATCTCACTGGGGCTAACAAAGGACAAAAAAATTCAAAATAAATCGACATATATGCTGTAGCTATGTTCCACCTCAAATGAATATGTTGTTATTGTGTATGAATCAATTTTAAAACTGGAATATGTAAATGCTCCGAATCATCCTTCGACATATATGTTATTAAGCAAGAACAATGACTTGATTTAATGAAAGTCAAGTATTCAGCTTGCACAAAATATGTTGTACGTTGAACGACTTCGACGGTTTTTCAGAGGAGCAACACACTCTCGACATGAAGCGGAATATGTAGACTATAGAGTCTAAATGTGATGGTCTGTATGCATGAAGAAAAAAAAGTATTGTAAGTCATTCAATACTCATACAATCGTCTCACGAATATGAATACGACAACGGTGGCAGCGACTGCGACTGTGACGGCAACAGCCGTAGCAATAGAATACCATATGCAATACATGGAGCATTTCTGTGTGATTGTATACAATCTCTTTGGTTGGTTGGCAACTTACTCGCTGGCTGGATTGTTTGTGTTGTGATTTCGTAGCTAGCGGTGCCGATACACATTTTTCTATAAATTCAGTAAGCCTTGACAATGAAATTTCATTCCTCTTCATTTCTTTCTTCGAACACATATCGAACATAGAATTTCTCCCTCGCGCATTCTTTCGTAGTTCGTTGTCGTTTCGGATATTAAGTTTAGCTCTGTTATCTGTGTTTTTAAAGAAGTTATTTATTTATTTATTTTTTTCAAATATTTATTGCAAATTGTGCCAGCTAATCGATCGTTACATATCGCTATATTTATTTATTTTTTGTTCGAAATCCAATATTGTCTTGGATTTTAATTTAAGCTGCAGAAAAAAATTATCTCTCTAACTCATCGATTTGGTGATTGCTACTAGAAAAGCGTTCAAGAAACGATCTTTTGAAAATTTTAACGTTTTTTTTTGTCAACATCGAATTTCATTATAAACGTTCGGTTTTTGTGAGTGATAAAAGAAAGTTCAAAACGAACTAAAAGTAGAAGAAAATACGATCGTAAGCGAAAAAAGAAGCAGTGCTCGCATAGTTTTTTTGGTGAGAATTTTTGTTTTTTAATCTCGCAAAATCAGAGACTTCCATTAAATAAGTTTTTTGTTTAAACCAGTGAACACAGTACATGGCCATGCATTCATTCAACATTACTTCGTCAATACATTTTCTGTTCCGTTTAGCTGACCGCATTTCTTCTCTTAATTGTTGAACATTCTGTTTTTTGGTGATCGATCGCGAACCATCGATTTAAATATTTTTGAATGATTTATTTTCATTTTACACGGTATAAACCGCTCCAAACAGACAATCTAACATACAAAAGAAACGCGAACCAATTATCGATATTTTCGTCCATTTGACTTCGAATTGGATTATATTTTTTTTTATTTATAATTGAGCAGACTGAAAGTTCACTGTAACATCTTTCTTGCAAAAAAAAAGAGAAAAACAAGAACAACAAGAAGATAAAACAAAAGTAAGAAAAGAGTAATAATTGGGCAAACCTTTTCTCTTATCTTCGTTTGACTTGCGATTGAACTGCTATGCAAATTGGATTCCAAGCAGAAAATTGAGCGGCGAAATAAAGGCAGCTTGTAAACGACGTAAAAATACCCTAATAACAATCTCAGCAGTCAAAAACAAGAACGAAAACCAGTAAAAGAAAATTTATTGAATCAAAAATTAACATATATATAACATATAATTTCGGTATCGAACAATATGTGGAAAGTGATCTTGTTCAGTGTGGCCTTTTCTTCACTACATCTGACTCATGGCCAAGGTAAGCATAGTGTATTGTACCAAATCTAATAAATAATAAACTTGTCAATTTTTGTTTAAAGAATTTTTTCCACTATTGATGCTTTGGTTTGTGGATTTTCCATTCTCTGTCCCATTTTATTTTGCGAATGACATAATTTTCAGATTTTTGTGGATATTCACTTCAAAACCTAAAATTATGGATACAGATACATTGCAGAGACACATTGTTTTCAAATTATAGTTACAGTGTAGTTAGAGTGGCTCTCCAAATCTCGGAAAACAAGTAAATAATTTGTGACTCTATAATATTTTTTTGTCCATAATTTGAGTTTTTGAAGTGAAAATCCACAAAAATGTCAAGTTATATCATTAAAAATCCCAAATTATGGCATTTGCAAGATAAATTACGAGAAAGAAATGAAATTCAACAAGCCTACTGCTGCTGCTACTTCTTTTTTCGAGTTCATTTATCCCAACCGATTTATTTGTCATATATTTCGATCTCAGATACGTAATATATGTCATGCATAATTTATTTTTGCCGCTCATTCAAGGAAAACATAACAAAGAGAAGTGAACTAAAAAAAAAAATAAATGAAAGAAAAAATCAAGATGAGAAAAAATTAAGTCTATCGCGTGTATAAGAAGAAACTCGTACACATGTATCTGAACAATAGCCAAGATACAAAATATGATTACTCTCTGTATGTCTCTTTTTTTATTTCTTTATTATTTCTCGTTTTCGATTGTTTTTACCATTTTCTGTTTTTCCACCACACAATTTTCTCAACACCGTCAAATTAAATGCGTTATCGTTTATTAATTATTATTAACTATATTACTGCTCTACAATTAACCATATGCAACAACTAAATAAATAATAATAAATTGAAATAAGCGAAGAAGCAAATCAAAATACAAGTAAATAACCATCTGCATTTCTCTCTGATTACCGTAGAACGGTTTTGGGATAGGCACATACTGCATACCGAATTAAAGTGAAAGAGATATCTGCATCGAATTCAACGAAAAGAAATCGTGCGTATTTGCATGCAGTAATGAACTCATCAACGAGCACAGCAGAAACCAACATTCACATTCAATTCCACAGTATATAAATAATGTGTGTGTGTGTGTGTGTGTGAGTTGTGCCTTGATCTTTTTACATTTTCAACATGTTTATGGAAGCTATTCTTTTTATTTAATTTTGAATTTACGGACGAACATTCAAAGTGTATGTTTTCATATGAAATGGGTTCACACACAGCGAAAACAAACCATCGACAAGACTCAATTTCTAGCAATTCTCCGAAGAATACCCGTCTTTGCAGCATTCACTGTTTGGCACCATTCAAAGACATCGAAACTTCTCTTTCTCTTTCCCCTAAAGCCACTCAAGAATCTCTCTGTTTGTCGTCATCATTGTCGCTGATCGTATGACTATTTCATTGAACGACTAGATACTATGAAACTGATCAAAAGTATTTCTACAAAATATTCCGTTCATATAACATAGTACCACTTAATAGTAACCAGTTGTAATTTGCGCAATGTTTCGGTCTTGATTTGATCGTTTTACAAGAAATAAAGTTTTATTGTATAAATTATGTGCCGCGATCCATCTATGTTTTCTGTTGTGGTGATCGTTCTTTTTTTTACAAATTCAATTCGTTTCTACTTCAGATTTGGTTACTCCTCGCATACAATTCCGTTAAACTCAGCTAAAATTATGCGATCCATTCATTTTACCCATTGACACTCTTCTTCCGCAGTTGAATTCAAATCAGAATTTAAAACGACAATAATACCAGAAAAAAAAATAAAAACAAAACATTTTCTGAATGACGAAAAACCCACAAAGAAACCGAGAACAGAGACATGGTTTCACACACAAAGAAAATAACTCTTGTTCAAAATACACACGCATACACATAAAGAATGCCATTTGACTTTTATCTTTTTTCGTATTTTGGCTATAGTGGCACAGATCAAAAGCATTTTTAAAAACTTGAATATTTTAAACGGTGTTATTTTGTTTTTCCCTTGACTTTGGTTTTGTTTTATTTTATTTTTTGATTTATCCATCTCTTGTCTTCTGAACACGTTTGCTTGTAAAAAAAATGAATACATTTTTTGTGTAATTTTGATGGTGAAATTCAGAAATAATTTGATACATTGTCGGATTTCTGTGAATAGTCACAAAAATGTTAAATTATTACTTTGAAAAGACCAAATTCACACTATTGTGTGTAATCCATATCTATTGAAAATATCGATATGAGAGTATATCATTTTTGAGCTGAACATATTCAAAAACAAGAGTATTTGACCGTTTGTGTTAATGGCAAATTTATAATTGAGAGTTTGTATTTTGAGATATTTAGTTTGAGTTGTTGGCTATATCCATTTCGCAAAAAGAGAGTATGTAGTTTAACTAAATTAGTTCATAATAAAGGAGAGTAAGTATTTGTTCACATTGAAATAAAAGTATGAAAATGAACACAAGCGAACAAATCACAATAGCAAATGCCGTACTGTGTATGACTTATCAAGCGCACAGGTCGTGTTCATTCGTGTTTGGTACGTTTTGTTGTTTATGTGTGCTTTTGACGACAATACAGACTTCGTTAGCTTCTCTCACCCATTGCCGTTTCAGTGTTGCTGATTCTGTGTGCCTGTTACATTCGGATCAATAAATGTTAAAAATATTAACTATTTTCACAAATACTCTCACCTTTGTTTTCAACCATTGTAGCATGTATACGACAAAATTTAACCATTTTACCATAGAAAAACATACTCTCCTATCGTTATTTTCGATTGATATACACCACATGGATTCTATAGAATGTTGACTTTAATTCACACATTGTGTTTAACTACGAGTTTACCTTCTTCCCTTGCGAATACTATCGTATCATTCATTCATTCGAATGTCAACCAACCCGAACGCATTTCTCGCTCATATCACGGACTCAAATAACTTTCATTCTGTATAGATTTTCGTCGTGTATGTGTAGTGTGCACATATATTCTGTATCATGGCTATTAAAAGTGTCTGACAAAACAAATCAACGGCTTTTATGTATCTTTCAGAAAAAACGTGTACAATACATCATCTTCGAATACATTTAATCCTACAAATTATTCATCCTACTTACTATTTTACTCTCGACGTTCGCTTTTGTTCTTCATGTACGCTTTCAGTTTTTTCTCAATCCATGGAGAAATTTAATCTAAACAATGCCACTGTACCTTAACGAAACAAACTTTGAGTTTGGACTCTATAAAGCCGTACAAATATTAAACAACACCAGACAAATGTTATATGTTAGCTTTGTAGCATTGAAATTCAAACGGTTAAGCGATCCAAAAAAAAAAACCTTACCATAAGAATTATTCGAGGATATTTAAAAAAAATGTTGATTTTTTGAAAATTCATATATATCTGACTATTCATTCTACAGTGATTTGGATTTTATTTGCCATTCATTTAGTGCAAAATAAATTCTATCTTATCATTGTGAGACACTAAGGTAAATTAGATGGATTTTTCTTCTATACTAGTACAATTTATACCAAGGGGTACTCATAGGTCGGCAAGGTCACAAAATCATTCATCTGTCGAATCAGTTTCGCTTCTGCAATATCACGATGTCATAGAGTTGTGCTCTAGCAGCACCTTCGATTTCAACGTTTGCAACATTTGGTAGTCATGTTTTTAGGAAGCGTTGCTTCTTTGACACCAAAAGATCTGCATTTGGTCCATCTCGAAGAGTTGCAGCGATAACATTGCCCATTTCTCGCATCTCGCGCCATATTGGTTACAATGTGTGGTGGTAAGCCACACATTTCTTGTATTGATCGCGTTGAATTCTTTGCGGAAATCGTTTGAAACAGATTGATTCATTGACCAGTCGAATGATATGCCACGTTTTATGATGGCTGCAATTAGTTTGCGAGTGCCTGCAATCTCACCGCACATGTTTCTTGATCTTAATTGGCGAATTGACTGATGTTGATCCGCCGGCTTCCATGTAGAAAATTGATGAACCATTTTTCAAGCTGTTTTGTCGATTGCACGTAACGATTCGATATGCTTGTCCAATCCCAAGCGTGCACGTGTATATTTTAATGCCATCGTTCATTTCACCCAAAGTAGCTGCAACCCGATTACGAATATATTTTTCAATTCTCGGTTTTACTGTTGATAAATTTACTTCTAAATCAATTGAATTAGTATCACTGTTTGGTATATTTTTTGTATAATAATCATTGAACGTTGTCAGCATATCCCTCTAGCCGGTAAGGCGGCCTATAGGCAGCCTTCCAAAAAATGCGCCCAAATGACGCATTTTTAAAAAATTACATGAAAAATTCTAAAACACGCTTAAACAATCGTTAATGGTATTTAGCTTAGGCCAAAACTTTATATTTATTATTGGCATTCTCTGTGTTAGAAATTTTATGGAGGGTCCAATTTTTTTTCGCCTTCGGACTGGCCTTTTAGAGGGATATAATTAATCGGTTCAAACTTTGTGTAGCGTTGTAGCTGGGGTATTATGCGCTGAATCGTAATAATAATAGGATGATGTACAATGCGTCAGTGTCAATTGAGTGCCGACAAGGTTTTTGATTTGTGGTGCATTGCGACGATCTTTGTACAAGATATGATAGTTTCGAATTTCACGCTGAATTTCCAACCACATGCGAAGCGACTTGAAACTATTCTTCCCGACGAAGTCACGGATGTTACACTCGTATGGTGCTCCCATCAAACGCAATTCATTCAATTGCATCTGTCGCTCACCGTTGCCATTGGTGGTATCTCGACGATGATAATTAGCGATATTTTGCCAATTTTATAATCGAGAACTGCCTTAAATCATTTGTGTATTATTGTTGATGGTTCATTATATTCTAAGAAATCCAATGATAATGTCTCGATGCTGCGGTCGTATGACTTTGGAGAGGCCCTGTTCAATTGATCAATGTTGGGATCGTTTGCTTGTGTCAACCCATTGTAAAATATAAAAAAGAATAAAAAAACTTCACCAAAATACTTTGAATGACATCATTTGAATAAAAAAACACACCATGTAAAACACAAGACTATAAACAATTATACAGCGATCAAACTTTGATCATCAAATCGATTCACATCTGCAAAGAATTCCGCTAAACCAAATTCAGATGACAAGTTCGATGTCGTCGTTGAGCGAATGTTCGGCTATTCGAAAATCAAAATCGAATCCGATTCATAGCACGCGCCAAATTAAAATATCCTTATGTTGTATACTTCGACGGATGGCAAAACTATGACCTTGTTAGTTTGAGAATGTTCTGTTATTTTAAAAGAAAATCAGAATCCAACACAAAACACACATTAAAAACAGAAGAAAGGAATCAATTGTATGAAAGACTGACACGATGTGATGCGATGCAGTGATTACGAGGCATATTTTTGATTGTAAACAAATGATGTTTGGCACCAGTTTGACGTGCACAGCAGCCAACTGTCAATTATCATACTAATACGTTTCGGATTTGAAATTCTAGTTTACATGGATGGCATTCCATTGGATGGGTAGTTAAATTCCGGTCGATTTCATAATTCAAAAAATCTTTTTCCAAAACTAAAATCAAATCACTCAAATATCGTTGTATTGAAATACAAAATTAAAACTTAAAGTTGTATCGAGTCAAGTTCACATTATGCTGTAGAAATTGGAAACAATACATATAATCTAACTTCTCTTTAACACGAAAATTTCTACCAAAATGGGTCAAAGCGATACAATTTTCATCGTTCAAACGGATAAAAATCGTTACCACCAATCCATAGACTCAACATTTAACATATATTTTATTAGCTTATTAACATTCGAAAATTGATAAAAAATAATACTCAAAATAAGAAAAGAAAAATATTGATGAGGATAATGATGATGATGTTGAGAATGAACTAATAAACGTCTAAAGCATTATATGATATGTTATTTTTCTTTATTTAATTGTTTATTTAAGCGGAATCAATGAAGAAACCAGTCAGGACATACGCATGTATGTGATAAGGGAAAGCGAAAAAAAGTCAAATGAACTGAATGGCGTGGAATAGAAAATGCTAATACAAAGGTGTGCGCAAAGGTTTTATATGATTATTATCTTTCCTGGCTGTATTCGATTTCAATATGCAGTTAATGATGATATTGATGTAATTTATTGACAGTTAATGAGACCGCAAATAGATCTCGAGTTATATATGCATTTGATCGTAAACAAAATCATCATTATCATCAACATTATTATTTTTATTATTGGCTGAGCATTGAGGTATTTGTGGCTTTGCTAAATAGAAATCGTATCGTCATAATGGAAATTACTTAAATTCTCACATTTTTATAGAGTGATTGGCATCATATTTATCAGAAAATATAAAGAAAAACCACGAATTTCGTACTATTACTTTTGCATCGGTATAAAACGAAAGCTCACGAAGTTTACTCAGAAACATAAAAATTGTTTTAATGATGCTTTCAATTCAGTATGTGGAAATAAAACATTTCAAAATATAATAGACGACGTTTTAAAAATATTCGTTTGAAATTAAAATTGCACAGTTAATTTTTTGGATATTGTGCTGTGGCATTGTTGGATCTATGACGAATGTACACATATTTAAAGTGTTTAACGTTTCACATTTTTGTGCATCAAATAACATGTTAACAAAAAAATGTCGTATTTGTTCAACTTAAATTGGTCAATATGTAAGTCACGATCTGTCGAAATATTACTTTTCGAAATGGAAAAGGTCAATATTCGAGATAACGAATTTTTATTGACCCAATTCTTATTGAGTAATCATAAATTAGAGTAGAAAAATAAAACCTATAGATATTTGAGTTATAACCAGTTTGCTTGTTGAAATTTGATTTTGAGTGACACAGATCAGCAATGAGGCCTAATTGAGTTAATAGTTTCAATTTTCAACTATTTGACGATTCGTGTGATTGAAAAAGATATTAACAAATATCAAATATCGACACATCGATTATTATAAACGGAAAAATCAATGTAGTGCAAAAACAATGAATTGAAAAAATTCTAAGTTTTAGGTGAGAAAAGTCGACGAACAAATTTCTTCGAAAATACATTTTTTCGAGAATAATTCATTTCGTTTTCTTTCATCCACATCTTTTTAAAATTGATCGTTTTTGTGGCTATTAAGACCACTTAAGGGAAAGACATAACATAGTGTGATGTTATAATCAAAATATGTATAACAAAAATTAATCAGAGTTCCACTTTTATAGACTCTGCGTACAAGTCGGATTTTTATTCTGACCCATTCAAATCTGATATTATACCCTTTTCAACTTTTACGCGCCTTTAAAATAAGTTATAATGAAAGAATGCATTGAAAAATTGAAAATGTTTCAATATTATTTTTGGCAATAATTTGGGCATGAATTTTGGATATTGTCATATATATTATAATCATTTGTTTTGTTCAAATGTATTAAAATAAAATAAATCGAAAAATATGGCGGATTCTCTTACAGAGAAAAAGAACCTATCAAATTCTTTGAAAGACTTAAAGGAACTTCAAAGATCTATATAATTCCTATACTATTATTTAAAGATTTCCTTTAAATTTTTTAGTACTTTAAAAGAAGTTAGAAAGGAAATGAAGAAGCATCGTCTTTATTTTTATCAATTATCTGTATAACTGTTACGTCCTGTACCGTCATTATAAAGATAAATTCTTTGTACTATAAAGGAGTTATACAGAAATCAATTTTCTTTATAAAAATAAAATGATGCAAAGAGACGGAAAAAGAAACGTGCAAAATCCTTTCAAAAATCTTTCATACACAAGATTTTCGCATTTCCAAATTGTATATTAGCTTTTTTGTTTTCATTTCAAAACTACCTAAACACACCACTTTCTATTAGTGGTTTACTTTCATCTCGTTTTGATGACATTTTTGTGTCACGATTTCAATCTATACTTCTGGTAATGCTTTTTACGGTTGTTTTACCGCTTCAGGTGGTACACTCAACTGGATGGGTTCATCTAGGGCAAATAAGTCTCTATTAGTTTTGTTTTTCTTTTAATTACGTTAAAAATTCGTTGTGACTTATATTGTCACCGTTTTTTTTTTAATAAAATGTAAATGCTGTTGTTTCTGCTGTGAAAAAATAATGATGCCGTTTGGGAAATTTTAAATAAATTACCAATATAATGATAATTCAATCAACTGTAATTTTGTAGAGCGTGTTTTTAATATTACAACTAAATCCATTAACGATCGCATAAAATTTGTATGGTTGATAACCTAGATGATAACTCTAAAACCAAAAGCTATCATGGATTATAACGGTTTATTCGGATGATATTCTCTATTTATAGGCTTTATAAGTACCTCATATTCGCGGTACGCGACAAATAACAATAAAAAACGCGCACATAAACAAACACACGCAACGAATTGATTGTATGTCATGATGAACATTAGATAAAGCGATTGAATTTAAGCTAATTAAAAAAAGGTGTTACAAAAAAAAGTAGCAAGTCTCGTGCACATTCTCATCTTATACAAATAGTCTCAATCTATCACTAACGCTCTTAAAATTGGATTAAATCTTTCAAACACTTTCACGAATAAGAATTACAATAAATATTCAATATCATTCGCCGATTGTCTCATCTGCGATGAAAAATCTCACCTGTATCTTCGCTTTTCTGTTGTTGTTTTTTTTTTATTTATGTTACAAGCCGACTACAAATACTTGCGCTGATTTGCCAATGATAAAAGTAAACTTGCAACTAGTTTCCGACCATCAAAATCATACTAAATAACATCAACAGTCCTAGCATCGTTCAGTTTCATTGGCCGTTAATCCTCCTCATTGAGACATCGTTCTTCTGGTTTATGGATAAACTGTAAACAGGTTTCCATGTTTGTCTGAGTTCTGTTCACTTGCGCTTATACTTTTTTACGAATTATTTTTTATGAAATGAGAAAGAAGAAAGTATTGAACAAAAAAAAAAATACCAGAAGAATGCTTCGAATGCTTCCATATCAAATTACATTTTAAAGGCAAAAATATATAAAAGATCTAGAATGACAAGTATGTTCAGTCTGGATGTCAATTGACAACGTGACATCTTGTGAATTTTGATCGAGATCAATTGACATAAAAACTCAATTAATAGTAAACTTTCTTCGCTATTTTCTGAATGATGAGAAGAGATTTTTCCATTTTCAATGCGCAAACATTTTTCGTCGACCAAGATATTTTACAACAAACAAACTCTTTCAAATATTGAGGTCCAACAGATGGCTATAATAAAGAAGGGTATGAGAATATACGTATATTGCCATGTGACTTGGTGTTCATCGCATTGGAACGTTGCAGATTTTTTATATGCACGATGGCAATTCGATAACACAACGATCAATAAAAGTGTATTATATAGCGTATATAATATAGAGAAAAAAGTGAAAATGGCAATTGAAAAGATGGAATAGTCATTGAGGCTACACGCTACATAGCTGGTCGTTTATATCAAATTAATGCCATGCGTTAATTTGCTGCGCTAATACGCCAATTTATATAAAAAGTTAAAGATCAACTATTGAATTTATCGAATAAAATCTAAAGAAACAATTGATTTAACAAAAACTGTATTCAGCTGACTTGAAAGTCAGGTCTGTAGGCCATTCACAGGAAATGGTTTTTGATTTATCAATAGTTGCGACAATCGATCAAAATTAGAGCGATACTGCAAGGCTACTTCAATTTGTAATTTATAAATTGTAAAGCAAGTGAGAATGAAATGTAACAAAGATAACAAGCAAAAGTGTTGGCGCGCGCGATTGGGATTTTTTTATATATTATCGCAATAACCGCAACAACATACACATCGCCGCAGGTAAAATACGATGAAGACATTCGATTTCTTCTGAAGCTGTTAAATTTTCTTAGGCGAAAGGAACATTATACATGAAAAGAAAGCACAATTTAATATAGTTTCAATTTCTTGTTAACGACAAATGAGTATTACACTGTCCTATTGATGGCTAATGAAATGTGCTAACGTATTTGTTGTGCTTTGATGAAACCAGTTCTCTCTTTCTCATTTTTTTCGTTCGTTTTTTGCTTATAATGTGCGATAAATTGTCAAACAAACAATGTTCAAACTCATTATCTCACTTATTTCATTTCAATTTGTATCGCATTTGTAATATTGGATTTGAAGTAATTGCTCCGTCAGCTTGATTTTATTCATATTGGCTCGTGACAAGTGCTATCTGCTAACCAATATGTATGTTTTTTGCAATTCCCATGGCATATCATCGTCACGCGATGTGATACATTGTTTCTATATTGATGCTTTCTTGGTCGATGTAGTACATGATTTGTGTGCATTTTCATTTTCTACCTATAAGTAGTATATAGTGTTGTAAATCGAATGAATGTCTTGTAAATGATTCGCAAATGTCATGTGTGTGCATGTGTTTGTCGAAAAGAGAAACCAATTGAATTCGATCGTATCAACCTATCAGTGACAGGATGAATTAGTGATTGAGTACAAGTGACAGTGGATAGTTCGGTTGGCTGGGGTTTGGTGCATTGTGCCTGATAATATAGCTGATGAGACGAAAGGCGTGTAAAACAACATGACAAAATATCGAAAAAATATTCGTTTAATGCCGCGAAACCGTACATCTCAAAATGAACAAATTAAGTTGAAACATTACGGCTCAGGTAGGTTGAATCATCAAGAAACCAACTATCCAACTCACCTGAGCTCATCTGATAAGTAAAAGATAATGCGAAACGACACCAATTTACCAACGATATATGTTTTCTTCGCGCACGTTGAGAGTATACTTCTTTTGTACATACATTATTATTACTATTTATTCAGACTGTATCTCAAGATTGAGAACATGTTTACCAAAAAGGTTCAAATCTCGCTCTCTCGCAACCAATATACGTTGCCGTATTTATGTTTACTATCAAATCAGAAGGAAAAACACACATACAACACACGCACACACAACTAAGCTACAATCAAGAGAATAAAACAAATGAAATGATAAAAATGGAGAATAAAGCTGAAGATTGATTTTAGGTCACTTTCTTCTTATAATTATGCAAATTGAAGACAGCCATGCTGCTTATTGTACAAGATGCCAATCGAATTGCGGTTAATTTGTGCGTTGGTGCACACTACACTCGACGAAACGTTTTCACAAATATATGCTTCTTTTATGATCTTTTTCGTAATAAATTCACTTTTGACCAATACTTTAAGATGCATTCCAATGTTTTGCTTGTGTGTATGTGTATGTATATGCATGATGTACAACGTAATTGAAGGAAAACTTTACTCTGGGTCAAAATTAAGATTCTTTAGCACTTGAAAAAAAACTTCAACCGCTTTTGAAAGAAGTCTGAAAATTTAGTAAGCTACTGTAAATAAGACGCTGGTTTGACTGTTTAATATTTAATTGTATGATAATGGCTTGTCTATTAACAGCCTCATATTTTCTTATGTGATTCATTTAAATAATTAAAAATAATATCCCTTTCCATTCATTTGGTCATAGGACTTACATCGCAGCCAATTCAAACACCGTCCTGGCAAGTTGGTACATATAACGGTAGCTCTATACGCGATTCAAAAGCCGTGACACCACCACCATCTAGTTGCCCACGGACATGTCCTGTATTAACAACACCTCAGGAACCCGTATGCGGTTCAGATGGTTTAATATATGCCAATTCATGTGAATTGAAGAAAAAAACGTGCATCCGAAATGGTGCTGCAAACGTACAGGTAATTTTTTACACATCATTTAACAAGATAGAAAAAGCGATTCATATAAGACAAAATACGATTACTCCAAAAAAATAAAGAACAATATTTTGTCACCCGGTTTTGAAATTTAATGATTTAATGATTTTTCTTCACAAACAACTAAATTTATATAAAAATCTACAGGAAACACCAAATGGTTGCGAACGTGCTACCGGTTCCGCATGCATACATCGTTGTCCAACGGATAAAGATCACGTATGTGGTACAGATGGTCGTACTTACTTAAACAGGTATGCGTACTAAACAACAAGTTCTTCCTGCATTCCTCCAAAAAATATACACATAATTATTATAACTCAACTGTACCGTATTCATTTGGGATTTATACATTTATAGGATTTGGTGTGGGTATCAATAATAATAAAAGGGTCTTTGGTCTTGTACAGGACTCCAAGCATAACCCTTTTATCATTGATACCTAAACTAAACCCAATAAGCAGGTTTATAAGTCTTCTTGATGTTCTCGACAACAGCCCAAACTTTATACAAAATGGGACACGGTTCTTTTTAAAAAAATAAAAACGATAAAAAGGCCAATTCCAACATTAAAGTGAATCAAAATCATTTATTTTAATTTGAAAGTGAGATTTTTTTTAAAATAAAAACTTTTTCTTTTTGTTTAATTTAAAAAATGTAGATGTATGCTTCGTGTACAAGCGTGCCGAGTAGGTTTGGCAGCTGTAAAATTAGCACATCAAGGACCTTGTAGCAATACAAGTGCCATTCGTGAATCTTGTCCGGTTGATTGTAACAGCGCTCCACATGATGGACCCACATGTGGAAGCGATGGGAACGTGTACAATTCAACTTGTGAAATGAAATTAATGACTTGTGGTCAAGGTGTTGTGCGAACTAATCGCAAACATTGTCAGAGTACACGAATGTGTAGAGAATCATGTTGGAGGGTGGCTCGACCCACTTGTGGTTCAGACGGCCGAATCTATGCGTCGGCATGCAAAATGCGGTCAACAAACTGTGGTAAGCACATTTTTGAGGTGCCTATGTCTTATTGTATGATGCAGGAGCAACGAACCGCAAACATAGGCGGCAATCAAGCAATGGTGGATTGTCCAACGGACTGTGCAAAAGTTTCACAGCAGCTTGTTTGTGGGAGCGACGGTAATATTTACAGTTCATTATGTGAGCTAAAAATGTTGAATTGTGGGTATGTTTTACATGATTTGGCTATAAATCTGTTCATTTTTTTTTAAATTAGTTTAAATGTAAATATTTAATATATACAAAACATTCACAGAACTCCAAAGAAATCCATTCAATCGGTACCGATGGAACGTTGTAAATCACGTTTGGCCAAATGCAAAAAACTAGCTGCCTGTAATAAAGAACGTTATGCTGGCCTCATCAAGTCATCGAAAAATGATTACCTGTGCGGAACTGATTCAAAAACTTATAAATCTGAATGTGATTTGGCCCAAGCAAACTGTTTGTAAGTGTATTTATTTCTTTAAATTCCACATTCTTGAATAATTTTTACATTTTGTTTATGATTTTAAAGACGCAACGTGAATTTGGCTCACATTGGTGCTTGTACGAAGCTTAAAACCAACATTTACCAATGCAATGAAAAATGCACTGACTCTGACAGCTCTACGGGACCAATATGCGCGTCCGATGGAAATGTATATCGGACATTGTGTGAAATGAAAGAGAAAACATGTAGCAGTCGCGTAGTTCCCGTTTCATTGAAAAATTGTGCAACTACTGCCTACTGCAATGGTGACTGCGATGCAGAAGCTACATCATTTGTTTGTGCTTCCGACAATAAATTTTATCGAAATGAATGCCATATGCGTAAAGAAAACTGTGGTAAGCACATGTTCGTCATACCGATGAAACGTTGTTTAGCTGCATTCAATTTCAAAGGATGCAATCGAATGTGTCCAAAGGACTTTGAACCCGTCTGTGGCTCCGATGACAAAACATATTCCAACGAATGCTTTTTGAGTATAGAAAATTGTCGATCGCGAAATGTGGTACAATTAAAACATTACGGAACTTGTACGAAACCAGAAACACCCGCACAAAACTATTTATACTAATTTATAATGTCAAGCAAACGACAGAAAATAAAACATGAATATGAAAAAAAAAATGGATACTTTCTTCGATAGGAATCTCGTTGCAACAAAAATTCCAGTGGCTAAATCATACTAAATAAAATTATTCGTTTTGTCGAAGAGGAAAAATATAAAATGAAATTCAGAAACTATTCGTTCAATCATTGACTGATTTAATTGGCTCGAAAAATCTGGGATTTTTTGTACAAAAATCTATCTAGTTTTATATATCTTGTATTTAAAATTAAAATAATACTCATTCAAACTAATACTAAATGCTTTCAATATTCGTTTTAATCGTTAATAAACTGTTTATTATTTTATAAATATGTAATCGTTTTTTTTAAATAAAAATGCGTCAAAATAAAAAGAAATTCACGAATAAAAATGATTTTTTTTCGTTACAAGGTTTCAATTTTCAATCAATGTTGTATGCAATCAAAACAAATAAGTCAAATTTTACACAAAATGATTGTAATTCATTGTTTTAAATCAATGCTGGTGTCTTTTTTGACGACCAGAGTCATCTATTGGATATTAAATAATGGTTTCAATTCTCACTTCCTAAATAAATTATGTGGTTAATTTATCCAAAAACATAAATAGACGATTTATTATTATTGAAATCCAATGGAATAAAAAAAAAATATAATGAAAAACTATTTTCAACTAAAGAAGTGTTTAATCCAAATTTTAAAAATAGTATGTGTAGACTAACAGATGTCGTTATGTACTTTGGGAGAGTTTATTTTTGTCGATGTCTAAAAATATTGGTGTTTGCGTTGTGAATGGAAGCGTAAGTAAGACAACTCTAGTATACCAGCTACTTACCAGTGGGCACAAACGAACGATTTGCTCTGTGTTTGTCACTTTCTATTCATTCTTAATAGACAAACACAAATTCTTGTGAATATTTAGACAAAAGCTCGTCGATCAAACTCTCCACAAATTCTCATCGGTTTCTTGCATGTGAAAAATGGTTTATTAGCTGAGTGTGCGTTCTCTTTCATGTCAGCAGCACTTTGCTTATGCTGTTTTGTTACGGTGTTGTCAAAAGTAGATTGTCCATCGCGCAATAATGTCGTCGCCTTGTATATAGTGACATGATGAGATTATTTGTCATTGTTGTTGTACACAATACACACAAAATCTACTTGAAAAGATTGCATTAAAGGTACAAATTCTGAAATAATAGTTGAAAAGAAATGCAGTAGTTCCAAACACAAATATATTTAAATTTTCTAAAGATAAAGTGCAACTTTAATTGTCGTCGAATAATCTCGTACAGACACGCTCACTCACAAAACCATTCAAACGAGAGAAGAAGATGGACCTGAATTAAACAGGATATAACACAATGTCATTAGAATTTATGAAATGTACATTTTAATGAGGTTGCTGTTTTTATCGTCATGCGAAATTTGTAAGTGTTTATTTAGTTGGGAGGTGAAGAATTTACAAGTAAAGTGTATGTGTATTCGATGAATTATTTTGACGTGACTATAGTTGTCGCCCTCATCTATCGCTGTCGTTGTCATCGCTGCCGTCGTCGTGGTTATTATTAATTCTTGAACAATTTATACATATATTCCATATGAGTGAGTCGAAAACGCATAATTCCTGTGGAATTGATTTTCATGAACTATAAAATTCTAAATAATACTGATCAAAAGACACACATACATCACATACACACATATACACTTTGTTAAAACGGAAACTATTCGTAAACAATTTTGCTCTTTATTCGAATTAGGCACATATATTTTTAAAGTGCTTTGAAAAAGTGAATTGAACAAAAATAAAGAGGAAAAACAAATATAGCTGCATAACGTTATGCTATCGAAATGAAAATATTTAAAAAAAAACAATCATAAACTAAATAGAGGAGTGCACAAAACACACATACTCATAGTGTATTCGTGATTGAAAATTAAGCCCAACGCTGATATGATTTTATTTGCATAAGTTTTACTGAATGTAAATTGTGAATCACAATTTGTGATGAGTTTAAAGTAATAATGCTATGAATCGAATGGATAATTTACGTGATTTACGTGGCAAATGAGGATTTTTATAGTATTTCGTAAACAAATACAAATCGAAATAATTATTATTTCAAGTTTTAAACAATTTTTCATAAGTGAATCATAAAAAATTGTGTAAAATAGCTATAATTAAGTAGTATGTGTCATATTGAGTGTCTTTAAAAGAATTTATTTTAAATATTTTTCGAAAAAAATAAGTGTAACCCAAAAATTGGACGGGAAATGTACTTTACGATTTCGTTAGTATTTTTTTTTGCTGTTAATGACTACTGATAGCACTTATATATGTTGCAATCACGACTCTTCACTCTCTTACATATTTCTTTTTTCGACCAAAACCAAGGCGCTTATAAATGCAAAACGTGTTTCCGATACATGCAAGTTGAATTGTGAAAAGAAAACAAAAATGAAATAAAACAACGAAACATTTTCGGTGTGTACATTTTCTTGGTACTAGCGCATCAACTCCGGTTTGAACATAAAAATTGTGGATTTATTGTGCGAGAGTGATAAAACCACGCTGTGTCACACGACTTTTTATCGTATCTATAGTGTGACTGTTAGACAGATCTATGTATGAAAACATTTGTGCAAGTGCAGGAATTATCTAAACGAATCATCAAGTGCACACGAAATTTTGGTATACTATACGAAAACTATACAAACGAAATGGAAATAATCAATAACATTCAAAAAGTGAGAAAAAGTGAAATGAACGGTCACCTTAATGCATATTAGATGCATTTGCTATTGCCCGAACTTTAATATAATTGTTTTATAGTTGTTGATTGTGGGGTTGATTTTTTGTTTATTTCCTTTAAGGTAAACATTTAATTGCGGCAAGTTATTTCGATGCATATTTAGTGTGAATTGATCTCTACAGAAGTGTCTGATATCTGTGCTACAATTACTCAACGCACATGTGGTACATCACAGAATTAATTTTCCAACAATGGACTATGTCTTGAAACAACGATAAACCTGAAAATATATGAAATAGAGAAAAGAAAACCTTTTTTGACTCTTAAAGTGCACAACAAAAAAAATCAAACGAACAAAACTCAAAAAGGCAAAAGAATCAAGTTTGATACGCACAAAGAAGAGTTATAACAAGTAAACATAATTAAATCGAAAGAAGAGAAAAGGAAAGCATACACAAAAAAAATCTCTTATAATGTTCAATATTTAGAAGAAAATATAAAACACATATGTAACGGAGAGAGAGAGAATGAAAGGATCGGAACTCAACACGGACAGAGAATTCAAACGTATCTATGTTGAGTGAGTTATAACAAACTAACAAAAATTGAGAAGCGACAGATTTAAGAAGAAGAAGAAAAAAACAACAACAATAACAAAGTATACACTAGTAGAAGACGAATGAAAAAAACTCATCGAGAATCGACTTCATTGTTTATTTGTATCATTTTCATTTGTGCACACGCAACATATACTGGCATTGATGCTTAATCGTACGGCGGCAACATAGAAAAAGATACAGAATAGTAACAAACACACAGATAGATTACCGTTCACCAGAGACTCGGAATATACCACACGAGAACGGAATAACAAAAAAGATATAGTAACAATAACACCATATCTATGTATATGTACGTACATATATAAAAAAAAACATTATTAACACAGTACCTACGTATAAATTATTCCACACATATAAGAAACAACAAAAGGGAGCTAACGTGTGTCGGTGTACACGAAATAATGAACATAGAGAAGATTCGGAAAAAATTAAAGAGAATAAACTGAAAAAAAAAAGACGGAAAAGACGAAAAAAGAACTTTTGAGAGAAAATAAAATACATATAGCAAAATAAAAACTACAGAATACACCAAAATCGAATAACAAACATAACTTTGATAAATTCAAAATGGCGGCAAGTCGAACTCGTATGCAACAAACAAAAAACATATCATCAATATTTTCGAAATTGCATGGTGCACTGTCTGATGCATGTAGCCCGCAAAAAATGTCCACTGATAAAAAAACACTTGACAAAACATGGAAACTAATGGATAAGGTGGTACGACAGTGCCAACAATCAAAAATGAATTTAAAAAATAGTCCACCGTTCATTCTCGATATTTTGCCCGATACATATCAACGTTTGCGATTAATCTATTCAAAGTATGAACACCAAATGCACATTCTGCATGCAAATGAACATTTCAATGTGTTCATAAATAATTTAATGCGTAAATGTAAGCAAGCAATTAAACTGTTCAAAGAGGGCAAAGAGAAGATGTTTGACGAAAATTCGCATTATCGTCGCAACTTAACCAAACTTAGTCTAGTGTTTTCACATATGTTAAGCGAATTAAAAGCAATCTTTCCAAATGGTATATTTGCCGGCGATCAATTTCGGATTACCAAAGCGGATGCAGCTGACTTTTGGAAGGCGAATTTTGGCAATAGGTAGGTTATTCGTTTTGCATTAAACCATATTCATTTTATATTCCGTTTATTCTCTTTTATATCTTATTGTTAATAATATTTGTGAAATGTATTTCACTGTTTCTCGGTCGCATTTAGTCTTTCTTTCGTCCAAATGCGTTTTATGATATCACTTTAGAGTTTGATCATTATGACATATCCTGAAAGAGTGCAATCAATGTTAGTCATGAGTCTATGATTCACAGTATTCACCACAAGCTTAATCATTCATTTTGAATTGTCTCAAATGTATTTGTTTTATCTAGATTCATTGTTCTGAAATATTTTTATGGAGTTATTTGCAGTAATCAAAACTTTGATAAAACCAAAACATTTATAATTTGAACAACAAAACGATAACGCATTTTCAAAATACAAAAAATGACTCTATTGTGTTTTAATATTTTTCTTGAACTTATGAGCATAGACATAGATTAGACTGCCGATAATTTAATATTTGTTATTGTTATTATATGTTGACAAAATGCGGTTTGCAAACGATAGCAAGTATGATTTTCAGCCAATTTTTTATCCTTCCGTATTGGCTATATAGTAGACTATATACAGACGAGAACAATATCGAAGATTTAACTCCAATAATTAGCCAATAAAACTTCCGAAAAACTTACATCTGCATATAACTAAAACAGCAAAAAAAAAATTATGCGTATGACAGGAAATGAATCAAACACAAATACTTTAAGATTAAATCATTAATTGCATCACATTATACAGCATAACTGAGTTTTGCTTGAAATGGATGCCATTCTATTTTATGAATGAATTAGTAAATTAAGCATAATGTATTTCACTGAACTGATTGAGTTGATTTGAATCGACAAAACTCATACTGGATGAGTCATCCATCAATTTGTACAAGGTGCATTCTAATTCATTAATCGTACATCAAATATGGGAGTGAATGAAACGAAATCTCTCGCATTTGTGCATTGTCATTTAAAAATGTACTAAATACAATCACAGTCTGAATTTATTTCGCTATTAAGAATGAAGAGAAAATAAGGTCAAATGTTGTTAAACACGCTTATATACTTATAACACATCCAGCGAATTGGTGAACGTAGCACAGAACTGCAAATATTTAAACGAGAGTGACAAACTCGGTTTTCACTTACTTTAAATAGTATTGTCTCAACAATACCCGGAAAGCTTGTAAATCTTATTTTCTCACCGAAGTACATAATCTCTGCTACTATAAGGTCAATCCGTTCTGAAATAAGTGTACTCACACAAAATTTTCGATTTTTGGCTCAAAATAAAAAAAAATATATGGGAGCTATGCTCATTTTTTCTTCGACTGTGGTGAAACTTTCAGGAACTTATTTTAATTACAAAAACATAATATAGATAAAAATTTGTAGTGATTCCGATACCCAACTGACATAGCTCTCATACAAATTCATACCGTTTTTGGCCATTTTTCAAACTAAATTTTATCGCAAAATAAATGTCATCCTCCCCAATGCAAATTTTCACACCATTTTAATGAAGTTTTCAAAGTCATTTCAGAGGGTGTAAGTGCCAAATCGAATATCTCAAATTATAAACGTGATGATGCGAATGACAAAACCACAAAAGTCGACTCGCTATATACACGCAATTTCCAAATTCAAACCTAGAAGGCTTAACCGCCGCGATTGATGTATGTTTGGGAATCCCTTGGGCCATAGATCAAGAAAAAACATCAAAGTTTGAAAATCGGTAGATACAGCGTCAACGGAAACGTCCGAGATCGTTTTTGTCTATCCGAAAATAAAAAAAACTAAAATTCGAGTTCGTATGTTTGCACATTCGATCTAGTACAAATTGCGACGGTTGCAAGTATTCTTCAAATCATTTATGTCCACAAATAAATTTAAAAATCCCACCACCACTGTCGCCACAATCTAGCTCTTTAGTAGGGATTTCATTTGACTTGCGAAAAAGCTGTCACAAATGATGAATTATTGAGATGAAATTTTGAGTTTTCTTAATTAGTCATGATTATAAATTGATCATGGTCCGTATGTTCAATGTTATTAACTTGAAATATTTTGTTGGAAAAATTTTGAAACTCTAAAAAGAAAGTCCGAGTTCATCGTCTGTCCGAGTTCGCTCCGATCTTAGCAAACGGTGTCTGAAGTTCGAAGTAAAGTCGAACGAACCGGGACGAACTCGGACTATCTGGTATTCAGATTCTAGAGATACCTTAAACGTCGAAATCGAAAAACTTGAAAAAATTTCATATGGAGAAACCTCTTTGAAACTTTCTGTGATTAAAGAACATAAAAAACTAAGACTTTTTGGTTCCGGCATTTTTCGAGATGGCCACCATGTTGACCGTGGCCAGCATTCAAAAGTCATATTTTGACCTTTGTCCCTATGTTCGCCGAGGCACTTCCACTTGACATATGCACATCGTTGGAAAGGTATTAAAGTAAGCTATGGAATTGTGCCAATTGCAACTTAAATATTTCAAGCCACAACAATTTCTGCAACATTTTGAATGTACAAATGTATATTCAGTTTTTATTCACAGTACACAGAAAAAATATCTACCAACTATTTTCGTCACAAAATTGATATCAGAATTTTTTTATTTCAAATTTTCGTCACTCGTTCTTCATCTCGATCACTATGGAAACAAAAAATGTTTCTCTCATTAAGTACTACATCTCCCTTCGTTTAATTTAAAAAAAAATGAATTTTTCCAGCAAAAAGAGTGGGCTCATCACTCCTTTTTCACTGATGGATCAGTCAGAGAAACAGGCAGTGGCTGTGGGTTCTACTGTGAAACAGAGAACAGTACTCGCTCAATTCCCCTGGGACGGATAACAACAGTCAAACAGGCCGAAATAGCTGGAATTTTTCATTGTGCAAACAAAATAATGGAGGGCACTGTGGAGGGTAACATTGCGATCTTCACCGATAGCCTAGGTGCTATATCGGATCTTCAAAGATTCAAGGTGGAGAGTAGCTTGGTTATGAACTGCTACAGAGCATTACAGTGTATTGCCGAAACAAACAATCTTAGAGTTGTTTGGATCAGGTCGCATATTGGTATAAGAGGGCACGACCTTGCAGATGGGGCTGCTAAAACAGCATCCCTTAGTGCAGTGGAAGGACCTGAACCGTTTCTACCAATAGATTATTCACGAGTCAAGGGCACTGTTGCAACATGGCTCAAAAATAGAGCCCGCCTCAATTGGCAGGGTACTTTTACATGTGAGCAAACGAAACATTTCGTGCAGCTCCCATGTCCCAAACTTACAGCCAACCTGACTGAGCTTTCCAAGGGAGACCTACGGATGGTCATTGGCTTACTAACCGGACATGCCAGAGTCAATAATCACCTAAGAAAGCTAAATCTTAGGGATGACCCTGACTGTAGACTTTGTGGTGATGAAGTGGAAACAACATCCCATCTTGTAGACAGATGTTCAAGGCTGAATGAAATTAGGGACAGGTTCACTGGATGGAGATCCTACCAGATGATTCATGCACCTAACGTATTCAGACTGGTACAATTTTTCAAGCGAGCATGTGAACAAAATCCATGTCTCGTACATATTTTTGGATAAAGACTATTTCGTGTATCATACTACACACACGGGCGTCTTGCAATAGGTTGTGAAACCTGAGCAACGAGTTTTACTTTGTATTCATTTAGAACAGTACACTCCCCGTTCAAATCCAATAATCCAATAATCCAATCCCTTCGTTTATGACATCGGGCATTGTGTTCATGCCGGAGGCCATAAAACCCCAAACACGAATTTGGGGAAATATGCTTCAAATTATATATTTTTGGGTCCCGCTACCGACTCCATACAAAAATTCGAAAATCGGTGAGTTAATTACGCAAATCAGTGAGAAATTAAAGGTTACATATATGGTTCAAAACTGTAAAAGTCCAAATTCTCTCACAAAAAGTGGATCTGCCGATGGAACAATGTTCGTCATATAGCAACTATTGCAATCACTTTTTTCAATATGATTTTGCCGCCGCTGTCGCCTAACAAACACATGCTGTCTAAACATTGCCATCTCCATTAAACAAAATGAATGTTATATGTTTCCGCCAAAACGAAACTATTTTTAAATATGAACACATTTGAAAGTCGTCTAATTTTAAAATACCGATTTCATGCAAAATTATTGCATCCAACCAACAGTAATGCATTGTGAATGTACACTTGTTATTTTTAAGACGAGAAAAGCAAATTCGCAAAAAATCGGCAATATAGTACAAATACAAATGATTTAATGTCGAGACAATTATGAAAAAACGAAATTTTCTTTTGAAAATATCTTGGGGTTACCCACGAACTCGATACTAGAAAAACTAGAACATATTAGAAAGATGTCAAATGTACATGTTATATGGCATTTTACTAGAAATATTAGAAAAAATTAGCACTTATTAGAATCCGTGGTTTCCCCCTCGGAAAATATATATTTTGATCAACAATTGGATTTTATATACTGTGAATTAATGTGCGTCATTAGATTATTGTTTACATAATAAGCCCAAACATTGTACCTTGTCAATCGAAAATAATACGGAATCAAAATCGTAATATATTATTCTAAATAGACTTTTTAGAACGAAATCACTCCCCCCTGAAAAATTTCCACACACACTACTGGTATAGATAGATTTTATACTAAGTCACTATATCAATATACAACAGTAATGGTCATTCAATGAAATATACCAAGTTTTTTTAATAAGAATATTAGTTCCGCTGACCATAGGGCATGCTTTGTTCAAGTTTTTATTTGTACGATCTTATCTATACTTGTTGGCAGACATTAAATGAAAATCAAATTAAAAAACAACAACATATTTTTGTGTTAATTCTTCAATGTTCAACCTACGATAAATTAATAGACTATAGCTAGAAAGTATATTTCACACAAAAACACGCATATCTATGTATTTTTTATGTGAAACGTAAAAATAGCTTTTTCGATAATGTGAAACGCGTCGTTACAATTTCGCATAAATAAAGAATTCATACTATATATCGAACAAAAAAGAACATGCGCTTAGACCTTTGTATTTGACCATATCGTTTTGGAAAACGAAACACCTCGAAACGAAAAAATTTAATGAGTTTTTAATGATGATTTACTTCATATGCGCTTATAATTCTATGTCTACTACGGGTTATGCATGTGAATAAGGACATTTGTAAATAGTCTCGGCGAGAAAATCTTGCACCATTTGAATTCTGGCCTCAAATCTGCAAAGTTTTAAGTGTAACCTGTTTATTTCTCTACATGACCATCACGCTCAAATTTGTCTCTATCATGGCGAATTTCAGTCCACTTTTTTCATTGAAGTTTATATTGTGATAGACCAAGAGCCACTCTAACAAGTTAATTTTTTTTGCTTTATGTCAGAAAATTATATATGGCTCAATAATAATAGTGCGGATTTCGCGAATGGGGTGGCTGAAGTGATAAACGTAAAATTATTTGTTTAGTGTATGTCTAGCTGCATGATTCAATATAGTTTTCTGACATAAAGTAAAAAAAGTTACTTATTAGAGTAGCTCTTGGTCTATGATATGGTAAACACTGTTACTAAACAGTGAACTTCATACTTATGGGAACTGATAAACATACATACAAATATTTCAAATCAATATAGACGATAAACTATATATCTAAATATGCAAGATGATAAAATTTCTCGAGAATTTATTTGGAAATATAACTTTTAAAGCCATTCACTTTTATTAAGTTCTTGTATATAAGGGCGTTTTAAATTGCATTCCAACAATATACATATATATTTGATGATAATAATGCGCTTCAAAACGGTATTCTTTTTCTCTTTTTTCACCACTCCGACCTCATATATATGAACTCACTTCAAACGCTCCCGGCAACTAAGGTAGAGATAGAATTGAATAACATCTCTTCCCATAATAAAAAAAACCGAAGAAAAGAAAAACGTGAGTTCTTCATATGACAAGCTTCATTGTTTTTTAACTCATTTCAGTATAAAAGAAGAGAACAATACATAATTAGTCATGAGAAAATGAGTAAAATGACCGCAATTTTACCTGCATCAGATGCATAATTACAGAACTTGAAACGAGCAATTGAAATTGTTTTCACCTCGTAATTTTTGTTTTGTACAAATATTAAGTAATATGTTTTGTAATAAATAAAAATATATATAGAAAAAATTGATAATTATCAATATATACCGGCCATGTACCAAAAATCATGTTCAATTAAAACAAAAATTAATTTTTTTCCTCCCTCTCTTAATTCTTTAAAGATTTTTCTTTTTCTTTTTTTGAAATCATCTTTGCAAGTATGACGTACACAAAATAATATTTTCGACTATTTGCCGTAATTAACAATAAGTAAAAGGTACAAATGCTTGAACAAAATCAACGTTATAAGAAAAATGAGAGAAATAAAAAACAGAATACGTCGTATCAAAGAAAAATATCAGAACAACTCATTCTATGAAAAAATGTCTTTCTAATTTATCTTTGGTGTAAATATTTTTTTCATTTTAGTATACATTTGAAATTCATCTAATATTTTTGCACTTTTACAGTACATTGGTTCCATGGAAAATTTTCCGTCAAGAATTATCAAAAGTACATCAAATTTCGTCCGGTTTAGAGGCAATGGCGTTGAAGACAACCATAGATTTGACATGCAATGACTATATATCAAATTTTGAATTCGACGTTTTTACACGGTAATTGCATAAAAACCGTGTAACTAGAATCATACATTTTCACATTTGGGTCTCATTTTTTTACTAGATTATTTCAACCGTGGAGCACACTGCTACGTAATTGGCAAATTTTAGCTGTTACGCATCCAGGTTATGTTGCATTTTTAACATACGATGAGGTCAAGGCCAGACTACAAAAGTACATACACAAAGCTGGTAGTTATGTATTCAGGTAACGTAATTAAAAGAAAATTTACATTAAAATTCGTTTTAAAAATTGCGTATGGCTAATCAATGATTATTTTCCTCGAATTTGACTTCGTAAATAGATTATCTTGTACGCGTTTAGGGCAATGGGCTATTGGATATGTAACGGCCGAAGGCGAAATTTTACAAACAATTCCACAGAATAAGTCACTATGTCAAGCTTTGCTTGATGGCCATAGGTGAGATAACATTCATCTGATCAATATTTCATCAATACCAGCATTATTTTTGTATGAAATTCCATTATTAATGAATTTATCTTTTCTGTTTTTCCATTTCTGTCTGCGACAACAGAGAGGGATTTTATTTATATCCGGACGGGCGGCAAGTTAACCCAGATCTTTCGTTTGCTGTGCAAAGTCCAATGGAAGATCATATAACTGTGACGCAAGAACAATACGAACTCTATTGTGAAATGGGTAGCGAAATTTGTTTTATATCATTTTTATTTTTCAGCATTAATTAACTGTTCGTTCACTCTTAAGTAATAACATTCAATTCTTGTTCACATCAACAGGTAGTACATTTCAGTTATGTAAAATATGTGCGGAAAATGACAAAGATATACGAATCGAACCGTGTGGTCATTTGCTGTGTACACCGTGTTTGACTGCTTGGCAGGTTGATTCCGAAGGACAGGTACGCTGATATATGGAATTTTTTTTGTATTATTAATTAAATTTACTTTTACTTAAAACAAAAATACAAAATCATCAGTGAATGTGTACAAATTTTCATATTTTTTAAGTTGAAAAATCGTTTTTATTTGCAGGGTTGCCCATTTTGTAGAGCTGAAATCAAAGGAACTGAACAAATTATAGTCGATGCATTTGATCCACGCAAACAACATCACAGGAATTCAGCACATGGTCGACAACAAAACGTTGATGATGACGATACTGAGGTATAGTTATCCAAAAACCATGGCCAAAACTCATCATCCCACACAAAATGGCTTAACTGCAACCACTTTTACCATTTCAAAATTTAATTTAAAAAAAAAAAACATCTATTTATATTGATGAAAAAACATTTCATTTTTGCCCAAATGAATTTTTCAATGAGGATCCGTCCGTTCAGGAAACAGCCTTCTGAATGATGAATCTATACAATCGTTGTAAAAGCACGTCTATTTATAGATATATCTAAACAGTATTTTCGCTCAGATAGTAACCTTTTTATTCAATTTAATATAATACGAAAAGGTTTTATTACTTGTTCGTTTTCTTTACATGGTTTCATATAATTTGAAATCGAAATCTGTCGAAATAATATTATGGTGACAAAGATATGTATGAATTTCATAAATATACTAAAAATGTTGTTAATGTTAACAATATTTTGTATACCTTGCTGACTTATGTATACTTATCCATAACGACTGCCAAGAAGTCGACAAAATTCTGAGTAATCAAAAACAAAAATAGTAAATAATGAACAAAAATTTTTGATCAATGATCAAACAAATGCATATCAACTGATAAAAATTTCTCAGTACCAAACAATGGACAACCTTCCACAAATCATGATGTGGAACATTTAGTACACCATTTTTATATTTGACAACAAGACTAACTATTGTTTGTTTGGCCGTTATTCATTCAGATAACAGTAAGAGTCTTATGCTCCTCGAAGAAAAAGCTTTCGTCATCGTCGAATTACGTCGTGACGATTATTCAGTTTCTAATGTCTAATGCAGACTTTAAATCGATGAGGCCTTCTGTACGAATAGCCATGTTTCTTGATGATTTTTACCATGGTTTTCCTTCTTGAAGAACACTGATCGCTCATTCTTTATTATTCACATTCTTTTGCCGACTTGATGCCATGATACTCACATATGCATCCATTTCTTTTCAATGAACGTTCACAATGTTTTGTATACAATTATTCTCCATTGACTGCCACGTGGTGATTTTTACCGCCTTGCGTACTTCCCTTCATCGAGCGCCACATTGATTTGAAATGGTATCAACAGTAATGCAAATATTTCAGTTATTTCGAAACTTTTTTCGGAAAAGATGTTCAATACCTGCTTTGCATATTCTGGTATTAAAATTTAATTCGGCGGCAATTTCACGAATCCTTTTATATTCTTCTTCGTTGTCATCACAATTGTCATTGTCCTCGTTTCATCTTTTTTTGTCATTAGTATATCACTTCTTACATGATCGAAGGAACCTTGCTTACTGATGTTGATACTTTCAATAATTAAAGAATTCTCCCACTGTGATATTTTGGAAGTGTTCTGTTTTTTTGAAATATAGACAGAACGACACTTAAAAACGAATGAAAGAAGTCAATTGTATAAATTGAATCGGTTAGAAAATTCATGACCGCAGGAAATTTGTTAAAAGAGCAACATGTTCATACAAAAATGTATGAGCGTGTTGCAATTTAATTTTAGATGTTCTGGAATCACCATAGACAAATTTGAATTAAAAGACCTAACATCATTCATATTATGCTGTAAAAAATATTATTGGATGGAAGTAAATAAAAGAAGTAGATTGGACAAAATCTTTATTCTTTATTAGAAACTATGCATTTGCTAATTAAATGACCACTGCACTGGGCCAAAGCGTTACGTTTTTTGACGTAAAATTTATAAAGAACGTTACAAACATTATAATTACTATTTGCGCCGCAGTTTTGCACTTTTTCTTTTAAATTCCATTTTCCAAAACTAACATTTTTCCATGCGCTTATTTCACTTGAGAAACACACACACATACATACATACATACATAAACAAACTTTTGTTTTTGTTGCGTTTAATGGCTTTTCTTCGAAATTCGGATAATTGAAATCAGTCATTTTTTTAAATGAAAAGAAGTTAGAATTATTTCTCAAAATATTTGTGATTCAAAATTAATTTAGATATTGATATAAAGGATAAAAAAAAAAAAATTTATGTGCCAAATGTTGTGTGTATTCATCCGACCTTGTGCTATAAATGTGTGTGTGATCGCGCTGATTGCATAAATCTTATCCGTTTATCTTTGGTTGTAATAAATTTATTGCTTTTACTATTTTTTTCTTTGAATTTTTAAGTGTTTTCCGCATAAGTAAAAATGAGAAAAAATTTAGTGATATTTATTAATTTGTATTATAATTTTTTTATTGCTTTAAGTTATATTGAATGAATTATTTCATAAATAGATAAATTAGAAAATCATTTGAATAATAGATTTGAAAAAAATACGTTTGATTTTAACATTATGTAAAGCATGAAAACAAATTATAACTTTTTATTTTGTGTAATTGTTTGATTTTTGATCATACAATAATTTTTAAAAAAAATTATGAAAGTAAAGAAAAAAAATTTCATCAAAATTTCAAAATTCACTCACTTAATTACTAATGCTGATTCCACTTGGCATTCAAATAAAAGTAAAACAATTTACCTATTTAAGAACCAATATGCACAAAATATTAGAACGAATTTTGAAAGGAAAAGTAATAAATTATTTTTCACACGATTTACCAACTATTTATGTTACCGTGTTGCTTTTTTTTCTTAAAAAAACACTTTTCGCATGGATTACGGCTAGAAAATATGAAAGTCCAAGTCTGACTACAGCCACAATCCATGTTTAAAACCATTAACATTATTTCTTAATTGCTTTTTTATTTGTTTGTTTGTTGATATTGAGGAAAGTAGTGATTTGGTAGACTGCACATTGATTTCTACAAATTGCAGAGAAAAATAAAGAAGAGCAATTTAATAAGAATACAATTATGCAGAAGGTAGAATGTTTTTGATTTAAGACTTTTAAATCACTAACTCTTTACCATAAATCAATTTTCGCATTCATTATAATCAGTTCAACCACCACCGCTGACGTCGTTGTCACTTTAGCTCTAATTCTTTTTCTTCGCTCGTTGATCACCATGAATAATCCGAATTATTATCTTAATTGACCGATGGCATTCGCACTGTTGGTGCTGCTACAGTCGCTAATTCACCGATGTATCTAGACTCTGAAATGAAACGAAAAAGCACTTATATAAAATTTGCATTCACTCTATATCAGTAGTGTGCGAGGAAAAATTTTCAGGAGGACGTTAGTTTTCGAAAACCGGACAAATTTTCGTTTTTTTTTGCTCTTCACTTTTTTGACGAAAATCCCTTGCAAATCGAAAGAATTTTCTCCGCGAAAAACCCTAGCAAATCGAAAAAAGTTATCTCGGATCCAAAAACCCTAGAAAATTGAAAGACATCTCCTCAATTTTACCTACATTGACACACAGCTACACTTTTTGAATCAAAAACCCTAGCAAATTCGACTAAATTTTTATGATAGTACTTACAGAACGATTATGCCGACTAACTCGTTGGTCTACAGTAGTGCTTGTGGTGATTTGAAAAAGATTTGAACCATATCTACTTCATCCATTTAATTGGAGCCAATATATTGATACTATAGTATCATGTTGGTGGATTTCGTTCATATTCCAATGGATGGCCTTGATATTTTCCGAAAATATTTTTTTCTGAAAGAGATTCCCAAAGACAATTTCTTAAACGAATTTTTCCCAAATGAGGCCACGATTTCCATCAAAATGTAAAAATCTACAGCGTGTCTCATATAAGTAGGCCACTACTGAGGGTATGAATTTCGTTTTTCTCTTTTGTTGGTATAGTTTTCAAAAATCTACTCCGATAGAAATTCGTAGAAATTTATTTCAAAAATTTCTATCCCAGCAGATTTTTAAAAATTATTCCAACAGATATACTTTTTTGCTCGGGGATCTTGAATTAGATCATATTTGTTTTGTAATGTTAAACGTGACCGTTTTACTGGGTTACACTATAGATGTCCCATTCACACAGAAGTATTAACATATCTTAATAACTAATACGTCAATTTTGTTGTTAACTAGTAACATCTTTCAATTTTGCACGGTTTTGAGTATTGTCTGTTGTTGGGTACATGGCCATGGTTGAATTAAATTGAGTTTGCCCATTAATATAACATAATCTACGTGTTTTTTCTATCAAATTCGGTTTTAAGTCTTTTCGGAATAATTGTTTTGTGTGTGGAACAATGATCGAACTCATTGAGTAACACAGTAAAACAATCGAACACATTGTTTCACACATAAAACCATAGTTCCGATAAACCGTGATTCCGATCGAAATTATGTCGCTATACGTTCAACAAACTCTTATGCACGAAAAAACCTGTAATCAAGAAAAATTCCTCAGAATCGCCGATTATTCACTATTCAGGTTATTTTGTATAGACATTACCAATGGACAAAAATTTTTCCAATATAGGGAGGTCTTCTGCCTTTCGGAGTTTCCACACATTTCTTCCTATTCTTTATTCAATCGTTGATAATCTTGTTGAATTTGGATGTCAATTGATATGTTATAAATTCAATTTAATTCATCAATAATTTCATTTATGAATATAATTTCAATTTATATTTTTAAATGGTCTTCGAAATGCTACAATTCTAATTTAATTTGAAAGTGAAAAAGAATATTTCATTTAAAACAAAAAAAACGTGATTGGGTTTTCAGGATGGGAGCGATTTTAATGTGGCTACATCTTCTTTGCATGCGTTAAGCAATAGCATGGCTCTAACTCGTAATGATAAACAAAGTCCGCATTCTTCGCCACGTATGACGAGACGTAGTGCAACGCCGAATATACAAACACCGGTCACATTGAGTCAGTCCACTACCAATGATATTTATGCTAGTCAATTGCAGCAGCAGCAACAACAACCGCAACAACAACAAATTCAATCAAACATCAAAAATACGGTACAGCAAATTTGTTTTTTTTTTCAAATTTTACTTTTCATTATACTGGAATGCAAGAAAGAAACTTAAAAAGCAATATTCTCAAATACCTCACGAAATAAAATTAATAGCATTTATTTCTTCTTCAAATAACAGTCAATATCACAAAATCAGACCACGCCAAGCACACAATCTCAACAGCAAACGCCTCAAATAATTAACAAAACAATATGCAATGTTCATGCCACGACGATAAAAAGTGATGTTGTTGCGAGTTCAGACCAAAGTTCATCGGCACCACCGTTACCTCCGCGTGGCGGTAAATCATCACCAAATGTGGCCGATAATTCAGTTGTTAATCGTATGCTAAAACCACAAACTGCATCCAGCCTAATGAATTTATCAATTAATACAAATTTATCGGCAATTCTATCAAAAAGTTCGGAAAATATAACATCATGTGAATTTGAAGTACCGAAATCTAATGCGCCACCAGTACCCAAACATAATTTAATTAGGAAAGATATAGATGACATAGACGATGAACTGAAGCACATCAATTTAGCAAATATAGACGATGCATGCGAAAAAGTGATTGTTGGACCAGCTGAAACGATTATGTAGTATTGCATTCTAAAAAAAAGTTTTCTTAGAAAATTAATAACATACATTCTTGATATTATAATTTGTATCTCTATCTAAATCATTAGCGGAATCATTGATACACGACCACTTGAAACGCGTAAACCAATTGGCACGTGCATGAATTTGACCAGCAGTAGCAGTAGCAGTGCCATCGAAAATAAGGAACAGAAGATAGTCGCATCAAATTGTGCAAATAATCTCTATCATTTAAAATTTAATATGCAACAAAACCAAATTCGGCATCAATCATATCCCAATCATATGCAGCCATCAAAGTCTCGAACGACCCCACATTTAGGACTTGACCTATGTACAACAACAACATCATCATCATCATCATCATCGTCGTCGTCGTCGTCGTCATCAACATTAGCTCCACAAAATCATGCCCATTCGATTACCAAATCGAATGGTACCAAAAATGTACGATTTCTTATTGAATATTAATAACAATCACCACCACACAAATAATTGATATTCCATTTGATTATTTAGGCATCCGATGTTGGTTTACCATTACTTTACGAAAACATAGCAAACGTGCCATATGAAAATATTAATTTAGATTATATAACACGACTGATGAACGAGGGCTATTCAAGGGAAAATGTCATCACAGCATTGGGAATTTCGAGAAATAACATCGAAATGGCCTGTGATATACTGCACGAGTTTGTAACAAAAAGTGGTGCTTAAAAGTGCAAGTTTACACCGAAAATCGTAAAGAAACAAATAAAAAGAACAAAATAATGTGTATAACCATATTGAACAACAAAACTATGATTAGGTCAGTTATGCACACAAAATTAATGATAAAATAAGTAAAGTAAAAAATATTTTACGGGGTCCATTTTATTAGTTTGATTTTTCTAGTTATAAATAATAATATGTCAGAAAAGTGGTGTAGATTAATATGATAAACTAATATAAGGATATATTAGTTATATGTATGATAAACTCTTGTTTTCTATGGTTTACATAATTTTTATAATTTGCTTTCAGTTTTATGCAATCAGCTTTATCAGTCATTAATTCATAATTTTTCTTGTATTTCATATTGGAGATTCAAAATTTAACTATTGCCTGTTTGTTCTCTTCTTCAAGATTAGCTTACTTCATTTTAATAATTGTCAATATGTAAACTAATATCAATGCAAAACAAAAAATAAGAAAAAAATGTCGACAAAAATATTGTTTTAATATGATCATTCATTGGATATTTTTATTTTCCATTCATACGTATAACTTCAACAATGCACACATTAGTTGATATTTGAAGCAATCTTTTTTAAAAGCTTAATACGCAAACTACGAAAATTTCTAATGCAAAGCAAGTTCAAAATTTGTGACAACTTTTTTTATTTTGACAATTACCAAGTAAAAATGACCAAACGTAAGGATTTGGAGTTGGTTGCCAGACCACAATCGAAATTGCAATAAATTTTATTGAAATTGTTTGGTCATAATCAAAGACTTATAAGTTTCATTCACAAAAAACAAAAAAGCAAATGCATTTGTTTTAATTAAAAAGTAAATTATGAAAATGCGCAGTGATAATAGTAGTAGGAAAATGGGGATTCGAGTGCAGTAGTTGCGTCAACCAACACGGCGGCAGCACTGCGAATATATCATTCACTTACTCACTCACACAT
>NW_022197544.1:2865124-2924833 GCF_009176525.2 Contarinia nasturtii
ATGTGTGAGTGAGTAAGTGAATGATATATTCGCAGTGCTGCCGCCGTGTTGGTTGACGCAACTACTGCACTCGAATCCCCATTTTCCTACTACTGATAATTATTTCAGATTGGTTTTAGTCTTTCAAAAAGATTTCGAACTACTTTAAAGTAAGAGTTTATTTTTTTAATCCCATAAAATAAGGACTTAGGTGCATTGCACATAAAAAAAAAACAAAACATTTATTATATTAATTTCTTAGAAAAAACAAAATGCCTATTTATTAAAAGAAAATTTACCTTATTGAACAATTGACATATGAATGCAGATAAAACTTATAATAATAGATCGAATTTTATGGTTCTTTGTCGCCATGATAGTACATGATTTTCTACAGTAGCAGTTTCCAATAAAAAAAAAAACACAAATATGTATTACACGAGTTTTAAAATTAGATTTAATTGTAATCAATATGGCAATAAAAGAAATTATGAAAGGAAAATGTACGTCTTCTCTTTTTGGAGTATGCATACTAGTTATGACATAGAAAAGTTACACACATTTTGGATAATACAAATACCACACCATTACTGCAAAGACATTTGGTTATTGGCGCCATCTAATTCTGTGAGAAAAAATCTTCACATTTCACACACGTTTCAATGAGCCGTTTCACTAAGCTATACAGAAATTTGCAGCCACCCAGTGACAAATACGATTAATATATGAATATGTGACGTGAATATTTGATGTAACTGAGGTGCTCCATTGGCGATGGAACGACTTAAGTCGTAAAACATTACATCGATATAAATGGGAACTTTCAATACATCTTCATCCAGCTTGATTTTTAGATTAATGCGATTACCAAACTGAATCTGAGCCACTTTAATAAGGGCTTGATTCGAAATCTTGCCAACTGCCATTGTTCCATAAAAAAATTCATATCGTACTCCCAGCACCATATTCGAGCAAATAAACTCTGATGCAGTCTCTTCAACGCCAGTAGCTACAATATCATCCAAATTGGGGGGTTGTATTATTTTGAATTCTAGCCAATGCAATGTATCGTTTCGTGGATTACCTAGGTGAGAAAAGAATGAAATATTAACTTAGTTTATATCAAATTAAATGAATGAAATCATATGTATATATTACCCATTTCTGATATTCGACTAATAAATTGGTTATAAACCGTTGAATTGGCATTTTTTAACTCAAGATTATGAATCAAATGATCAAAAATATTTCGTTGGAACTTTCGGCAGATGTATGTATTGTTTTGCTCAAAATTCAAGGGCTGTTCATTGCTATTCGTTTCATTGAATTCAGTTAATCCTAAAATGACATTGCATTTAACGCGTGTATTTTCGTAAAAATTAACCGTTTGGAAGGTGCTATTGCTGATCATGCAATCGCCATTCGCTCCGATTGTTGGTACTTTCAGAAAATGATCATTATTAGTGCATCTGGTTTCATTATGAAAATACGCCAAAAAGCTTCCACCCACTTGAGTCATATTATCACCAACATTATCATTTGGTTGAATAAATTTGGAAACAATAATCGGTTTATGGGGTAAGTATCCAATATTGCCACTAACTTGATGCACATCTCTTGTTGCAAATGTTTCATTTATTTCCAAATATTCCAAACTAATTTTTTGCAATATTTGAGTTATTGGACTTTCGCTATTGAACTCACTATATACAAAAAATGCAGTCACATTCAGAAGGTTTGTAAAATTGTGATGAATATGAATAGATATTTGATCGCTGATAAAATTTTCACCGAACTCTGATATTGGTGTAGTCGTTGAATTGGTATCTTGTGTGCAGGTTCGCATTGATATCACATCAATGCAATGATAAATATTGACAAAAATACAATTTTCAATTTGGTTCGCAGCTTGAATCGATTTACAAAAATCTTTCATTACTGCTGATGTTGTATATAATGGTTTACGATATTTTAGAACTTTAACACTTTTCAATTTTGTTTGAAAATCAAATATGAATTGATCGTGCACTTCAAAAGTTTGTACACACTTTGTTTCGTCATCAACTAAGTGTTTTAGATCATATTTTATACGACAATTAGATGCATATAATGGCCAAGGAACATCTATTGTTTAAATAAAAAAGAAAATCATTAAGCAATATTGCACTTATAATATATTTTATAATTAGACCTCTTTACCGAAAAATTGTATTTCTTCTAGTGCTTCATCCCAAACCAAGATTGGATCGCCGAATATATAGTGTTCGCGATAGTCACTTTTTGTAAATACTTGATCATCATATTGATTTGGCCATCGATACTGAACAACATTCAACATATTTACGTCATTAGTCTGAAATAGTCAACATTACATTAATATATTTTAATAAATACGAATTATTTATCAGTATTCAGTATCAGAAGAAGAACAGATTCTTCATCTTTAACATTGGTCTAACCCCTAGTCCCAACTACCTCCGCTAAAAACGAATGGAACCCTCTAAACAATTTCAACGAAATTCTTCCGATATACTGGCGGTTTGACCAAAATTCTCTTTCTTCCATAATTACTTGTGATCCAAGTCATACATGAGCACTGAAAAAATTTAGGGGGGGAGGGTGTGTTTAGCGACCAATCAAAAAACCCTAGAAAATTGAAAGATTTTTTGTCGCGAAAACCCCTAGCAAACTTGAAGAGCGGAGGGGGTTAGCTCGAACGATTTAAGGGGGTGTTATCCGGGCTTACACTCCACCTGTGCCCATGTATGATACAAGTAGAATAAAAAATTTCTCTTGAACATTACCTTGAAACTTCTTTTTCGTGTTTGCTTTCGTCTTCGTGTGCCTTCAACAATACAAAATAATGAAAATTGTTGACTTTGTGAACAAAGCTGCAGTTCAGATGATTCTTCATAATCATGAATTGACCAATCACGCTCATTACACTTCAGTGTCTGCATTATCTCTGTAGATGCACAATCAATGTCACAACAGCAGTTAATGTCACAGAAATTTATCTGTAATCCAATAATTAATTTTTAGAATGGTAACTTAATAAATTATCTAAATATTAACACGGTTATTGAGGTCAGACATAATGGGGCCTTCCCTACGATAAAATCGCAGCGAAAGACCTTCTATATTGGTTGTAGATATATAAATTTGTTTACTTTTAAATCGCATGGGCAATAATAATCCGATGGAATGAAACGACGTCGAATTTCACGTCGTGTGAACTCAGATAAATAGGGATTCAAATCTGTCGGTGGCATCAAAGACACATTGTATACGTGCGATGTGTTCGAAACCATTTGTATAGATGTGTTGTTGATGAACGAAGACGATGTAGCTGTAACATTTTGTGAATTCAAAGTCGTCTTTGTCTTAGTATTCGTTGAGTTCAAACTGGAAGTGGTGGTTTTCAATATATTTAAATCAACTGTCGATTTTGTAGTTATTTCGACTGGTGTTGTCATTTTGGGTGCCTCAATTTTACTTATATTGTCACTTCCAACATTAGTTGATAATATCGGAACCCTCTGCGAGTCTTTAAAACGCGAAATTTCTATTTTAACACCTGCTTCTATCATATTAATGGTACACAAAACAAGAAATAACTTCCAATACAGTAAACTCATTTTTCAAATTTTATTTTAAATCAACACCAAACGTGGAGAAATTTTTCGCTATTATCATCAGTTCAACCGTTACTTTTCCAGCAGATATAGTTGACAATTTATATCTGTTGATGAAAAAAAAATTCATTACACAAAATAAGAGCAGGGATTGTTCCTCTGAGGGGGAGGAAAATGAGGAGGAGGAAGAGAGCGAGGAGGATCCTTCTCCTCAAGTGAGGAGGAAAAGTTTTTTTTAGCTCAAAGGGCTATTTTTATCACAAAAATATAATTTTTAGCTAAAAACATTTTCCTCTTCACTTGAAGAGGAGGATCCTCCTCGCTATTCTCCTCCTCGTCATTTTCCTCTTCACCATTCCCCCTCTTCAGAGGAACAATCCCTGAATAAGAGGTTGACTTAATAAGGTTTATACCTTTCGACACCACTGTATACCAAATCGCTTTTGCTGATCGTTGAACCACCTGTATTGAATCTGGTTTTAAGTGAGTCAAAGTAGGTTTTTGTGGTTACTTTCCACGTTGAAATATCAAAAGAATGTAATCCAGGCGCAGATGGAATGTATGCAAATCCGAAACTGAATGAGAGTGAATAGAGCAAGAACGGTTCATGTTCATTTATATTCCATTGAATTTATTTTAAACGAAATTATAACTGTTTTCAACCAAATATAATATTTTTACCCAACTGGCCAGCATTGGTTCAATGCATTGACTGTATAGATTTCGATATGAATTTTTGGCCACCCTTGTATTCCGCGACAGGCTAAATGAACATCGATCGGATGTGCAAATGCACAGTATGTGTTTTCAAACTTATTTGTACAGGTTGCTGTCTGTCCTTCCAAATATCCTTCTATGTGTTTCCAATTAGATCCTTTGTCATTTCATTTTGATAAAAATCAGACAATATATTGAATTAACTGGTCAGTTGAGCTGACAGTACTTTAGCCAGCTAAATGGGCTAAAACAATAAACGTTATTGTTTTAATGATGAATCACTTTTCTTGTTTTAATAGAAGTGATTGTTCATTATAACAATAACTTCTATTGTTTCAGTCCATTTAGCTAGCTAACGTACTGTCAGTTCAACTGACCAGTTAGTTAAATATATTGTCTGATAAAAATGTTAAAAATTTGCAATAAGATTGATATTTTGGAATAATTTAATTTATTTTATTTACCATACTGAATGCTCCATTTGCAAAATAATGTCGGTTCTTCAAAATCACATGCACTCAATATCTGCCCGATCAAATGTAATTCTGCCATGCGAAACAAATTACCGAGATCTTCGATACAAAAATGTAGACTTATTTTCTCACATAAAATCACATTTAATTTTTTTTTTTATTAACTTCAGAAAATCATACTTTATATAACGCTGACAACAATATGAACTATGTATCGACAGTGAAATGTGTTTGGGTTAATAAGCATTGTTGGTCGGTTGTCATGGTAATTATTACCTTACCTTTTCCATTAGTTCCACGCACGCACACACGCAGAGAAAGAGAGAGAGAGAACACTTGGGTGCGAATTTCTTCCATTTGATTTGTTTATTTTACATTAATTGAATTTGCCGTTTATGCTGATTTTACTGAATGTATGTTTGAGACTAAAGTGATTTCGAATTTTTATCATTTCTCTTTTAGATTTATCAGACCATCGACCGTATTTTGCCGTATTCTTATTAAAAGAAAATGGTTATAATAAAAAAAAAACGAATTATTATTAAGTGATAATTACCTCGTTGCTTTGTGGTTACACATACTTAAAGTTTTATCTAAACAATAAACAAAATGTGTGTTGAATTTTTCTATCGATATTAATTCAATCCTTTCTTTATTTTCCAAAAATTGTAAATTTCCCTCCTTTTTGTATAATTTTTGTGCAATTTTTTTGACATAATAATAAATTTTAAAAGTTTTCATCTAAACTAAATTATAATTTCTTTCTCAATTTATTTTGTTTGCATTTTCTTTGTTTTCGTTTTGAAATAATTTTTTATTTTTCTCTATTTCTTTGCACTTTGTTTCATTCATGAGCGTAAAATTAGACAAACTAAATAAACTAAATAAAGACAAAGGAACCAGAAGAATAATTTTTATTGTTTTTCTCTAGTCGGTAACATCTTAAAAATTGTGATTATGCTGAATTCATGTATATATATATATAAATGTGAGTGTGTGTGTATGATTTATTTTTTATTCATAAATGATGGTTTGTCGTTTACTTCTTTGTGTTTACCACGTTCAAAATATATCATTTATTCACTAGTATTCGTTTGGAATCAAAGTTGAACATCGTAATGGGAAATTCTATTCATGGAAAATTAGTTAGCCAATCATGTTTTTTAAAATAATTATTGTCAAATGCAAACATTTGTTTCGTCCTTTGTTGAATTTCGTCATTTTTTCATATTTTAATTTTTTGCTAAATTGAATGTTTTTTACTGATATTTCCCACAGATATTCATTTATTAAAATCGAGAATGAGAATTATGCTAATTGATTACATGTAAAAATATTTCGATATGACACATTTCTACGATTCCTAATGATGTCATTTTTTTGTAACGACATCACAGCTAAATGCAATGTATCTATAGATTCGGTGCATTTGCATTTTAAAATGTAGAATAGATTGGATTGTCACAACTATCGTCGTTGACCGTTAAAATAAGCATCACCTTCCACTGGAGCATCGCCATCATCGTCATCTTCATAATCTGTTAAATTGTCAGCACCTCGTTTTCCATTCAGATGATTTGGCTCACCGTCCCCATTTGTCATTGAAAGATTTTTCGTGTTTGACGGTTTTAAATAGCTTGGGCCAGACGCAGCGTTCGGGAAACGAATCAAGTAACGTTCTAAGCGCAAAAATTTGATCGACACTAGACGGCTATCGAACCACCAACCATTCACTTCATCATGAATCATGCCGGCATCTTTAGAAGATGCGCATCTAACGTACACGCAACAAGTCTGTTTGTCCAATTGTAAATCATATATTTTGCAGGTGGTGTGTGCTACCTTTTCTAAAATGGCATCCTGTATAACTTGTTTGAGATTTGGATTTGATGATTCATGTTTGTCAAACATTTGTCGAATCTTCAAGCATTCGGTTGGCGGATCCTTGATCTTATTGCTTTTATCAAATGCAGGACTTTGCCATTTCTTAATATTGCCATGGTTTAGGGTATTACATGACCGAAGACTTGGATATGTTGCACAGGGAATGGTATTTGATGATGTGGCATTACTCAAATTACTTGAATTGCTGCTTGTACTTGCCGACAGTGTATTGCTACCAAATGTGTGTTGGTTTTGGCTCATTGGTGACACTGTGTCAATCCAACGCATTACACGATAATCTTCGCCATTTCGTGTTGCAACACTAAACTGAACACGACTATCGCTTTCAACCGCCTTGATAGCTGCATTCCAAATCGACTCCATTTTATTTCTTTCAGTGGGTGGTATCAATTTGTCACGCAAATGATTGATTACAACTGATGCTGCGTCTGTGCATGCCGTATCTGGATCATACGCTTTTTCCATTAGTACATTTTTTATCTCTTCGATCATAGATGTTATTCGTTCGCGACGCGTTTGTAAATGTCCACGTATAAAACGTACGATGAATAGAATCACAAATGTGACCAGAGCTATAATAACAATCCATCCGATGATGGCAAAAACCGCTTGAAGCTTATTATAAAGGAAACAAGAAAGTGGCAGTCGTGGTTTAACAATACTAAAGTAATTGGCTTGCGATTGCCGGAGTCGAACAAGATTTGTCATTGATATGCTTGTCGATGGTTGAGCGCTGGCATCGATGAAATGTCCAACACGCCACTGTGGATTCACCGAAATTAAATACTCGGCATTGTGAAGTGCTCGAATTATGTCAATTGCACTTTGTTCATGTGTTGTTTCAAAAATAAATTGCACAACTTCTTTTGCACTCATTGCAAATGGAGCTGTTGGATCCGTGCATCGATTATACTCGATTCGCTTTTGTAGTTGTGGTATAAGAACTTTCAGTAAATTGAATGCCGGTTCAAGTTGATCTTTCTCAATGCAATTCTCGGTTGGCTTGAAATGTGGCTCACCATTCACCATTGTCATTTCGGTATCTGAACATAATTTAAATGTAGCAGCTTTTGCATCTAGTGCCAACGATAAATCTGGATTCATAGTCAAATACGCTATGATAACGGAAGTAAAGAAAAAGAACAGAGCCGATAACAAAATGCACGGCACGAACGATTGTTTTACGCTGTACCGTTCATACTGACGATTAAAAAAATCTGAATAGATATTCCGAATAGAAAATGGTTTTCGGTTGGTGTTATCAATGTTGGCCTGATAAGCGATGCTATTATCTCTTGGCAACATCGATAATCTAGATGATATTGGCTCATTTAAGTAACGTGAGACACGGGCTGATGGAAAACTTAGCAGAGGAGGTCGTATATATCCATCAAACCGGTTACCTTCATAAAGAAATGAGTGTTAGGAAAAAAGAAAAACAGTTTTTAGTCAAATGATGAATTAAATTTACTGTATTAGTTAGTATTAAATAATCCCTACTGGCATCTGAAATTGGAGGTGCATTAATTGTTGAGCCCAAACTCCTATTCCGTAAGCTTAGCAAACGTTTTGTGAAATTGGTTGATGAGTATGGTGAGGATAGATCATCATTGTCATGCTCACCATTTGTGCTAGATTCAGACGACGCATTTAATATGCCAGTACTGTGCGAACTATTATCAGCAGTATCATTTGAATAACGACTACTATGACCATTATAAACTGTAGACATTGTTCTGTAAAGAAAACAAATGGCATTAGCACTCCAAACGAAAATCATAAAGCCGATAATAATTACCGCATGCCAGTGGAATTATTTTTGTATCGATTTAAAAGTGATGTATTCATTCCATCGTTTTGATCAGATTCTTCGTCCGTATCGTGTTGAATTAGTGGTGATATGTAGATTGAGCTTGTTGGGGACTTTTTTGTGGTCTGGAAAAAAAATTATAAAAATCTTGAAACATTGAACACAATAAACGATAAAATAGCCTTGTGAATATTGCATTTACCTGATTTTTCTCGCTCCATAAGTTAGTTGGTGGTTTTTGAGTAGTTGGTGGCGGCAAATTTAAGTTTGCTCTATTTGCCAGTCGATTGTTCGTAGATATTGTTGAACGACTGCGACCTTTTGCTGATTTTGCTTTTGTGTCATTGACGGTTGATGAAATGTCTTCATCGGACGAATATCTTGTTGCATATTCTGTGTCACGTCTCAATTTTGATTTTTCACTTTCGATGAGATTGCGAAGTCTTTTGATCAATGTTTTCCGTGTTGTTGTTGTGACTGGTATAGTTGGTACACCAAATTGTGCTAAACGATATTGCAGCTCTTCATTATTCAGCTCATTTAAGTCTTCCATGTCTGATTGTTGCGTTTAGCAATGCAGATTGAATTCGATTGTGTTTTGATAATCTTAATATTGATACATACAATACTGCGCTTTTCACAAACAATTTAACCTACGAAGTAATTGAAAGAAAACATTATTAAAAAACAATACACGCCAAAATGATTGTATTTAATTCCAAGACAAAGATGTTGATGCGGTAACATTACAATGTATAATGTATATGTAAACAAAATAGCCGAATAGCCGAGAACTATGATGATGGCATACAGTTACAATAGAAAACAAATGAAAAAAAAAATGTTGCACCAGTGTCGAGACAAACTTCAGAATGACCTTTAAATTAGACGACTTGCGCAATATAATTGTGGTATGATGCACAAAATTTGGCCCGATTTTTTCTCTTAGGCCCGATGGTTAAAATCAGAGATATTGAATATTGTGTTAAAAAAGTGTGAATTAAGAAGATGGTATAAACATACAATTATTGCTAGCCACTATCGCAAATCTCGTTGGTTAAAACGACCATGTATTTGCGTTATTCGCACGGGCAAAGCTAACAAAAACTGTTAATGAATAATATAACCTCACTTCGTCTGTTAAAATTGGGATTGTTTTCTGCTTGCCAATGAGCATCGGAAAAAATGACAAGTAATCAAAAGCAACAGTTATGAGCAATACTAAAAAATTTGCTAAAAATTGAATATATACACTGAGAAGCTATTTTATTAACGGTTTTGAGCATTGATACAATTGAAAATTTTGATTTGTTTATGAGCATCGAGTGCTAAATAGCAAGCAATTGCCAAACGAATGTAAAACTCTTAGCAGCTTGTTATTGGCCATTAAATTTTCTATTTAAATCTTGTGTGTATTTTTTCTACAAAATTTTCTGAAATTGAATATGTATGATGAAAGTTTTTTTATATTTCTTGCTATTTTTAGTTCTGCGTCACTTGTACAATCACTATATAAAACCCGCGTTTTGCATATATATACAAAAAAATAGATTATTCTCCGGTCATTTATCTGAATACACAAACGAATATGCACATGTATGGGTGCTTACATACAAACACACGGACCACAGAGTATACATCAGTTTCTCTCATGTCCAATCTTTTTTTGAAGTACACATCAACAATAGCAGGTAAGCCGAATATTTTCACATTAAAATATTCATACAAACTTTTTTCTCTCAAAACACATAATTTCCACAAGGCTGAATTAGCTGAATGTCACCGCATTGGGGCAAATCTTTGTTTATCTTCGTACAATCTTACTTGTATAGAACTTCACTATTCGTATTAAAATTCCTTGTACAGTATAATACACAATGATTATTCGCAACTATATGCAATTATTATATGTATTACTTGCACAATGTGCATATTTTCATTATAAAAAATGTTGCCAATCAAACTTTGGCTAATTACACGATACTAATCGGTTTTTATGGATATTCTTTTGTTAAATGAGAACAAACTTACTTTGTTGATTCGTTTCACTCTTTAATTAATAAATGCAATTTCTTCGTGCAAAAACAAAATGATAGATAGAATGGAAAAACTGTCAAACAAAACAACAAGTAACAAAATATAATACAAAAAACTCTACGCTTTGACGCGGGCGATGCAGCCGCCTTAATTTTGTCGCGAGAGGTCGCCGCTGTTATATAACAACTCGTAAGAGTATCAAATTAAATTAAATCAATTCAATGTAAAAACCGACTGATAATTAATGACTACATCGTATATCGTTCCCTTATTATTTAATTTTAATTCCTCTGGAAATTGAGAAATGAGATAATTTAAGTTTAAGAAATATTATTCATTTTGACAATCTCTGATATTTCCGATCTATTTCATATTTTCAATTATTATCTATTTTGTTTCAAATAAACTTCAATTCTCTTTTTGACTTTTGGACAAACTTCTAATTCTATTAATTTAAAATCACTATTATTTCATGCAACTTTTAACGTGTTTTGATGTTAAATCTTCATTGATTATGTTAAATATGAACATTATTTGAGCAGTCTTTCTTCAAACCTTACCATTTGAAAAAATAGCAAAAGATGCTCATATTATTATGATGTGGATTCCAAATTTGTGATGCACACAATGCACTCAATGTGTGATTTGAAATTCATATTTTCATCCAACAGCACACCCAGATCCTTCTTTCTATTGGGTGTATGCATTAAAAAAGGGAATTTTTTTGGTGAAAAGATACATTTATTTAAAAACAACTGTACAATATTTTTTAACCAATGTATTGCCCATCGTTAGCTATGACTTCTGTCCATCTTCTTGGTAGCTTGTCGATTCCGCGTCGAAAGAATTCCTCATCTTTTCCAGCTATCCAGTCATCGATCCATTTTCGAACTTCTTCGGCATTTCGAAAGCGTTCATCGGCCAGGTCGATTTGCATCGATCGAAACAAATGGTAATCAGAAGGAGCAAGGTCTGGAGAGTACGCCGGTTGATCAAGCCGATCCCAACCGAAGTCTTGTACTTTTTTTTTAACGATGGCTGCACGATATGGCTTGGCATTGTCGTCGTGAAACATAACTTTGTTTTGTTTGCTCGCTATCAGAGGTCGTTTATTCTTCAATACATGCTCCATTTTGATTAATTGCATTCGGTATCGATCACCAGTAACCGTTTCATTCGGATTTAGCAGCTCATAATACACGACACCTTTCTGATCCCACCAAATGCACAGCTTGACCTTCTGGCAATGAATGTCCCGTTTTGGCTGTGAAGGTCCTGGTTGGCCTGGATCAACATACGCTCCTTTACGTTTTGGGTTATCGTAATAGACCCATTTTTCATCGCCAGTGACAATACGATTCAAAAAGCTATGTTTTTTGTGCTCGGCAAGATGTTTTTGGCATGCTGTGATTCGTGCTCTCAATTGATTTTCAATCAGTTGATGTGGTACCCATTTTCGCAACTTTCGAATCTTTCCCATTGCATGCAAACGTCTTGAAATGGTTTTTTGGTCGACATTTAACTCCATTGCGAGTTCTTTTTGGGTTCGGGCCGAGTTTTCATACAATAATGCTTGCAAATCTTCATTCAGCATTTGAATAGGTCTTTCAAACGACATACATGTCATTGATCTTTTACAACGCAAAAGCAAGTGGTGACATCTGATGTCAGATTCCGGAAATTAATGCCTACACCCAATAGTAGCTATTAATGTAATGCTAAAATCTAACATTACAATTGCAATAGCTGATAACGTCTCGTTTCCTATTGGCAAATGAAAAAAAAAAAACGATAAAAACGCACTGTAAATGAAATTCGAAAATAAAAAAAGAAGGAAATTAAAACTCAAATATGAATTTTATTTTATTTAATATTCCTTTTATTTACAAATGAGGTATAAATTGTGAAGAACGAAATAATACTTGATACATTTTCCGCTAATTAAAAACTCACAACTCATAAATTGAAAAAATTGTTTGAAAGATATTGTTAATTTACTGTTCATTCATATGAAATTACAGGTAAAATTGCACATGTTTATTTCATTCGTTTGATTGCTATTTTCCAGGTGAGTTCACGAAGCTCAATCCAAATTAACCGTATCTATCTCTTGTTTAGATGGATACTAATAATAAATTACTACACAAATCAATCTTAAAAATCAAACACTGTTTCGCCGTTTTATTAATCCACATTGAATAAATTATAGGTCATCTCTGTCCGCTATAAATTCTGGCTCATAATATTTGTACACCATTTTACTGGTTTCTTTTTCTTCATTTGTGAAATCTTTGGACTCGGCTTCTTTATAATTTATTTCTGTAATGAGCAATGTTGTTCTTGGTGTAAAAATTGCTTTAAAAGCATGTATTAAAAATGACGACTGAATGGAATGAAAAATGGCTAAATGTCATTAATTCTGCTATTTTCATTGAAAATGCAATGAAATGTATCCTACATCCTATGTATGTCTCATTTGCTATAGGAGGTCGTTGTTGGAATGTTTTTTTTTAAGATAAGCTTTGCTGCAAGAAGAAATTTTCAAGTGGTTGGGGTCCCTGCGCTTGAATCGGATTAGAGTTTAACCAATACTCAGATATAGAAATGTACATAGCGACAGCTACGCCAATTATAGACGCGATCCATGTGGAACTTTTGAATGTAAGACATGTTGCTATACATAAGCCTAAATAAGTAATATAACGTGTATACTTTTCCCATCGGAGTCGTCTTTCACTGGACATGTCTGAATGGAAAAATCAAAAAACACAAATTTGTTTTTTTGATCAATTACATTGATTTAGTTGACAATTCTAACAATAAGATATCCAAGCGTATTACGAAATTCATTTAGCGTAACCAAAAAAAAAACTAAAATCAACAAAACTACACGAAAAGAATAAAAGGGTAAAAATTTGCAGAAACTAATTTCAAAATGGGATTTGTTGTGGGAATGCATAAAAACAAAGGGTAGCAAAAATGTGAGAAAAAAAACTTGTAATGGTCTATCGAGTGAATACCTGTACACATTCCATCTCGGAGTTCATAACCTTCGGCACATTTGTCACACAAATCTGGACCGTCGCCAGTGCATCCTTCGCAAGCCCGGTCGCATTCTTTATAAAATAAAATATAAAATAAATGGTTGATTATTTGATAATCCAAAAACACAAACAGCACATGTAAAATGAATAATTACTGAGACAATCAAAAGATCCTTCGTTGTTGACACAAAATTCATTTGTTGAACATTTGTGAATATCGCTAAGACACTCGTCAACATCAACGCAACCATGTTCGGGTTCCATAGTCCATCCTTTTTTGCAAACGCGACAACCTTAAAAAGAAAGAATAACATTTGAATGTGTAAAGTTCATTTCAAAATTATCAATATCAAAAAATTCAATTTCGTATCTAAACAAAGTCAGATGTAGTTGCTGGTTTTCCAATGTATTTTGTAAAATTTTTAGTCTTCTACCAAATTCCAAATTCCATTTTTACACAAATATATTGTAACACCAATTGCACTGTGGATGCAGTGTAATTTCTTTGACTTTGACGACTCATTTTTTAAAATGAAATAATGATTTTGATTTGATATAAACATAAAAATAACCTTTGGCACCAGCTCCGGTACATCCAGTTTTCTTCTCACAGGCCAAATTACATTTACTACATAACATTTTTGTATCATCTCTAAACGATTCGTAATAGTCCAATGCACATTCGGCACAATTTTCACCACTGTATCCAGCATAACACGAACATTTACCATTACCTTTACGCGTGCCATTGCCCTTGCAAGCACCATTACCATTACAATCGTCACATGGCGAGCAATTTGGCCCATACGTATTCGATGGACAACACACTTTCTTATAGTTTATACATAAATAGTCATGAATATCAGGATATTGCTCTTGTTTGGTCGTAAACCATGTTGATAATTCATCTTCAATTTCTTCGAAAAATCCATAGCATTGATCTTGAGCTCGTGATACATCGCCACATACATGATCTCCGATCTCTGCAAAACGCACCTCACTTTTTGCATAAACATTTAAATTCTGCTCTTCCCATGCTGTGTCACCGCTTTCATGTTTTCCTCGTGATGTTTTTTCCATCGCCTATTCGACATTTTTTCATCGTGCGAAATTTAAAGTAAAATAATAAATGAATTTTAAAACAATCAAACATATATGAAACATACAGTTATACAATACCTTTGTGAATGATTCGACAAATGTTTTGCATAGTTTGCATGGTGGTAGTGCGACTGCCGACTGTTTTTCTGCTACTTTGACTGGGTCCAATTCAGCTTTTGTGAACACAGGTAATGTGTAACATACAATTACCACCGTAAAAAAGTGCTTCATATTCAAAAAATAAAAGTAATACTTCATTGACTATAAAATGCCGCCGTAACTATCAAATCCAATTCAAAACCTATGGAGTCGTTTTCGAAGTGACCAATTTTGTTGTTGACAAAATATTTAGTGCCGCATCACAGCTGTCACACAGATTCATATAATACATAACGCGGAATGTCAAACCCCAATAAGAAGACAACAATTCAATATGTGATAACACATCGCATGTGCTACAGCGTGGACCAATCAGAGAAATACAAATAGACGCACTGCAACTTTACACATACTCAACACCGTGAGATGGCGCTACTAATTTCTTTGAAAAATACTTTTCAAATTATTCAATGAAAAAGTCAGTAATATTCTGGAGATTAACATAAACCATTGATGTTTGTGATTTGTATAAATTTGATTTATTGACAAAAAATCTAATACAACATTCTTAAGTATAACTGAAGATATTTTCCTAAATTCGAAATAATAAATCCTGAAATCTAAAATAATAAAATAGATAATTCTTTTGCAGAATGCTTCAAAATAACAATTTTGATTTTCATTCGAATGTTAGAATTCGTGGTTGGTTATAGATGATTCGGTTGTAGACAAAATAAGTTAGAAAAGTGGAATCTCTCTTTTTTAAAATCTAAAGCGATGAGACCACTACTCCACTTACTTTGCATACACACTTTCGGACAAAAATTCGTACGTATAAAAAGAAGTGAACATTTTTGTTCGATGACCTTTATTCATACTCAAAAAGTGGGTATTTTAGATCTGACAATGATCAAATCACATCGATTTCAAAAAACAAATTTTGGTCAAAGAATGTCAACGATCTCCATATCCACCTGTTGAATATAAATTGCTTAAATCCAATCTCCGCGTTGACTTGAATACTGTTAAAATAAACTTTTCATATTTAATTTTTACTGACAACCTTTTGAATCTATTACTGTGAACTGCTCTTACCACCAACCACACACTAATAAAATTGATTAGTTCGAGTGAACTACGATTTTATATAAAATCGATAAGATTTTTTTACCTACAGATAAAGAAAACAAATATTCAAAAGTGTGAAAAGATGAGTGGTGAGCTTTATCAATCACCTCAAGTACTTAGAGCTATTTGATACACATTTTATATAATACTTTTACGCATTGCGCGTGAATATTTCGTTTATCTATTATATAGTTATGGAGTTATGATTCCCATACATCAATTTCGAAATTGAAGCCTATACTTTGAACGAAACACGAAAAATATTCACTGGAAATGGTGTAGAATGGTGGAGAATTATCGGCGAAGAAACAATTTAACACTGATCTAAATGATATTTTATTGAAAGCTGTGTTGAAAAAGTGTTGCAGACGATTTTTTTTCAAACGAAGATTACTATTATTTGTTAGTTTCAAGTGATAAGAACAATTGTTATCTTTATTCGTGCTCTCTTTTTTTATTTCATTCGTTGTCATTGTCGTCATATATTTGGTGATTTTGACAGGTGTATAGCTATTGAATTTTGACGAAGAAAAAAAAATAACTTAAACTTCTTTCGATTATAGACGATTTTAAAACAGTCAATGATTCAATTATATTTTGTTAAAGAAAAAGACTTTGAGATTATGTTGTTTGTCGACTAAAATCCGAATTTATTTGCTTCATCATTCGTTATCTTATCTCATATCTCACGACTGAAGAATGTGTTGGAAACACCTTTAGCTTCGAATATGTTATATTTAATGTATGTTTCCAAGAAATATCAATTCTCTATCATCGAAACTATTATTTTTTGTTTTGCCATTTAAAAAAATTATATTATTTCATAATTCAAACATAATAAATAATTAGACTAAAGTTGAACTCTAGGCAAAAAAAAATTAAACAAAAAAATACACAAAATTTGGTCGATAATATTTTATCAATGTTTTTTTTTTTAATTCATTTTCCTTATCGCAATGGAAAAAAAGAGGGAAAGAAGGAGGAAAGCACATTCATCATTTTCTTTCTTCGAAATATAATCAGTAAATGAACAAAAAACTGCGTGAAAGTGATAAGTTTTGTGGCGGCGCAGGTAAAAAATGCTGTCAGATCGATGCAGCACATGAACGAAATTCTCTTGATTTCCGATTAGATAAAGTGGATTCAATGCGAGAAAAAAAACTTTTATCGATTAACAAACACGTTGATTTATATATATGATTAGATAAGTGAATCTTTATTTTTTTTTTTTCGAGAAACATCATATTTAGTAAAACTGTCGAAAATTAACATAACAAATAAAAATAGAATTTTTATGAAAAAAGACGTCGAGATCCATTCAATGTTCGAAAATTTAGAATGCGACGACAATGATCTCCAATTTCATCCGCATGAGCATGAACGATCCAAACAGATGATGCTTTTGCGCCAAAAACAATTTGAACTATAGATGATTTCGTTAAGTACAAAACCTCGTGTCCTTCGGCTCGAATCTCGCCTGGAAACCTAGTCAGTTTGAAGATATAAAAATAAACGCGATATAAAGATTCGAAAAGTGTAAACATATGGTTTTATTTTTATACAAATGTTTCGCAATTAGTAATTAGATAAATTTTCAAATTTCTATGAAATATATTACCGAAAATTCCACCTAACAACAGCTCCATCACGTGGTAAATAATAATACATGTATTGATCAATGTCATCAACCATTTGCGGTATGGCTAGAGCATTGGCGGATCCTAGTAACGGTCCCAGAAATTTAACTTCAACAAATAGATCAATATTCTTCGATTGAATACTGCTGTACTTTATTTCGTTCAATTTTGCTAAAATTTATTAAATCAAAATTCATATTTTTTTTTAATCTTTATCGAAATTAAATAAAATATTTAACCACATACCAATCCACAAATTATTGTTGTAGTCCTTTACTACTAACTCATCATTATTTTTTATAGTTATTTCTGCAGCAATTAGTATATCATATGCTCCACTTTGTAATGGAATGATCAAAAATAATTTCTTTGGACGGTTGTCCGAGAGAGAATATTGAATGAGAAACTTTGATTGGTGAATCAAAATTAAAGCATATGTTGTTGCAGTTGAACTTCTTTTGACAATGGCATTATTGTTTGCATCCATATCATCTTTTATATACAGCTGAATTGATTTCAGAGCATCATTTTTAAGATCGGTAAACAAATAACGATGTATCTGCGAGAATTATAACGATAAAAAAAGGTCAAGTATTCAAATGGTGAATTAGTATCCTTACTATTTGCTTACCTACCTCAATATTTGATCTCAATAAATCAAATACAATTAATTTTGGTGTACAGTACTGGGATCCGTTATCAAGTAGCCACAAATGCCCATCTGTTCGATCGACAGCTGTTTGGATTGTCTTCACAATTCCATTGCAATCCGATTTATGTTTTGCATGAGATAACTCATTTGGAAAAATTCGAGATTGAATTGGAAGCAAATTTTCCGGCCAAGTTGATTCAATTAATGTTATATGATCTGAAGAAATTAATATGCATTGTGAAAATTAGAAAAATAATATACCTTTTCACTTACGATTTGACGAGTTTGAAAGATTTCGAATGGTCAAAAATGATCGAACATAGAACAAAGAAACGTGCACAATCTCATAGTCGTTGTTGTTGGTGGCAAATTGAAGACCACTATCATCGAATGTGGCCAAGTTCCAAGCAGATGCACCTCCAATTAAACACCAAATTATTGAAAAAAAATTCATTTTATAAGATTTCTTAAGAATTAAACCAACAAATAATTTTAACTAAATTCATAAAAATTGCATACGGTAAAAATGAAACAAAATGTTATACTGAAAGTTTATAATTGAAAGTCTAAAAGTGCACTACATTAATCTGTAGAAAAGTGCACGGCAAACCTTCATAATTTGCATAGTTGAAAAAATTGTTTTGATTCATAAAAAAAGTTGTGTTGGTTTTTAAATATGAAAATAAAAACACGGAAGTTCTTCAAAATCTGAGACGAAAAGTGTTAATGTAATATATAAAATTGAAATAATTCAATATTAATTCATTAATATGGTTTCCGCATAAATTATACCAAAAAATGTATTAAAAATTCCAACATTTTGCATTTCGTTCCATTTACTGCATTCAAATTTGTTTTGTTCAAACATGCAGCCGATTCAGCTGCATTATCGATGTATCATCAATGATGACCTGTCATTCTTATGTCAATACAGTGAAATTTCAGTGGTATAATTTATAGTAAACAAGACATGTGTTTTATTTCGCAATTGATTTCACTGATGAATTTTTTTAAAGAGCACAAAGTATAAAGTAATTGCTGAATCGTTTGCTGGATTTTTTATGAATTAAAATATTGTCAAGATGAAGAAATCTCTCATTTTGACAGATCTTAACGATGATGTTCTCTTAATAATATTTGATGAATGCACACTGGATGATTTATTAAATTTATTTCATGTATGTAAACGGTTTCAAGAGATCATTAAACAATCGACCTTCATAAGACGTAGCTTGGATTTATTGTTAGTTGGCCATCGAAATCACAATGCCGTTTCGTACACAAGGTGAGTTTAAAAGCAAGTTGGCATTCAAGAAAAAAATTAACCATTTATTGTTGTCAGACAATCAATATATTTGGATATTGTCATCCAGATATTTTAACTCATCTGACTGACGTCAGGCGTTGGAACGGAGTGAAAACAATATTAGTGATTGTTATAGCAATATTAATAACGGCACCGAACAGCATTTCTTCGCCTTGGTAATTCATTTAAAGTAAAATAAACATACATAACAGTGTGTACGAAAATTTCACACAACGTCGGTGAGAGACCAATGACATAGTGGAAATGATCCACCTTGGTCCCCTGATTACGATGGTATGTTTGATTTCTCTAGATTAGTTTTTGTCCCATACATTTTTTTTAAACTGAAAATGCTGTATGAGAAGTGTAATACCAAATGTTTATTCAAACTTTCAGAAAGTTAATTTTTTGTAAAAAAAAAAAATGATCTGAGCAAAATTTCACGTCATTCAATATCATGCATGGCTCCCATACAATAGTTAATATTTTTTGGGTTTTTCTATGAAAATTGTATTAAAAATTATTGTATCGCAAAGCTAACGCCAGATTCGGATTCCCCGTGCAAAAAAAACCCCCACTATATATTTTCAATGATAAATAATTAGAATAATTTCTTTTTTAAACACCGATTTTTGATTTTCAAAGAGAATCGTTTTTTTTTAATGTATGGGACAAAAATTAATATATAGAAACCAAATATGCCGTCGAAATCAGAGGACCAAGGTGGATCATACTCACTATATCATTGGTCTTGCACTGACCTGCTCGAGCACAGCGTAATATAATTTAAGTATATACACCAAGCAATTTTGAAAGCGACAAGTAAATGTCTTTGATTATAATTTTGAAATTTAAGTACATGCAAAAAATGCAAATATTCAATTTCATTATCATTGCAGTAGCAGTTTTTGTTTTCATCTGTTTTCTAAATCAATTATATCACTGTTTGGTATCTTTTTGGTATAAAAACCATCGAAAGTGGTAAGCATACAATCTATTGATTCAAATTTTGTGTATCGCTTCTTCTAATTGGTATATCGAAAAGCAGTCTATGATCATATTTCAGAAGTCTGTAACTGTTTCAAGACATTTTTGACAGTGTCGACTCTATTCTTTTGCACATATTGTGGATTCCAAATTTCTGCACCATACTCGATGATTGGTTACTCAAATGTACAATAAAGAATAGCCGTAGAATTTTAGCCAAGCCAATCTTAATTTGGCCTTAGCTGCAACATATAATGAAAGTATTTTTATACATATAACAATCACTTCGGTTATTGTCGCTCCATTCAGGGCCTGACATCAGTCAGATGAGCTGAAATATGTGGACACAGCTGGGCAGACTGAAAAATTTGGACAAAAGTCCATTCTGTCTAGTGCAAACACCTTCTCAGAAAGAGTAAATTTGTAAAGGGGTAATTGAAATTTCCCCCTGTCTACCCAGCTAGGTATCTGGATGATTATTTATTTGACTCGAAAACCACCACCACAATGGATCAAATGTTCAATTCATGTTTTCTTCTTGTTTTACCACACAGAACGATACAAAATCTCTCATATCATAGACGAGTGAAAATTTTCCAAAACTGGTGCTATGGACGTTACGAAGAACATATTTTATTTCAACAATCACAATTTAATCCGTCAAAGATAATTCTAGAAAAAGAATTTTTATTCAAATCACATAGTGGACAATTGAGAAAATATACAAGATCAAAACGAAAAGGTGAAATATTGTATCGACGACCTACTAATACATACGGTGAAGTTCGAGATGCTGACATTACATGTTTGACAAAAAGTGGTGAATCGGTGGTGATTGGTCGTAGGAATGGTCGAATTAAATTGATTTCAATGGATAATAATGAAAATGATCCAATCGAAGAGATCAATGTTAGCTTAAACGAATTTTCAGAGCACCGTGTTGAATCGGTCGATGTTAGGAACGATCTGTACGCAACTGCAACACTGCAAAGAGTTTCTTTGTGGCAAAAACGTTACGAACTTGACATACCATATTTGGATACAGTGGCAGAATTGGGTGCTGGCGTCAAAACTATTCGTTTCTCACCCAATGTTGATAAAATTGCAATGGGTAAGGGTTTGATTATTTTCATTTTTCCATCATTATTTTTATAATATTTCATTATTTTCTATGCTATAGGTAAATACAAAGATACATCTCGGCAAGCACTTCATTTAGTAGATTTATCGACGTGAGTAATAAATGAAGCAAATAAATCCAATTCATCCAATCATTACTTTTCCATGTATGTATTTTCCAGGAACGAAGTGCACCCATTAGCATCAGATTCAGCCTCCATATATGATCTTCAATGGAAAGACAACAATGTAATCCTAAGCGGACATTATGATACAACCTTTCGGCTATTTGACTTGAGAACAAACTGTGACGAACACATTTGGGTGAATTTAATTAGTTATTTATTCCTTTCTTGCGCTGTTCACCATATCGCCACTACTACTACTAAAATGGGACAAATTTTCGTTTTATTTTTGGAAGTCACTTTTTGACGCGAAAATCTCTAGCAACTCGGATTCTTTCTCCGCGAAAAATCCTAGGCAAATTGAAAGATCAATTTTCTACATTGATGAGCTAAAAAAGGTCTTCACTTTTTGAATCAAAACCTCCAATTTTTCAGCAAACTATTTGCTATTGCGACTTCAGATCATTTGCAAATTGTTCTTAATTTAAGATTTATTTTCATTTATGTGTGTGTGATCAAACCCTATAGGCTGTTATATTCTAAATAGTTTTTGATATTGTGGTTATTTCAATTGGACATTTTAGGTGGACCCATATGATTTGGCTGTTTATTCTGTCTCATATGATGGAAATTTTGGCGTTTTGTGTGGCATGAAGTATCATTGTCGTGTCAATTTGTATGACTTGCGTGTGCCAAACAAGTATATCCAACTATATTTTCCGAGACAACGTTTTCGTGGTGCCAAAAGCTTTAGTTCTCCAGCATACCAAGTAGTCAATGATCAAAGCCAACTATTTATCTCAACTGATTATAATTTGCGAGTATTGGATTTCGACGCTGATTGGGCTGCGACAAAAGACTATACAAACATTTTTGTGCATGAAATGATCGTTAATTTATAGCGCAATTGTACTGCTTCGGTATATATATTTTTCAAAAAATTATTGGTATACCTCAATTTATTGTAAACGTATTGAAGAGGACCGTTCAGAAAAAATGTATGAAAAGTCTATGGAATGAATAAAACTATGTTTTTGTTACAATTTGCATTTGATTTTTATTTAAAATTAATTTACATCTAATGATGTTGTGATGTGATGATGTGGATTCTTCATCTTCATCATCGTCTTCTGTTACACAGAAACAAGCATTCGAGTACGCTTACTCGCACTTGCGGTGTTAGTAGAGGCTTTACCCCTCAAAATGAGTTACGCACTCTATTTAACTCTATACGCGTACTCGAATACTTGTTTCTGTGTAGAATAAAAATAGTAATATGACTACATTTCTTAAAATGAATTAAAAAAATCTATTTGCGCCAATAAACAGGATTGTATTTGCACATTTTTTAATACATTTGTTCCCCAATAGATAAGAACTAGTGTACAAAACTTTAAGAGTCCATATATTTCTGACATATATGAAATTTTGACTCCAAATTTTACATGGCGGTATATATAAATTAAGCAATTTCTTACCTGAGCCAGTTTCAACATTGTATATCATATATATCATTGGATCATTAGAAGAAGGATGAAAGAATATAATACAACTCAATTTAGCAAATTTGTAATATTTTATTTTATGTATTTTGATTGAAAGACAATAATTTTCTACTATTTATTATTATCACTTTATTATTATTATTGTCTTTCAATTATTTTTTACAAAACCAATTTCATGAACATAATTATGTCTTTTTTTAATTGACCGTGCCTGGTTAAGGCTTAAAAATATATTTTTTATTATAAAAATGAATGTATACAATGAAGAGAATGGATACAATGGATAAAATTTTTACAATAAAATGACAGTGTTCAAGTTTTGTTATTAATTGTGTGTTTTGTATATTGTTATTGTTGATGTTAATATTATTATGATATTTGTTATTTTTGGGCTAAATGATTTTAATTGTTATTTAGAAGTTTTACACTTGTGGAATGTGTGACGTTGAATGTCCTATTGCCTAGCGCTTCTAACGTAAAATTGACAGTATCACGGGCAATCTCACTCACTGAAGCTGAAGAATCACGGGAAATCTGACTAATTCGAGTTGAGAGAATATAAATGCCAAAACAAATCGAAGCAAAAATAATCAGGAAACGGATGCACCAATAAACTCCAGAACGATGTGGCTTGAGAATTGATTTGAGAGTTGCTTGTTGTGCTGGTTCAGTGTTTTTGATAACAACTTCAATTGGTTCAGTAGTTTTAATTTCTGTAAATCTACCCCGAAACGGTATATCCTCTCTTTCTGGACTTCCGTTCCCTGAGGAAGCCATTTGTTTTTTCCTCAATACAATTTTAATAGTGCGATATTATTGCACTTTGCGAATTAAAAGTCAATATTTAGTTTATTTGTATCGATTCAATCAAAGATTATCCGTAAAAATCATCTAACGCTTTAATCTGTTACATTTCTGTTACCACCCCCCCCCCCCCCATGGTTTGGATGGGAAATTTTTTTTCGCGAAAATTATTCGAATTTGCTAGGGTTTTTCATGAAAAAAGTGAAGACCTTTTTTTTTTTAGCTCATCAATGTAGAAAATTGAGGAGAATTCTTTCAATTTGCTAGGGTTTTTGGTTCCGAGAGATTTTTTTCCGATTTGGTAGGGTTTTTCGCGGAGAAAATTCTTTCGATTTGCTAGGGATTTTCGCCTCAAAAAGTGACTTCCAAAAAAAAAAAAAAAACGAAAATTTGTCTGATTTGCTAGAGAATTTTTTGTTTTGAAAAATGAGAGAAAAATAAAGTCCAATGATGTATTTTTTACTACAATTTTTATTCAATACCATTGGGTTAATAAAGCATTTTTAACAAAAATTAAAAACTGATTCGATCACAAAATTTGACAAAGAGGACATTTTAATTATAATAAAACATTTTTGTCATATTACATCAATATTTAAGGTTTATTCAATAATTTCGTTTTTATGATTTCCAATAAATCAGTAAGCATCAGAATTTGTTCATTGCATTGGTCCAGCCATTCTGAATCATTTGCTGCCTTGATACAACCCTTTGAATACGAAATAATTGTTAGTCCGTTTGTACTTTAAACTTGAATTAATTTTAAAACGTTCAACATATTATTTCAAAAAAAAAAAATCACCTGAGTTGTAAGCCGAGCAGACGATAGCTGTGATACTGCTGTTGTTTTAAGGTTATCTTCCACTTCTTCATATGCTTTCAAACTTGACTCGCACAAATCATTGCAAAGTCCTAAAACTTGAAGCGTCCCCTCCGATGTTTTTGTCCACGCATTTTTTCCCTATAAAAAAAAAAAACTAAAATTTAAACACAATTCAAACGACAAGTAAATTATATTTTATATAGTCACCTGTGTATATGCACGATAGGCTTTTTGTAATTTCTGCGCTTTTTGAAGTGGTTCTTTGTCGAACAGTTTGGCAGAAAGCTCAAATACCACACCTTCTGTCGGATACTGCACACATAATTGTGCTAGAAGATTCTGTGCTTTTTTCAGAAGACGTTCACTGGGGCGACCTAAAGTATGTCGATTTTAAGAAAATATTCCTATGGAAATGACAATAATTGTATACCTTGTGAGTCTGGTGTGTTTTGAAGTATTGCATTTACTGTAATCGTCAAAACTTCTTTGTCTAAATATTTTGATTTCAATTCTCCAAGTCGATGATGTGCATTTAATACATCTTCAAAATTGCCCGTGTCCAACGATACAATGAGAAAATTTTCCCATACTTTCCAGTTATCGTAGTTACATCTTAATGCTTCAGCCAGAACTTTGTGCGCACGTTGTTTGTCACCCAAATTCAGATATGCTTTAGCTAAATTGTTCCAACATTCAAAGCCGTTCGGTTCAATATGTGTATAGTGTCGATACGCTTTTGCAGCCAATTCCCACCGTTCAAGTGACAATGCTGAATAACCAAGTCTTGACCAAACCGATTCTTGCAGTGAATTAATGGCAACTGATTGTTCCAAGTGTGGAATGGCCTCTTCGAATTGCTTTCTAGCAAAATAATATGAGCCGAGATGACGCTGAGCACGACCACTTCTTTTATTTGAAAATTCCCATGCTCTTTCATACCATGTTTTATCATCTAATGAATCACCCAACATGCAATACAATTCAACGGTTTCCTTCTTTTTCAATTCGTTTTGAATCACTTCAGCCGCCTGCATAAAGTTATTATTATGAATCAGCAGATTGTTTTTTCTTCTATTTTAATTTTTTCTCACCTTATGCTTGAGTTCCAACATATTGTAACACATAATTACAGCATCCCATTTCTCAATATCGAGATAAATATCCAGAGCAGTTTTAACAAAGCCCAAGCTAACCAATAAGTCTGCTAGTTGTGTACGAATTATCCAATGTGGACGCATATAAGATGTATACACAAACGATAAACTGCAAATATATCAAAAAGATTCAAATGGATTTCATTCTTACAACGTTTTTTTTTCTTTTCATAAAAATATATTCAAGAGAGATAAAGTTACCGATGAAAATTGCTTGTGGAATCTGATTTCGTTACTAATTTATAAATCTCTTCACATTGTTTTAAGCTTCTTTCGACGGTGCGTTTGTGTGTAGCTTCCATTATGATATTTTCAAACAAAACCGATATACGAATGGACCACGGCCCTTGTTCTTGATACATTAATGTCATTAAATAAGGCATAAGCTCTTCGTTAGCCAATTTATCTTTGGGCTGTGATTTTTGGATGTAATTACTGTAAATAAAAGAGTATAATAATAATAATATTTTATTTCATTTTCATCGAATACTACGGAACTTACTAAGTGCTTAGTATTAAAGCTTGAACTATGCTTTTTGTCCTCGTGATTATGTTGTCCTCTTCATTGATAAATTGAATTTTTTCTAATCGCGTATCATCGTCCAATTGCAAAAGTGCTGGAAGTTTGGCTGGCGCAATGGGAGACTCAATGGATGGTATAACGACAATATCACCATTTGGTGAATCTACACGCAACATCAACTGTGGTACTGGTTTTTGTTGGTATTTCGTTCGAACACCCAATTTTCCTTCGATTGTAATGTTCACATCGAGCAATTGTTGAGCCATTTGTAACTTTTCTTTAGCGGTAAATATTCGTTTGAAGTGTAACTGCCATGCAGAAATTTCCAAAAGACAAATCACCTTTGAATCTTTATCAATATTCTCAACGGTGTTCACATTTTCAACTAAACTATTTGAAACTTTGTTAATACCATTAAAAAACGTATCAGTATATTCGTCAATCACTAATTGGTGTACACCATAATAACGTAAGAGCCAATTTTGATAAATAAATTGGTCAATTGATTCATCACTTATCCTTTCACCAATATGCAAAAGAATAAATTTTGCCACCGCCAACAATTCGGGATGATTCACATTTGTGTTGATTTCTTCACCGTCTGATATTAAATAATTTCGCACTGAGTCATTGCCAATGCGTTGAATATCGGAATGCCATGACAATTCTTTGAACTTGTCGTCTTCGTTAAGCAATGGCCCAACAAAATTATCTTGAACAAATGCTTGAAGGGCTGATATGGCCAGACATAGCATTTCTTCAACACTTTTTGCTGTAAAATCGATGTCAGTGAAGTTCCGCACAATAATTTGAGCAAAAATGTCATTATTTAAAGTTTCAGACCAATTACATTCCCATAATGCTTTTAAACTTGGTGTCCAATCTAAAATATAAACATGTATGAATTGAATCAATGATTTCGTACGAAAAAACTCAAATTTTTCATATATTACCATCAGTACAAATGTTCGTTGAATAATTACAAAGCCAATGTTGATTAAGTGCCATTTTATTCGTATTTCAAAAAAATTAGATTTGAATCACTGAAAAATCCTCATAAAACTTAATTTTATTTCAAAAAAAAAAAACGATTTCAAAATCTGCAAAATAATGTGCTTGAAATGGTATCTGTCTATTGGTATTTATGAGTGATGAACCACAGTAAACATGTTGTTATAGGTTATGTGTCCTTGTTCATGTTATCTATCAACATTTCTTTCATATGGTTTGAGGTATTGTCATTCAGCTATCATTTTTGACTTGCTGACTTATTCGATTCAGCGCATATTTTAGCTTCTTCCATAATATAAAATGCGTTATAAATTTCAAGAAAAACAACAGAATATTCAAAGTTTTCATATCTTTTTATTGTTATTATGAATGTCAAGATTAATAATAGGAAACTAAAAAGTTATATCTCCGAGAAACTTTTGGGTTTTTCTTCTTGAACTATTTAAAAGTATTACGGCCATATAGAATGTTATACATACCCTAGAGTTGATCAGAAGAAAAGAATGGAAAAAATGGAAATTAATCAATGCGTAATCATAGGTGATGACGAGGGTTCCTAGGGGTCGGATGACCCCCCTAAAATATTTTTAGGAACCCTCAACAATTTTGGAAATGTGGACCTTTTTTTTGCTCTTCACTTTTTTTGGCCGAGAAAATTCTTTCGATTTGCTAGGGATTTTTACCTCAAAAAGTGACTTCCAAAAAAAAAAAAACGATTTTTGTGTCATTTTTGGATTTGCAAGGTAATTTGAAGTAGGAAAATTCTTTCGATTTGCTAGGGATTTTCGCCAAAAAAGTGACTTTCAAAAAAAAAAAAACGATTTTATCCTCATTTCGTACAAATTGTTGACATCGTCAGGGACCCCCCATGCATTTTTCCAGGAACCCCCTACAGAATTTTGCCATCACCCCCCCCCTAAAATTTTTTACGTCATCATCTATGATGCGTAATGGATCGGAATGGAAAATGAATCAAAGGAATGGATCAGGAATTGTAGAGTAATGGAATTATACATACCGCAACCAATTTTCGCATTAAAAGTCCATTTTATTGCATATAAGTATGTGTATTTTTATGTTCGTTTGTTCTTTCTTTTCTTTTCAGATGCTGGAAGACATGAAAAGATGGCAGTACACGTAATTATTTTTATCGTAAAATTAAGAAAAAAACAGTTGTTACCACTGAGGTGGAAAATAAAAAATAAGAATTATGTTAAACCATTGGTAATCGATAGCTTCAAAAAATGATCAAATTTGACGAAACCGAGAAATGAGTGAATTATTCAGTGTATTTTTCTGAACGATATGAATCTTTAATTTTATTTCTTACCATTAAATAATCTAAATATAGTAAATAGTTCTTTTTTCAGTGTTTTCTTGTTCATCTCTTTAAAAAGATATTCCTTTGAAATCTTTTCCGTATCTAATATCATATAATCTTTCTGTTTTTCTCTTTTCTTCTACTTTCATTTTCACTTTGTAATTTGTTTCAACATCCTTTTTAACAAACATAATTTTTAATGGTTAACAATTCGTGTTTGTAATCATTCTCTTCAATATTTTTTCATTTTAGACTTGTTTTCAATGGTATAATGATCGCTCTACGTTTGCGTGTAAACAAAAAGCTAAAGTAATCGAAATAAATTTTTTTAATATTTATTAAACATTAAATGTAAAAAAAACGCATCATAATCTATATATAAAGAGCGAATTAAATTTTCTTTTCTATGCCGCAATAATATTATACTGTATAGTATGATTTGTAGTTGCTTTATATCCATTATTTCCAATTATTTACAGCGAAAAATATTTTAGAAATTGCGAAGGAGAAACTGGTTGAAATTCATTAATAATATTATCGCCTCCGGCCGCCTCTTTCAATCGAGCTCGATAGTCGGGCGACTGATCTGCGATGCATGGATGACCTGTGAATTTATTTTTCATTGATTTGAAATATTTTTAAGTGATTGAAATATGTGAAAGATAATCCTACCTGCAGACGGCCAAAATAAACAGCAGCAAAATCTGCATAAAGCCAAAATCTCTGAATACTGATAATCTTCTCTTATTCCATATTTTCTTTAATAAAAGGCAAAGATTTTCATTCCGAAAATTAATAATAAAATCATTTATATTATTAAAATGTTAGTTTATTACCTTCTGAGTGCATGATATATTTTCTGCCAATCTTTAGTATTATTTGGACGCTTCGATGTATTATTCACCAAAATATTCATACTATTCGAATTGATATCGTTGCGTGTATTGCTCGAATTTGCATTTTGATTACTGCTATTTGTGATGCTGTTGTTTCTATCGGCATTATTTGCATTTGTAGTGAATTGATTCTGGATAAATTGATCGATTTGCTGTTTGGTGAAATGGAATTGAGTCAATTCACGCCAAACGCGTTGTTCCGATGCGAGGGCCGCCATAATTGTCCAGGCAGCCGATGAAGCTTCCAAATCTTGATGATCATTGATGCGTAAAATAATTTCACGAACACACTCTTCTGGTAAGTCTTGTAATTTTGGAAAAACATCTGGACCCGGCTGCAAGTAAAATTTCAATTTATTATCCACTGACATGAGACAAAGATCAATTTGTACCTCTTTGATTTTGATTTGTGTGGCCATATCTTGTATCCGTTGAATGGTTTCGACATGACCTTTCCATAAAATTTCGCTGCCCAATGGTTTTCCCCAACATTTTTGATTTTCTTGATTGACAATTTTTTGCAATTGCATCGCTAGTCCTCTGAGTATGTTGATGTTTTGTTGACTATCGCTGACTAAAATTTAGAAACATTTATTTATTATTTTGATATATTGAATTCATTTTGACTGGGATTAATTAAAAATTACCATGCGCGGCAACTTCTTCGAGCATTTGTAATAACATTCGCTGTGCACTTCCAGGCAAACTGGCAATCCCTTTGTTTGAAACAAGTAAACGAAGTAGTGAACAGACATATTGAAACCTTCGCCGATCACGAACCGATGAACGAAAATCTAGACGTTTCACTGCTTCGCCGAGTCCATTGAAACCAGCTATTTCACGTGTACACCGAATTGTTATATGGCAATGAGGAGGAATTTCAGTTTCAGTGTCATCTCCAAGGCTATTAGATGCATTCAACCTGCAGAGATAAATGAATAAAATTAACAAGATTATATCAATGAAGATTACACTTATTTTATTTTAAAAAAAATCAATTGAAAATGAAAATGCCTTCAAAATTTTATGTTTTCAGAAAACTGTTTATATATGTATATATCCATTCCCTTTTTAAATGTTTCGTTTTGCACTCTCTGTGAGCAGCCGTTCATTTCAACGCATTTTTGTCTATTTTTGGAATAAATTTTGTCTCTTTGCTCTGCTCTATTTTTAATTCGAACTCACTTCCTATGTATATGAGTTTTGTGTAACTATGAATAACTCCAAAACGGGAAATATCTTTGGAATTAATTACCGATATTTTGAATTCTTTCGCTTTGTGATTTACGGTAAATATATCCTAAAACTAACTATAGTTTGTATACAAACGATAAACTCTCGTATTTCAACTTACCAACTTTCACTCGTATCACAAGGTTCACTACTGCATCTGTGGATTTGATAAAGAAAACACACATTTTGAGATAAATATAGATTTGCGGCTAAAAATAGTTATAGTCTTTCCAACAAATGAAGAAAAAATAATGAACATTTCAACAGTAAATATTGGATTCTTAAAATGATTGAAATAAACTTTATACATGATAATACAAAAATGTATGTGAAAACGGTTCTAAATAGATCTGTCCATTTTGGGTAGAGGATGAAGAACATAATTTCTGTTAATTTTTTTACATTATATAAGATTAAGATTGCACAATGTTTCAAGCAATATTACATGCCCACATCCGTGTAACGCAATAGCAAGCGTTTTATTTTTATTATGTGTATATGGAATTACGAAACGATTAGCAACGTTTAAAGCTAACTTCCTTTTTTTGAATATTTATAATGAAATTTAAGGTCGCTTTTAAATGATATGACTCGCCCTCTAATAAAAGTCAAAACAAGTAAATAAAGAGAAGCAAAAAATTCTAGCAGGATATGACTCCTTAAACCATTTTTATTCTTAGCATTACAATTAGTTAAATTTCTCCAATAACAATGTATTCACCAGCATATCTGCAAACATTTGAAAGAGTTTGTTAGGAAAATTTAATCAATGGTATGGATTAGATTTCAATCAATGTATATACAAATGTAGTCATGAAAATTGAACACTCGCTTGTGCTACATATAAGGAAATATAGTTTTAGCACTTCTATTTTCAACATTTTCAAAAAGGAGAGACGTTGAGGATTCGCATATACACTGACAGTATTTGTCGTAGGGCTTAATGTAAAACGTGGGACCGTACTACTCAGAAAAACTAACTACTCGACACCCATATTTTGAATTTTTAAGTGAAGAGCCACACATTTTTTTTTAAATAAATTACTCATTGAAAATTGACTTTGCCAATATTTTCCTCATACACCTTGAAAGTTTAATTTGCAAATATTTTCATTTATTTGGCGCTCATATGGCCCATTTATTTGTAATTTCCACGGCAGGATCTTCACCCCCTCTAACTCAAATGGGCACACGTATTTCTTCCCATGAAAGTTACGCATATCATTGGCATATAATTTTTCTTCCCCGAATACCCCAATTCAAAGGGTGGGGATAAATTTTTTATATTGTTCTGACTCTGGCCCTGATCCCACTTTGGCATGTTTTCACTTTTCGACCCAAATTGAAGGTACAAGTAAGAAGGAGTGAATTTTAGGTCAAGTGAGATTGAAATGTGTACATCCTATGGGGAACCGAATATGCAAGTTATTCTGGGGTTAGATGGGGATATGGACTCAATTTCGTGGTATTTTTGGAAATATTCAATTTTCATGTAGAAAAATCCAATAATTTAGTTCCACAGTGTACACAATAAAGTCTCAATTTCATAAAAAAATCCGTAAAAATTAATTCTTATTGGATATTTACTATTCCTATAGAACTTCGCATGTATGCTTAATGAAATCCACTACGTTTCACATTCAGCAACATTGTGCAATGTTTCACCTTGACAATTTCCATCGACGCGCCAACGACCATTTATATACTTGGAGTTACTTTAAAAAATGGGACAATAATTGGGTCAGAAGTTCATACATGATGTGATTGAATATGATATAATTTTTGTCTCCACTATATTTAACATAAGTGGGACATTGCGTACTACTCAAAACTAAAGTTGTATACATAAAGCAGCCAAAACCTCGTAGATGGTCTAGATAAAAAAAAATTATTCACAAATTACATACGACTAAATTTGAAATCATTTTTCAAAAAAAAAATCTAGTAGAAATTCATTCTAGTGGAAGTTCGACAACCATATTTCCACATCCATGGCTGCATGGCATGACATAAGTTCATGTGAAATTGGAAAATAGATAATAAATCTGACAAATGAATGCAAAGGGGTGAATAAAAAACCACACTTTTTTGTTAGCCAAACGTATAGATCCATGTGACGGTATTCTCTGCGTAATTCTACTGTTAGTTAACATATAACATTACCAAGAAACTGGAAATCAATGATCATTTTTGGATTGATAAATATATTTTGAGAAAAAGTAAATACAAAATTGCAAAATTGCAATAATTTGCATATTCAATAGTTATTTCTATTCAGTCATTTTTTTTTGGTGGTTTCACTCTTTTCCCTTGGCAAATATACAAATAATATTGTGAACAACCATTGAAACATAAATTAGAAATGAGATTGACCGGGCCCAGAAGCCCTGAAGAAGTACGTTTGTCTTTGTTTAATTATTAATTATTATATATCATTACGAGATTCAAACATAACACATTGTTTTTGTGTATTACACTTTTCTTTCGTAACGTTTTCTATTTCTCCTACTCTCTTTCTTTTTCGCTTGTATATGTGAAATTTTCATACAGTGAGTGTGCAACATGATTATATACGTACATTAGCGCTACAATCAATTCGTTGTTCAACAAGTACATCTAAGCGTATAGAATGTTAAATAACATTGAATATTTTGATACTTTTCATATAAAATTTGTTCAAAAAGTTTATATATTTTTTCGCATACTGCGTGCTAATTTTACGCTGTTAAACACAGTTTGACTTTAATTGAAGAATGTGTCAAATTCGAATTACTTCAAAATTAGAAAAAAAGAGAATTGAACCCATTGGAAATTTCCACCAATTGTATCTGTAGCTAATTCGAAAGTACTTTGCTAAAAAAAAACTGAAAGTTAACTGCTATGGCTCTAGTAAGCACACATACACCATGCACATAACGTAGTGTAGTTGAAAAAAAATTCAAAATGATTTGGCCATGGTAATTGCATTGCCCCTATATAATCTATTGGGTATATTTTGTATTCGGCGTGAACTGAAATGAGTCATATGTTTGTTGCTGATGATCTGCTGTACGTTGCATCCACCAAATAGATAAAGAGAGAATCCTTTGTTGTTCGTTTATAGCACAGATTGTGTATTTTCTCATTCGGTTTGCAATATTACTTGAATGTTACAGATGTGTGCGCGAGCGCATTCTATTGTAAACAAAACTCAGCTGATTTTTTTGTTCTGTTTATGTCATAACTCTCTCACTAATATTGTAATTGGTTGATTCGTGGTGTAATTTATTGATGCGCAGTTATTGTATGTTATTTAAAATGAAGAAGATAGTATAACTCAGCTATATATCATACATTTCGTTTTGAACTTAAATCAATGAATCCAAAATCGCAAGGCATCAATAAGTCAAAAATGATGAGCAAAAAACACGGGAAATTTTTTTTTGAAGTGGAAAACAAAATATACGTCAATAAAACACACATCTGATGAAAGACTTCAGTGTTTTCGACTTAATAAAAGTGACCAACATTATATTAACCAGTCACAGAGTTTTGTAATTTACCTATTGAAAATGCTCAAAAGTTATTGTATTTGTTGAAATTACGACGTAAAAAAATTTGCTCGCGCTTACCATTGTGCATATTGTCAACATGTGTGTGTTAATGCATATGGGATTCGTAAATTCATTTACAGCGCATACACACAAACATACACATGCAAACGTCAAGACAGCAAAAAAAAAACGCGTGTAGTCGCGTGTCTTGTATTCGAGAGAGTTTATTTTTATTTACTGTTTTCTATTTTTCGTTCGCTTCTTTCTATTTTCTACAACATCTTTATTGTCGTCGACGTTCATTGCGCGAAGCAAACAAAGGAATTGCGTTCCAAACTAAAACATATGCAAACTTTTACTGATTTTTTTCTTTTTGTTTGATGTTCTTTATTGGTTTTTTTTTTGTAGGATGTATTATTATTAATATTTTTTGGGTTTATGAACCTGTATAAATAGAAATAATGACAACTCATCAGCTGCGATTACTTTGAATATATATAAAAGGTTTATCCGCTGTAGTACAACGGCTCTTAAGATCAAAATTTTAGATTTCGATGGGGTAATACAATATATTTTTCTATTTTTGATTATTGATGGAATTCATGCCTACCTCTTACGTTTACCACATTCCAACACTTTTAACTTTTCCCATCCATCATCGGTTTTAACCCAAGCTTCGCCAGGTGATCGCCAATCTTTCGAAATGAATGGCATTTTTTTATTTTTTTGTGTAAAACTGAACCTTATCTATTTGGTTCAAGCCCCGTATTCAAATGTAATCCGTTTCTCTTTTTGTTGTTTTTATATTATTCCAATTTATACTTGAGTAAGAATCACAATTAATCACAAAATTTTATGTCTCACAACAAACAATTTCTCGGCAAATAATCACAATTTCGATGGAGTACAATATGTGTACAATTCTCGATGTACTTTTACTAAAAAATTGTATGTATTAAAATGTATATCTAGCACAGTTTGTGTCACGGCAATAAATGCACAATGTTGTTGCAGAGAAAAAGAAGAAAACCAGAGTATTAAATAATCAACAGCCCCTATGAACTCAAAAATTGTTGGAAATTCTCATTCTTGTGGCACCATATTTTCAGTTTTGTGACAGTCCCGTTTTTTTTTTACAAAATTGGATAAAGTTCGTGTTCCAATTTGGTAAATTTTTCTTCGTCAATTTTTTTTAGTCTTGGCAAGCAGATAGAAATGAGACCAGCTTTCCTCACGAACGCAGATTTCAATCTATATTAAATTATTATCTATTTGGTTTTTGGACACTGAATTCATAAAAGCTCTGTACGATATACTTTTTGATAGCGTTTTATGGTGTTATTGGTGTGTTCTTTGGACGTCGTATTCTTCAATGTTATTTATTTTATGTGAAATGAAATTTCCTGAGTTGTGTTGTTTATATTCTGCACGCTACTATGAAACACCAATTAAATATCCACACAAAACGATGTCACATTGAATACTGTGCAACACTCAAATCTAAAACCATATGTAAGGTACACATAGCACATAGTACAATAACAGTACGATGATTCCGTTTTGTATACATACAAAGCGTTTTCGAATAAGAATCCAACCAAATTAAAATCTCGTGTATGCGCAGCAGCAGCAACAGCTTTTCACTCACTCATTTACAATTGGATTGCCAGTGAGAAAAAAATAACAACAGTATAAACACACCGAAGCAATGTAATACTGCAATTTGAGTGAAATGTTGGAGAAGAAGCAGCAATAATAACAACAATAAAACAATCAGATCATTGTGTGTAGTGTGCGCATGTTAGTGAGTATGTGTATATGTGTGGGTATAATAATATGCTGTTTCGAATACACACAAACAGCGACGACGACTGCTTGTTAGAGCAATGTTCATCAATTAACAGCTGTTTGAAATAATAACACTGGTCATCGTTATCTTGAAAGTGAATGAATTGAGTTGTGTCGATACATATATCATTCTATTTTCTCCAAAAAATGGCATATCTATGGAAACGACTTATTTTTTTCACTTTTAAGATAAATTACTGAATTTCTCTTGCCTTTGGGTCTTGAAATGCGATTCAACTATTTAAAAGATTTTGGTGACAACAAAATAAAAACAATATAATTTTCAATTACTTCGATTTAAATACTATATTTGTATTCCATTAAAAGGAAAGTTGATTCAAAATTAAATAAAAACAAACAAAAAACTTAACGTCCCAAAAAATTGAATCAACCTTTTCCATAATCGGATATTTCGTTAAATAAAATCCAAAATTCTACGCAGATTTGGAGCAGTGATCATTGATTTAATCTCATTGTAAATAAATTCATTTAAATTATTTGTGCGCCAATATGCATATAAATTCGTTCTATTCAGCACCGTTGTTATTCAGCAACATCGTCATTACATAATATCATTGAAATACGAAGTGGAGACCTAACCTCAAATTGACTCATGCTCATATTTTACTGTCAAAAAAGACTAAATTACCGCAATAACATCATTTGTGCTAAGTGGATTTTCCATTTACATGCCAATTGGCGTTGAACAAAAATTATAACAATCAATAAATTGATTTCGAAATGTCTGGAGGATTCAAAATAACAAATCCAAGTGAAGGACCAAAACTATCAGCAGCCCAAATTGCGTTCATGAAATTGACTGAACAAGAAAATTTGAAGCGCGTTAAAAAATTGGAAGCCATTCGCAAACGAAATTGGATAACCGGCTGGACATTGGGTTTTTGCGTGCTCAGCATCTACGGATATACAATTCTTACAGTCAAACAAGAAAGATTCTTGGACGATTTTGAAGAACCAAAAAAAATTATTGTAAAAAAGCCAGAATAAACCATTTCGGTAAGCCGTATGTCCATTGATATATACATTGTATCTAACAATGATTTATAACTATTTCAGTTCACACCACTTCACACCACAATTTAATTTTATAAGCTATATTTGAGTTTACCGAAGAAAAAAACTTGATTGACTTAAGGAATAAAACAAAAACTTATTGAAAATGGCATCACGATTTCCAAGATATAATGCTTTAATTGTAAAACCGGGATCAGGTTCTCGACTACCACCAATGCCAACAATTCGAGATGTTATAAAAATGTATAAACTACGAGCGATGAAACAGTTGTCACAAAATTTTCTAATGGATGAACGATTGACAGGGCGAATTGTTCGTATGTGCGGAGATATATCCGACCAACATGTGCTTGAAGTTGGACCGGGACCTGGAAGTATAACACGATCAATATTACGACGTGGCCCAAAGCAATTGGCTGTCGTTGAAAAAGATCGACGCTTCATGCCGACAATGGAACTACTTGCCAATTCCGTTAGGCCATCGATTCAAATGGATATTTATCGTGATGACATCTTGAAATTTCGCATTGAAAACGCATTTCCATCAAATATTTGTTGTGAATGGAATGGCAACCGACCACCAGTTCACATAATTGGTAATTTACCATTTGCTATTTCAACTCGATTGTTAGTCAATTGGCTTAAAGATATTAGTTTGCGACAAGGAGCATGGGTTTACGGGCGCACTGCAATGGTGCTCACTTTTCAGAAAGAGGTTGGCGAACGTATAGTGGCACCAATTTCAGATGACCAACGGTGTCGTCTATCCGTTATGTCACAAATTTGGACTAAACCAGAACTGCGATTTATAATTCCCGGAACTGCATTTGTTCCGAAACCAGAAGTTGATGTAGCCGTTGTTAGACTTGAACCTCTGAAGGAACCATTAACTACATTACCATTTGATTTGGTGGAAAAAATTATGCGCTATCTATTTTCGATGCGTTCAAAGGAAATAAAGAAGGCCGTTTCGAATCTATATCCAAACGAATTGTGCAAGGAACTAACAACGCAAACGTTTGCACAAGCTGGTGTAAGTCCACTAGCCAAATGCTTTGAACTATCTAACGAGGAATGTTTACGCATAGCCAGCGCCTATAATGACATCATAAAAGAATATCCAAATGTTGCAAATTATAACTATAGAGCTCCTAAAGTGAAAGCCTTCAATGTCGGAATGCTTCAACAAAGTGATATTTCCGGTGAAGATGATGCAGTGGACAAAGAATCTGATGTCAATTACAATATTCCGCATGAGCATCCTTATGATGATTATACTAAATATTGAGATAAAACTAATAAAATATCCTGAAGTCAACACCGTTTTTTTTTGGAAAACTTGAATTTGTAGTATCATTATTATTTAGAAATTTATTTGTGAGAAAATTAATATGAATAAAATTAAATATGAAAAAGATAACAATTCTACTGAATAAAATTATTGGATCGATGCATATTAATCTTAGAACAATCAATAAAGTATAAATGGACTTATGTTTTTTGGTCGTAGGTGTATTCATCATTAATCTGTCTAATAGCTGCCACAATTGATCCACTTTTGAACTGAAGTTATTTTGGTGGAATTTGCGTAAAAAATAGAATTCATTTCCAATACAATTTGTTTTTGTTACCATCATAGCAGTATCTATTGCGTGAAATTATCGTTGTGGGCTGATACCTAGGGGAAAGAAATAATCAACAAATAATCAAAACATCCGTTCGTTCGTTCGTATAATATTTTTTGGTGTTTTTGTTCGTTCGTATGTTCATACGAACAACAAACACGTTCGTTCGTAATTCATGAAAATATATTTTCTCAATGAATATTGCGATAATAAATGTTAATTGGAAAAACTTTAAGTCGATTTTTCCACCTTTTCCGATGGAAAATCGTGAAAAATAAGCAACATTTTGAGTCCCGAGCAATTCAATGGCCAAAATATTTGGCCTGGATTTCAGAACTTCCATAATGAAATTACAATTACACAAAGAATAAATTTGTTTACAGATAAATAATGAGCCCCCGATACGCCAATACCACGTTAAAGAACGGAAAAAAAGGTTGTCTTATCACCTTTCAATCATCCACTGATATTTATAACATATGATTGGGATAGAATAAAAATTCGAGTTGAAATAAATAATTCTATTCTACATAGGTGAACTTCACACTAGAGTGGTCCAAAAAATAAAAAGTTTTCGGTATAAAACGTATTTGAGATCATTTTTGATTAGATATGTATTAGCGATACACTTTTCAAACAAAAATATGAAGAAATCATCCAAATTGATTTTGTATCTGAAAGTTTGAAGAAATTAAAAAAAAAAAGTCGGGAGTACTCCCATACAAAATGTTGGTTTTTGAGCCAAAAATCGAAAATTTTGTATGGGAGGTACCCCCGGTACGCATTGAAATTTCTTAAAACATGTTGGGATTATGTATTTTGGTAAGAAAAAAAGATAAACCATTTTTCACGGTGATTAAATTACTGCAGACATACATTTTGGGAAAAAAATCCAATGAAATTAGAATGAACAAAATCCAAGAAATCAATATTTATTGTTATCTTATAAATTGTCAAAATGTTGTCTGTTTCGGTGTCTCTGGAAATTCATTCATAAAGTAAATTTGACGTATAATAAGTCCCACAAAATTTCATTTTTATTCATTAATGGAAGTACACGCAAAATGGCAGAAGATCATCGACTAATATGTCATATGTTTCGTTCGATAAAGTTCATTTGAAATATAAAAAATATCCATTTATAAAAAAGTCCCTCTACTTTTTTCTTAATCAAATATGAATCATCTTTATTTCGGGAATCGAAAGACTAGCCTAGCTAGGCTGCAATTGTATACTACTTCATATCAACAATTACACATCAGAAATTCTTTTAAAAGAAAAAAAAAAAGCTTCAACACTTATTAAACAAGGTTACAAAGTTTTTACAATTTTTTTAAATTTTAGCTTCGTCAATGATAGATCGTGCCAGACAGTGGCATCATTTTAATCACTGTCTTTATTACAAATCTTTACGAACAAAAAAGGATAGATTACGTATCATTACAAATTCAAAATGTTTAAACTTATTCTTAAATTCTAATTTTGGCAAAATGACGGTTCATACATTTAGCACATTTTGCGACTAATTTTCATTAATTAATGTGTGCCAAATGTTGCATGAGCACATACACGCTAATTGTTTTCAAGTTTGCTTTCACTTCTCGTCAATTTCTTTCATTCCATTTGTAAAAAAATGTAAGTATTTCGTAATTAATATATATGCCTTGAACATATGTTGAAATGTACAAAAAATGGTTGTATTTTTTTTTCTTGTTAATTCAATCAATTCTTATCTCATATTATATTATTGTCGTAATAATTAATCAAACACAGTCAGTGGATTTCATCAAATACGTAAAATCAACTATCATTTGGGCTATTATTCAAACAAATGAAATACTTATCTAAATCCTTTGGTTTCATAGTTCGATCGTAAACCATAAGGTTTCTGCCAATTATGTATTTTACGTATGAATATATTGTATGATGATGTAATATTTCGTAAATTTTCACAGCAAATCAAAATCAGAAGAAGAACAGAAAATTCATTCATTGTTCAGCTGATTGATATAAATTTTTTGCGTGATTTCTACTATCGATCGCAAGTCAGTTAAATAAGCCAAAATTCTTATTATGTATAGGTATAATTCATATAGAAAAATCGTTATGAATGGAATATCTTAAATCGTGCAAAATTCCATCGAAATTAAACTTATTTATATATAATTTTTTTTTTTTTTTCATTTATTTACCATTTATTTTGCATTGAGATTGATGCTTACTTTATATATAAACGTCTCAACATGTAAAAATTCTTAAGTATGATGCTAGCCAATGTGAGATAGAAGTTTAAAAACCATTTGCCGTCGATTATTCTCGGTGAAATTTTCTGGTTGCATCCATCATATCGAATTTAGCGCATATAAAGCGTGTAAACAGCAAACAAGAGAAAATTGCGCGGCACTGAAACTCACTGTTTCAACAAGTACGTAGAACACAACTGTTGCTCTTTTTTTGTTTCCTTGCTTATCTCATTTGTATGTGCTTGTGATAGACAGAACACCGTACCAATTTCATTCTGAATAAAAAGATTGTCTGTATGGAAGCGAGCAACATTTTAGTTGGAAACCCCATCGAAGAAGTATCGCAACCGATTTCAAAAAATTCACATTCAGACCACGTCATTTCCTATTCGATTCATTCGTTATTTAACTGTATTTATTTATTTAAAAATTGATTTATATTTGGAATGTTAGTTTTTTCCGGAAAGTTATCCTGGACTGTTTAAGCTTTATAAATATTGTGAACATAATTTTTGTAGTAAGTGTAAAACAAAATTTGAACTTGAAAAATATCGAAAAAGAGCAAAACCAATTTACGTTGTTTTTTGGCCATTCGAATTTGTGGGTTTTTAACACAAAGCTGGCTGTAGTGACGATTTCTTTAAAATAAAAGGTAAGTTTTTCTTTTTTAGCTAGATGAAAAAAAAGTTTGATTTTCATTTAAAACACACGAAAAATGTGAATTTTTTATAACGGTTTTTTAGATTTTCGCTCAAATCCTGACATGAAAGTTAAATTCTTTTTAAACAAAAAAATTGATGAAAATGAAAGATACTCTATTTCATTTGATATTTCGATGTAGTTCTTTATAAGCCGAAAGTAAATTAACGATATAAGATATTCAGATCGGAATAAGTGTTTTGATTCAGAATATGTGCTTGAATATTTTGGAACATGAAACTGTTGTCCCGACGCAACATCAGTTTAAGCGCCAAAACTAATATCTTATTGATAGAAGTTAAAACAGTTGTAAAAGTGACAACTCTTATGACGATTGGCACTCAATCAGTTCAATAATTCATTTCAGAACATTTCTTCTTCCAGTTCAACTTTCGAACAAGTACATCATACTTTCCATGGAAATGATGAAAAACTATCTGTCGATTTTTTTCGACTAAGTTGATCCAAAACAATTTCAAAAATGGAGATACACTTGTGAAGTGAACTTTTTCACCGATTACTGTTGAGAAGAACATAAAAAGTCGATTGTCATTTGGCAAATATAAAAAAAATAGTCACACTAAATGCATTCGATATTAATTCTTCTAATTCCCTGTTATAAAAGGTATGGAAGAAATCTGTAAAAATGTATTATGATATTTTGGAAAAATACCTTTCAATGGTCTCCTTCATCAAATGAAATTATTTTATTAAATTACAAAATATAATATATCTGGCATTTCATGTTTCAAGAAACATCAAAGACCTTACAGGTGTGATCAATGAAATTCGATACAATTGCCAAATACTTCTACATTGCAAAATATAAAAAGCGATGGATTTGAGATATTTCATATGTTAGATTCAATTTTTCAACGCCTAACTCATTGGAAGAGGAGGCATTAAATACACAAAAAATGTCAAATAATCAATATGAACAACAAGTTAAATGTAAATTTAAATGTGAGTTTTCATAAAAAAATTGATTATATATACTATATATACAATCAAAGAGGAAAAAGTGATTTATTAAAACCATTAAACGCCTTGTGCAAAATGTGCAAACATTTGAACACACGCGTATTGAGAAATATCGAAAATCCTATCAATATTTTTTGAGATTAGCCAGTATTATGTTCTATTGAAAGCATTTGGCCAACGGTGGAAAATAAAATTGTTCCAAATATTTGAGAAAGAAAACAAATCGATGAAAACCTGAAAGTTGCACTTCAGCATAATATCAATAATTTTATTCTATATCCATTCCAAGCTGATGTTTTCCTACCGGGGGCGAACCAATCTCTTACAATAAAATTACTATAGGAAATTGCTCATCTATTGCAAAGCATATTTGTTCCAAGAAGAAACATCATGTTAATATTTTTATTAAAAACTTTTCGATAGTGAAGCCAACATATATATAGAAACTGGAATAAATCTGGTATCATGTAATTCATGAAATTTGATAACTTTTTTGTCCGCAACAATTTTAATTTGAAAATGATTCGCAAACAAATTAAATTCGTGAACATTTTAAGTGCTCCTGAAAATAGTTTTACTTTAATTGACTCCAATATTCCTGTTATGGCTATAACGTGAAATCATAAAACTGATTGTTCAAAGTGATGTACAACTAGTTTTAATCGTTTAATTAAAGAAACCCGACCGATATCTGACTGCGATATTATATTTATCATGGATTGCTTTGGCTTCATTGAATCACGGGACACCCTACTTTTTCCTCGCTAAGCTTTCTTAATAATATTTTGGGTGTTTTTTCTTTATTATTGACATGTTATCCAAAAATTGGCCAAAATAAATAGATGATTCTATTTTTTCAGTATGACTAATAATTTGCGCAATGCCGGAAGTATGCAATAGAATCCTTTTGAGACAAAGATAAATTAACGTCATATTTGAACAAAAATAGAATTTTATGAACCAAAATAGAGAGTGATGAATGAATCCGTTCTATTGAGAAATACAAGATTATAATCCTATTGAATAAAGTAGTGGTCTACTGTAAGATGTAGAAATATACAGGCGAAAAGTATATGGCCAATTTAATGTTGTGCTGTGCTGGAATTCTTCAATGCTCAGATTATTCGGAAGGAGTCAAACTAGTTCAGATGGAAAATTTTACCTATCAAGGTTAAGGGCGTATTCAGAACGTCAAAAAGCGACATCAAAAATATTATGAAACTTTTTAAAGAATTCCTTTTGCCTATTATAAGTGCCATGACTTCATGCAAGAATATTAGTATTTGGAATCATCTACAAAAGCATTCTCATATCTATAAACTCTCGAATCTGGACATTTTATTGTTGCCATATTAGTTATTCATACATGCATAGGTCCAAATGTAAAATTATTACTGGAGTTTTTTGTCGGACAGTGTATAATCAATGTATTTTGGGGTTTGTACTTACAACGAACGTGGGGCTCTTCAACAAAATAAATTAAAATAAAAACCGATTCAATATCCATTTTCTCTGAACCAATTTGTTGCGCTTCCAAATCGTAATGCCATTGCGAAGATTCATAACACCTACGAAAGAGCCAAAAATAACAATTTCCACTCGACTTTTGACTACAATAAATTGTCCGAACGAATTGAATTGTTTAAATCAAACATATTTTCTATATAAAATGTTATAATGAAAAAATAGCGTCTATTTTCTTGCAAACTATAGTGAACAACAACCGCAACATGAAGTTTTTCTATATTTTTGTACATATTAATTTACAAATCTATCTTTAAAATATACAAGCCCAGAATCCCGTATCGAAAAATGTCCCAAAATAGTCGATTTTTTTTTACTTGCAGTCGTTATAAGTCGCTTAGAAATGGCGCAAACATGAAAAAATCCAGTCGACTCTAGTCACTTTAAGTTGATTTAAATTATTTTCGACTTAAAACGACATAATGTGACTGAAGTCGACTGGATTTTTTTCATTTTTGTTCCATTTCCAATCGACTGCAAGTCAAAAATGTCTCAAATAGTCGACTGGTACCAGTTGATTGAAATCGGTTGGATTTCATACAAATTCCGAAAATCATCCAATCATCACTGTTTTTTCTGCTGCGGGATTCTGTTGCGTTTATTCGTTTGTTGTACGAGCAACGAACACGTTCATACGTTAGTAATTCATGAAATATATTTTCTCAGAATAAACAAATATTGCGATAATAAATTGTCGGAGAAACTTTAAATCGATTTTTCCCGCTTTTCTGATGGGAAATTGGGAATAATAAGCAAACCCGATGCTAAGAGTGAGATAATATCGGTTGAACGAAGAATTCAAACCTATCATTTTCTACGAACGAACAAATGCAATACAATTCTGCGAATGACCGAACAAAAACACCAAACGAATATTTTACGAACGAACGAACGGTTGGTTCGTAAGTGTTCGTGGACAGCTATGAGAGTAAGCAAAGACAAAAATTATTATAAAACCGTTATTTAAACGATCCGAAATTTATTACCGAAAATGTCGATGATCCTATATCATGTTAGTAAAATACCAACCAGAAAAAAGTTCACGTATGGACATAAAAAAACAAAGGTTGGAATCTTATTTAATCCATATTCAAGTACAATGTACTTTCGTGCATGAATGGTTGGTCGAAAGTCTATTACAATCATTAAAGGGCTATGTTCGTAATAAACACGTATTCTCTATGATTTGTCATATTATTGAAATGGATATGTGTGATTGTAGTAATGCATGATGATTACAGATACATAAACATTTAAAAGGAACAACAGCAAATAAAACGTTCGTAAATATAATAATAACGATATCTATCTAATTTGTAACAAAATTGTTTGTAAGACCGTCCCAAATGTGTCTTTAGTATTGCTCATATGCTGGTGTTGGTTAGTATTTTACATTTATTTGTTTATTATTTTGCCCTCAGTCTCGGGAAAATTGAGGTTTACTGAATAAAAACTGCTAATCCAAATGTGAGTAGCATTGTTTGATTTGTACCACACAGGACAACAGCAAATATCTTTCCATTGTCATCGTGGGATATCCATCATTAAATGTGATGCGTTAAATGTGTACGATTGCATAAAATATAAGACTTACGTATTTACCCAAGAATCTCGCAACTCTCCTATTAATTTTTGTTTCGTATTTCTCTCACCTTATTCACCAAACATTTATCAAGATAAACAACCAAATAAAAGACAAAAAAACACAAATAAAAGAAAGATAAACGACGATGATTCACGTAATATAATCGATTTGACTTGAAAAGAATTTGCTGGTAATTTGCTGGAGTTTAACACCTACAAAATAAGACCTACGAAAATACTAATATTCCAATGATGCAAGCATTTCGGTGACCCATAAAGACTTGATAAATGATATTCAGGACGTTTTCAACCAATTCTCGGTTAACAGTTGCAATTCAAATTGTTTCATTGAATATATTACTTCTTGGAAGCGCGTAAATTTCTCACTGATGTCAATGTTTAAAGAATCTTTCATTCAATATTTGATGAGCGAGTAATTTTGAGTTTGACGCTTCGGTGTTTGCTGTTAAATTTTCGTACTCAATAATGTACGGAATATCACTTTGGAACTACCAATATTTCAAGCTGATTCTTCATAACAAAACTATTTTTTTTTATTTTAACTCTGAATAATTTGAATCCTGAAATATGTAACCATGCATTACCGGCGGGTCGATTTGATTGAAACAGTGTTTTTTCTTCCTCTTGGTGTTTTAAGATTAATTTCTGTAGCATTGATTCAATACATTCTTTCATTGTATTTTGATGAAAATAAAAAGTTATCCTTTTAACAGACTTTTTAAAAGCACGAAACCAAGGTATGCTATGACGAATGGTACAACTTATTATGCACACGCCAAAAAAAAAACGATAAAAATTGTTTCACATAAAAAAGGAAAAAAAGGATTGTCTTATTTATTGTGTTTGCAAATTCAAAACCTCACATTTTCTCTATAGAAAAGTAAGTCAATTTTTAAAACAAATTCGTTTCAATTCTCACCAGTCAGTAATTTTACGCTTTCAGTTTTCCATATACATTTCATTTTCTGTTTACCAAAAACATTCATACCTTGCCCCAACTACAATCTAAAATAAAGAAAAATGCGATAATCAGTTGTCATATTTTGCTCGTACTTATGTGCGCTGTATAACGTTCTCAGATCCTTTGCGATTCATCCCAATTCACGAGGATAAATGTCATTCCCAACAAAATTGTTGATTGATAAAAATGAAGACAGCATTAGCGTTGCACAAAAACAACCCACAAATGTCTAATGTGTATAGTAATAAAAAAAAAACATTTTAGTTTATATGTATGCTAAAAAAGATGAAGGTTAAATAGCATTGTCATATGTTGAACGTGACGTTCTTTTATTCAAATAAAACAAATGAATTTCCTTCATTTTAAATATACACGTTACTTTTTGTAAAGTAATTTGGATATATCACACATATGTAAAATGCCCAATTTTACTTTGAGACAAATTACTGAATTTGATTTTCGATTATCAATCGTTTATTAAAACCTGTAATCAAATCACTTCTGTAATTCAATGTTGTTCACAGTCCATAGGTAAAAATGGATATAAGTTCAAATCGGGGTTTCCATTATCAGAGTAAATATTATTAGAGCTATCAATGGTAATATCTACATATTAAAACATTACCAAGTCGTTTCGATGAAATTAAATACTGAATTTTTTTTAAAAAGCTATTAAATAGATAAATGAAAATTGTTCGCGACATTTCCGCTTCATACAAACATTTAAATTATTTTTTTATTTGTATAAGGTTCGGTTGAATAATAAATTGAAATTTGGTTAAATTGGAATGGTTTCGTAGCGTAAATTTTGCACAACGACAACACGGCTAACGTTTATCAAATCAAATAAGCATGAGCTATAAAATGCATGACCGAGTATGTGGTTGAGGTAACAAGTTGATGTAATTGAACTTCTCATAATACATAGAACGTTGGACCATATCTATGTGCAATGGTTTTTCCTTTTCAACGGCCGTTCATTTTCTGCATCAAAATCAAAACAATCGATGCATATTCATTGTAATATATATCAAGTGTACATCAATGAAGGGACAATTTATGTCAATGCATGCACCCACAAGCCAATCAAATCTGTAAACTTTAATATTAGTTTGTCGGCTACATGAAAATATTGATTCAATAGTTGTTCACGCCACACTATTCCTGGCAATTTTCCATACGACAGAATGAACAGCAATCTTGAAAATGTAGCTTTTAATTGTTGAACTCATGGGGTATATGGTTATATTTTATTGCGTGAAATATCTGTTATTAATGAAAAATAGTATCACGTCGATTTGTTGATAATCAGAAAAAAGAATTGTTGGTATCATATTTAAAAAATTACTTGTCTCATAAATAGTACAAACTGTCCTTTTTTGCACGCAGATGTGAAACATATATATTTATTTTCTGATGGTGTTCATCTTTGGTTTACAATCGATATAATGTTCAAAATACGCAGAACTTTGCCAATAATCAACTTCAGTATAAAACTTTTTTCTCAATGCATAGCCATGAGAGTGAGTTTACAAAAAGTGAAACTAATAAGAATATCTCAAAGAAAAACACGATCTTAAAACTTCTGTATAGCGCGATAAAATTAAAAAAAATATATATCTGAGAGATTAAATGTCTAAATATATATAAAGCTCTCATTAAGAAGGCATGCGTACAACATCAATTATTGTGCGATTAAAATATTTTTCGTGTACAAATTACAGTTATATATATGTATAATATTCTGTTTGTCTCATTTTTGTGACGAACATTTTAAAAATGAATCGAAATTTATTTTGAAAAAAAAAAAAAAAAAATGCGCGAATGGAATGAAAAAAAGCTATGATGATGCAACGAGTTAAAAACTGAAAAAAGTGATATATTATATCACGTGCACAACAACTTAAACATAATTACCGTTGATAAAATATGTTTTCTGGTACTGCTTGATAATAGCATATAAACCCAACAAGCACGAAAATGTCATATTAATGCTAATATTAATTAGATGAAATAATGTAACTACAACAAGAATAAAATTTGGTCTATTCGGTTCTAAAAATAAGTTGGACTGGAAATGGGTGCAATGAACATTTTATTCTAGAGCGAGTATTGTGTGTTTAGGATGATGCGTACATATGTGTTTGAAGTGTGTTTGGAAAGTACATTAAATATTCAAATATAAAAAGTGTATGTGATTTTTTATGTTCAGAAAATTGATAAACCGGATAAAAAATTGCAAAAATGGGTTGTTTCAAACTGTTGCAATGATTAAATTAATATACGCGGTCCAATGTGTTGAAGTAAAATAAAATATGGTGTGAAAGTATATCGAGAACATAAAGTAAACAATATCCGCACTTGGATTAATACATTAATAGATAAGATCTTAGGTTAGAAATACAGAAGAATAAACAACCGATTTTTTAAGTGTCTATAAAACACCAATTTGCTGCTATAATCTAGAAGTGGATTTCATGGTGGGAAAGTTTTTATGTAGAAAAAACACACACATATAAAATAAAAATTAAAACGCGGTTCAATTAGACACCTTTCATATGTTCACATGCTGCCTATATCGTTAATAAATATTCAAACGTAGACATCGATTGTTTTCCATAAATCAATGTCAGCGGAACACGAGCAATCGATGGTTTACCGCTATGTCGTAATATTACATATTTAGGTAGTTTGTTCTTCAAATATAATATGAATTAAAAGATATGATTTTCGATTTCTCCCGGCTAAATTATGATAGGATATTGAAACGATTATGAATATATCGGTGACAATATAAACACAATAGCGGTTGACTTCGATAATTGTACGTTACGTTCACCCTGTTACCTCAAAATAAAGTTTCGCTTTTATCTGCTTGGTTTTTTGTTATCATTTTTGCTTGTTTGGTTTTTAGAATATTAAGCTTCTTCAATATTAAAAAGGAAAGAATTTTTTTAACTAACCAGTAAACATATCGAAGTGTCACAAAAAGTATCTTTTTACCCTAATGGGGGGGCTCTGAATTATTGGGAGACTTGGGGTGAATGGGCACAAGACAAATATTGTTTCTAGGGTAATTTGGGATGCTGACTCCGAATTTCGAGGTTTCAGGCCGAAAAAATCATATCTTGGGGGTTTTTGACCCCCAACCCCTCTTGGGGGTGGGGGGATTTAGAGGGCAGGGGTCATAAAAAATTTCTCTCGCCATTCTGAACAACTTTGTAGTACATTATTTTTTGATCCGACCAAATTTTGACATGGTGGGGTACTCCTCTGCCCCTCCTACTTCGATTGGGCACCCCCTTTTTTTACAAACTTATTTTTTCGGCACTTTACATCGATCTGTATAGGTGAGAATATTAACTTTTTGTGACACTTCGATATGTTTACTGGTAAGTATTTTTTCTCTTTTTATCATCATATTTGATAATATAATGTTTTTTTAATTCAATTTTTTACTATTTTTTTGCTTTTAATGTCATTAATTTATGACGGAATTCATTGCCGTTTAAATGAATGTGTAATATGAACACACTCTTTCTCGCGCTTATTATTTAGAAAAAAAAATGAAGAATAAAAGAATGAAAGCATTACACCCGATAAGTGTACATTTACAGTTACAGTAACTGAGTTACTGATGCGTTTCATATCTGTGATGCACACAAAAGTAACAATAATACTAATCTCGAAAAGTAAAAAAATATAAATCTAACGCAATAAATTTCTTTGCAGATATCATTAATTTTCAAAAACCATGTCGAATTGTCGTGTACTGTGCGTGCTGACTGTTGTAATTGCTTTGCTGGGCATAGGCACATCAGTCTATGGGGGACCCGCCAGATCAATGGCTGCTCGGACAATGGCAAAGATCCCACGTGCTATTCGTGCACCTTATCGAAATAATGAAATAATGACCGCTCGCGGTTTCGGAAAACGGAGCCAAATGACTAAGATTAATGACGGTATTTTTTCATCCTTATAAATATATTTTATGCATGAAACATGTTAATTCTTTTTAGTGCATTTAAATAATATGTAGCTATTAAATAGAACGTTAACAAAACCGAAAATGATTAGTAATCAAGTGTTTTTTGCTCGGAGATTACAGAAACATTTTTGAAATATTGTGATTGATTTGAGTGTCCACTGGGCGCGGACTATAGCTAATTTTATTCGCACATTTCATTTGTGCTATTGGGCATCCTCTCCCATCACCCCCAACAAAATTCACGAAAACTTCGAAAAATACCCCGAAATTGGATTCATATCCCATCTAACCCCAAAATTATTTACATATTCGGATTCCTAGTGAAAAATTACCTATATATACATTGCAATCTCTTCTAACTTATACCTTCCATTCGGGTCAAAAAGTGAAAACACTCCATTTCATTGTGATTTCACAACGGGATATTCACCCCTTATGACTCAACTGTACATTCAAGTTCCTTCTAATGAAAGTTACGCATATCAATGTAGTTTCCATTGGCATATAGTTTTGGCTGCCCTGAATACCCCAAAATTTCACCCATGCCTTTCGAATTATTCACCATAAGATTTTCATATTAATATAATTAAATAAAATGGAATGAAAATTCGGCGAAATGACCTTGTTTAAATTTGAAAATGTAATGACTGATAACAATTTAAATTTTGTTCTAAATAAATAAATTTTTAAAATCCTATGCAGACATTCCATGGTCAATGGATAAATTTGACGCTCAAGATAGTTCAAGTGACAATGATGATTCCATACCAAAACTATTAAATTCACAATTTGAAGAAAGGTAAAAAAAAGTGTTTTTTTTTTCTTCTTAATTTTATACTTAACCATAATATGTTTTGAACTTAATCATCATTTTCAGTTATCCAATTGAGTTGATTGTTCAAGAAACGTTGGGAAATCCCGCTTTTCTGCGTTCAATTCTGAACCGTTACGTCGACACGAATCATGATGGGCAAATTTCGTTACGAGAATACATCGATGTTGCATCACCTGTTGCTAATGGTTTAATTTAAATTATATACTTTACAAAAATTTTGATTTTTTTTATTCGGATAATTTAAGCGCCAAATAGATCAAAAATTTATTTTGATGGACACAAAAATTTTGAATAAAAGATGTAACATATCAAGTTTCTGTAGAGTTTGGGATATCTTCAATGCAAAATTTCTCATATGTTTAACTGTTATGCAAACCGAAAAAGCCACTGAAAAAAATCAAAAAAAAAAAAAAAAAATATCGATCACATTTTTTGATGTATTTCAAATCATTTCAAATATTATACAATAATACAAGGAGAACACATGTTGTTGACATCTATTTGTTGATATCACGATATTTAATTTAAAGCATATATCAAATAAATACTTGAAAAACCAAACAGATAAAGTTATATTTGTGTACGTTGGAATAAAATAGTAATAGAGAAACATTCAGAAGTAGATTGTTAAAAAAAGATTTTTAAACAACTTGAGAACGTAACATGAATTTTTAATTCTTGCAATTATAACACTTCGATCATTCAGTTTGAGAGGAGAGCATGTTACAAGGTAAAGGTTTCTGTAATTTAAACATTTAATTTACAGATACTTTTTATTATTTCATTTGCAAATGTAAATTATCTGTCATATTGTAAGTAAGAGTTTATAATTCACAATGCATATTTCAACCGTGCACCAAAGTTTATACTCCCCTTTCGAGCTGAACAAACATTTAATGATGTCAATATTTTTGAATGTTAAGTTGCCCAATTGCTTTTTTTATTTCGCGTGCAATTTATTTAATCTAGTTCTTCTGGTCTATGATCCATGAACACAGATTGAAATACGAATGTATCTGAAAATACCTAAAATATTCTGTACCACGTTTATTGCGATGTTATATGTTTTTGTGTGAATACCAACTTTCTTCCGAACTTATCTCGTTTTTTTTCTAACGGAGCATACCTTTGATTTCATTGTATACTAGCATATGGCGAAATTTAAATACCATAATGAGTTGGTAATGGAAATTTATTTTTATGCATTAGTGGGTGATGTACCACCTGACTTTAGCATGGTGGCGTAACAAATTTGACGCACTCCTATCTCACATGACGACCATGTTCTGTTAACACTGGATATCAGTTGAGAATCAGTGTGTCGGTTCACCACCTGCGAATGCATAATGATCGAGAGAAAGTATCTCATTAGGAAAAGTTACCATTTTAGAACTGGCCACTTCGATTATATGAGTAATTTGCATATAATCTTTTGTAAACAAACTTCTGGGTAAAATTGATAACCAAAAAAGTTCTCGTTTTTCACAAAAAATCCTAGCAAATCGAAAGAATTTTATCAAAAACTCAGGTGGGTAAACCTTTGAGTTTTACTCAAATATGCGAAATATTGAGTTTATTGATTTTGCATAAATGTAGGGTATGTCCAAAAATACGATGACATCACGATAGACTGGTAGACATTTTTGGGCGTACTGGATTTATTTGAATTATACGCTCAAAAATCAAATAATATAGAAGATCTATAAAATTACTAGAAGTTTTATAAAATAAAAAGTGTTGCTCAGGAGTTCTGAGTCAGAATCAACATGAACTTTTACAAAATTAAACATTTCAAATTAATTTGATGTAGAGTTTCGGTTTCTGCTCAAATTAAGTTCGATACGCAGAAGTACAGGATGAACGAATGAAACTAGCGCATAGGTGGGAAAATCATATACAATTAAATTTATCATTTCAATTTCGTCGATTAAGAAAATATCAACTAATTTTTGTCAATACCTTCACATTTTCATTAGATTGATGAGTGTTGAATAAAATTATATTTAAAAAAAATGTGAATGTTAAAATAAAAAAGTATAAGATGAATGAACAAGTATATTATTTTATGTATCATCGAGCTTTAAAAATCGGTGACTACCCGAACTTAGGTCATATAATTTTTCAATTGCCGCACCTGAATACAAAAAAGGCGACACTTACAATAAAGGTAATATAATAATAGCTCTACTCTTGAGATGTTCCTTTGAAAAAATATAACCAGAATATTGAATCGACATAGTAGCTCTATAATAACAAACACGCGGAACAAATTCGATGAAAAAACGTTTGGCGTTGTTAAACAAACACACGTTTGAAATTTTCAAATTGATAATTATCTTAAGTAATATCAGATTTGGTTTTCTGTTGTGGGATCACCGCCGTAGTCACCGCCCAACACTTTCTTGAAAATGGGCGAAAAATGGAAAACACATTTGATGGGCTGCTATTAGCTATAATTTTGGTATTATGTTGTAGTTGACAGGTCTTAGTTCACTTGTTGATTCAGCGGAGAGCGATATATTATCAGAGAAAAGGTATGTATATTTTAATAACTCTATATATGAGCTACAATTCGTACATGGGCACCGGGGGAGGTGTAGGCCCGGATACCCACCTCTCCTTAAATTGTTAAAACTGTTTTAAGAAAATATAATAAAGCGCGTTAGACTCTTCGTACACATTCTGACAAGTCGGTGACAACAACACAAATGAAACCGAAAGTGTATACTGTATAGCCAGACGTGATGCTTGAATCAAATCGTCAGTTTCCAAAACCTGCTGCCTAAAAGAGTACCAACTGTGGATCAAAACCAGGCACATCAATTTAAAAGTTGAAAATTGTCGTACTACTATCTACTTGATGGATCCAACCGGGTGCAGAGTGTTCTTGATGTTGAGCGCAGTTTACGTAGAAACAACAATATCAAAACCTATAGTATGTCGTTAGCTGGAAGTGAATCCTGTGGAGCAGGTGGATCAAGCCTGGTCCATTGTGATCTAGAATTGAATGGTGTTAACACGCCTGGCAAATTTTTTTTTTTTTTTTCTAATTTTCCATCGGAAAAGCGAGAAAAATCCATTGATTGTTTTTTCGATTTCCATTCAAAAATTAAAATTTTACTGATAATATTTTTATGATACTTTGTAGTATTTTACTTATCGTGCCTACAACATACTATATAAAGAATCTACTATTTTCATTTTTTATGTATACCATTCTCGTCTTTAGACAACAAAAACTAACCCGGAACACACACACAAACTTTTAGTTTTATAGTTTTCAATTTCAGAATTTCCGAAGTATCATAAAGAAGGAATATCCTCTATGCACCACCTGCAATTGTTAATATCTATATATAATTTAAATTTCTTTCAATTGGTTTTAAACAGAGCCGACACAGAAAAGACACTATTTTTGCTCGAGATTTGCGAGAAAATAAAACGTTTGCATTCAGCTGGCTGAAAATATCTCAATATAATGTCTGATTGCGAAGAAATGAATAAGTATATTATAAGACTATAAAAGATAAAAAAACAAGAAAATATTAAAAACATAAGTCTTGCCAAAATTAAATCAGAAACTGTATCTGGTATAAACTGCCGAAAGAGTTTCTGACATGTTTTTTATTCAAAAATGCAAAAATATGAAATTTTGAACAAAAATATGTTTTTTTAATTATTTGTGATTTTATTCATGCATTTTTATGAATACTGTTCTTTCGCCATTACAAAAAACGCAAAAAAAATCATACGATCTCAAATGTCGAGCAAAAATAGTGTTTTTTCTTCGCACAATCGAACGTCTGAAAATGTTCGGTGTTCGATCGCACAAACGAATGCGGCGAACATTTTAATTTCTACAAACGACCAACCGACCATAGATTAATAATTTCAATGAACGAACAAAATTACCATTTTAAAAGTGTTACGTGTGCATAAAATATTTCCGAAACCTTGAAGTAAAGTTGGTTGTTGAGTATTGACCAGAATGGTTGGTAGCATGCGCTGAATGTTGTATGGAAACAAATGCCAATCGCAATAGTAAATATCCTCATTCAAATCTATGAATGCACTGCTTATATTCTCACCAAAATTACAGAATAAAAAGATAACAAAGAATGACCAGAAAATAAGACCAATTTGGATAGTCAAAAAGAAGAAATTCGTGTTTTCCTGTAACTAAATATTTAAATAAAAATGGTTTGGATTAGCTATTAAGTTATAATAATTGGATGAAAGAAGAAAAATAAACTCAACTAATTCAAATTGAACCATTAAAAGAGAACTGCAAATTGTAATGATGCTCCATAAAAAGCAGCCCAGGAACATGAATTCGAAAATCCCCGCAAATTTGAAGGTAAATCTTAAAATTTATTTAAGCGATATTATAACTATGACAGCATTTGATGATAACTATGAAACTCAACTCTTTCACAATAGCATGAAATTCAACAAATTCAGATAGTTTATCCTTGAGCTTTGCTTGGCTTTCTTCATCTTTACCAAATGCATTCAAAATATTCCCTTCTCGTTTTAGGTCTTTAACGAAAGCTAACAACATACAACATTGAGCGACCGTATAGTTTATAGTGATTGTGGCGACTATTGCGCCACAATAAACAATCCAAAAAACTACAGCAAAAGCAACCAGATACAAAACGGGATCATTCCAGTCGAACGGAAACCTATTTATTATATAAAAATTAAAAAAAAAAATTAGAAGGGAATAAATTCGAAAAATCGATTCTCACAGGCCAGAATTCGACATACCACATACGAAATACCAAACGAAAGGCTTCATGTTTAAAATCAGTTGTAAAATAAAAATAATAGCATATGATGAGAAAGGTAGTATTAGCGCCAAAAAGAGACACTTTCATAATTGCAAACTCTATCATTGTTGTCCAGTTTTCGACCTTTTCGTTTGCCTCTTCATAAATTGCTTTGGATACAGAATTTACCATTCCTAACAATTGATCAAATACATATTACTCATGTGTAAACAATCTATTTGCGTTTTCAATACGTACTTTTTGCAATTGTCGCTTCGAATTCCCCAATCAGCTTGAACATGTTAGATGACTTCCAAATGAATATAATTAATAATGAAATGAACCATATTGATGATAACAATGCATAAAAGCAGTCAGAATATTCTTGAAAGGTTTTTGCTTCGACAAGAAAACATAATGATGTCAATATAAATAATAACACTATTGTACTGAAAATGGCCCAAAATCGAACACTTATCGTGTGCTTTCCAAACGTTTGCGGCTGATGAATTCCCAACATATCAAAGTTTTTTCGCAACGATTGAAAGACGTTCATGATTTTTATGCTTTTGGAAATTCCCAAACACTTTTGATTGAATTTTATTTAAAATAATTTGGTATTGATACGTAGATACTGTATATGTTTGATATAAATAAAAAGGCGGAGTATTTTCGAACACCGGATTTCAGCACATAATGAGACAAACTAAGCGAAATTTTTTAAGTTGGAGCTCAATTTATACAACAAGACAAATTATTATCATTTTCTGTGCATTTTAAATTGAAGAAGCTATTACCATGATTTCTTTCACGTTTCATCAAAATCCTTTTGATACTTAAAAAAACTTACTTATGGTTAAATAAGTAAAAAGTTGCCAGGCGTTTAAAATGATTAGTAGAAGATTATTTTTTTGTTCAGCCATTATTCGGCCATAGGTTTTGATTCAATACTGTTGTCAAATAGCACTTCTACTATTAAAATAATTGCTACTATTATTATAATTATTTTGTCGTCTGACTTTTTTTTAGCTCATTTTGTCTCCTGATTTTTTAATTGAAAAGAAGAGGTGCTATTAGTTAATCAGATTTTTGACACATAAACGATCAACGTGTTGCTATTTCAGAATGATTTAATATAATATGATGATTTCCAGGCAATGATAGAAGCGGGGTAGGCTATGAAGAGTCAAAAGGCGAGTATCAATCGTCCGCGACATCTCCAATTAGTCCTATAAATTCAATTTAGCTATATAGCATTGAAGCGAATAAAAAAATCGTACGGCTATGCAGAGACTACATTAATGATGCACGCGGACGATCGATACTCACGTAAAACGTCTCCAAACTCATTCATATATGTGTGAGCTACTTTTAACGGGTGGAAGGGGGGGATGATTTTTCTAAAAATAAAAATTCTCTAATTTGAATAACAAATTTCGTTTTTTTTTTGCTCTTCACTTTTTTAAGGCGAAAATCCTTAGCAAATCGAACCCTTGTGGAAATATTTCGACTTCATAGTCGACTAAAAATTGACTAATTTGGGACAAAAATGGCTGATATTTCAGCCAGCTAAAGTTAACTATAAGTGTAATTTTAGTTGAGAAATGTCGATTGTGATCATAGTTAACTACGGTTAACTATAAGTATATGAAATAGACTTTTGTCAACTATGTTGACTATAATCACTTTTAGTTGACTCTGAAACATAACCGACTATATTCGATTTCAATCATCTATTGGTAATTTTAACCGAATAAAAAGGATTAAAATTGACTTAATTTATAGTCAGTCAGTCACTTTTTCCCCGTCCTTCGCACATTACTGGTGTTAAACTATGTCAGAGTTTAAATATCAGTGCTATAAAAATGCACTGAGCACTCAGAGTGCTATAAAAATGCACTGAGCAAGTCTTATTGACTTCTGTGTATGTTTGATCATAAGTAGTAGTTATCAATTTTTATAAAAGTGCACAATTCCAGCTGAAGTGAACTACTTTTCAAATTATTTTACTGAAGATAAATCACTTTTGATAAAGTTGCAATTGCGCATTTCATAAATCGAAATAAACACATATTATTTTGTATCAAAATAAACGTTAATTTCATTAAAAAATATACTAAAAAGGATATCTTAACTCAAAAAAGTTTCGTTTTGCCTTTAATATCTTGGTGTTTTTAGCAAGAATCAATTTTTAATGTATATTCTTCCAATAGATAGATACGAATTTGATTTTATATCCTAAAACTATCTCAAACAAACCACAAAATATTTACGGAAGAATTGATTTAAAATATTTCTCTTTATTTCTTTCTTCAAGGCAAACCAATCACCAGAATGGCTAAAAATAGTAAAAGTGACGATTTAATCGTTTACCGAGTTGCGACTGCATGTGATTATGATCATGTTTTGGATTTTATACGAAAAAATTACTATCCAGAGGAACCAATTACTATCGGTAATTCGCCAATGACCCAAGACAGTGCCGATGAAGAATTCTCTATGTCTGTAATTCCATTTGGAGCTTCCATAATAGCAGTTGACCCAAATAAAAATGATGAAATCGTCGTGTTCTTTTGGCGGGTCCTATTGAGCAAGGTGAAGCCAATCACATGGTAGAAGAGTCGAATCGGTGTGAAGCGAACAATAAAAAATGGTCGGAAATTCTATTGTTGTTGGCACATTTGGAAAGAAGTGCAAATATTTTCGAAAAATATAATATAAAGAAGGCACTTCATATTCATGTAATGGGTGTCGATACTCAATCAAGAGGCAAATCAATCGGTGTTAATCTGATGCAAAATTGTTTCAATGTTGCAAAATTATTGGGCTATCCAATAGTAACGGTTGATTGTACGAGTATATTCTCGATACGAATTGCTGAAAAACTTCACATGGACAATATTTTTACGATGGCATTTTCAGATTATAAAGATCATACTGAAAGGCAAATATTTAATCCTCCGTGGCCACACACACAAGTAGTAGGAAAAGGCGGGTTCGTCAGCAACTCTTGCGTCAACCATGCGGCTGCCGCAA
>NW_022197544.1:2929833-2952457 GCF_009176525.2 Contarinia nasturtii
CTTATATATGTTTTTGAAAAAACTTAAATAGTGACCCTCGTATTACCGGCAGTTGGTTATTTCTCTGGCTATCGTGTTGTTAATTCGATTGATTTTTCAAAAATACATTTTTTGGAAAGATATTTTATTCTTTCAATTAATTAATTAATTCTTAATACATTAGAATATCTTAAAAATTATTGAATAAATTTTATTTATGCAAACAAAAACTACTGTCACCACCAATTTCTATTATATAACAACATATAACTGTTTACGAAAATTGAACGCATTTAGGGATCATATAATTAGCTTATAAAAATATCCCTGAATATTTTGCATTAAAAATGTGCGTTTTAGGTAAAAAGAGCAGTTATTCAATCAAATGTGTATCGGAATGGCAATAAGCTATTTGAATGTGCAAGAAAATGACTGACTATTTCGTGACAAAATAGTTGACTGGCAAGCGAATTAAAAATTAGTGCTAGAATAAAGTCTGTATTAAAATCATTATTCTGTTACTACTAATTTAGCCAGCTTTAGGTCACTTTTTTAAAAACAAGTTGAGATTTAAGAGAGCTGAAAGTTCAGTCCCAAATCTTTCTTTTGATCGATATATATGTTGTTTACATAATAAAAGTGATAAATCTGAAAAAGTTTCTTCTGTTTAAAGGTCAAAATATAAGTTGTCAGTGCTTGTAGTAATTCTTCAAGCGACTGGATTTTTTTTCATCAGTTCAATGTCAGAGGCAACCATATCCTTAATTAGATCTAAGAATGAAACTTTTGGCTTCCAACCAAGTTCTTGGCGTGCCTTTGATGCATCTCCAAGAAGTAAATCAACTTCAGTTGGACGAAAATACTTTGGGTTTATTCTAACACGTACAATATCCGTACCAGCCTCAACACCTACTTCATTCACTCCCTCTCCGCGCCATAGAATTTTTCGTCCAATTACACCGAATGAAGCTTCGACAAATTCACGGACACTGTGCGTTTCACCTGTTGCCACAACAAAGTCTTGTGGCTCTTTTTGCTGTAACATCAACCACATTGCTTCAACATAGTCTTTTGCATGGCCCCAATCACGTTGCGAATCCAAATTTCCCAACTCAAAATATTCGATTTGATTCAACGAAATCTTGGCTACTGACCGCGTTATTTTTCGTGTTACGAAATTCTCACCGCGCCTAGGCGATTCATGATTAAATAAAATACCATTACATGCGAACATTTGATACGCTTCACGATAATTGATAACAATCCAAAAACCATACATTTTGGCACAAGCTGAAAAAGATTGAATTCAATTAATCATAGACAAAATTTGGAAAAATTAAATAAGAAAACCATAATTACCGTAAGGTGATCGCGGATAAAATGGTGTTTTCTCATTTTGAGGTGTTTCCACTACTTTTCCATAAAGTTCAGACGTACTTGCTTGATAAAACTTTACTTTTTTCTCCAAGCCACACGTTCTAATTGCGTCTAGCAGTCGAAGTGTACCAACGGCATCAACTTCAGCTGTGTACTCACTGAGATCGAAAGACACCTTTACATGGCTTTGTGCAGCTAAATTGTAAATTTCATTCGGTCGAATGGCTGATATAATTTTGATCAAACTACTAGAATCCTGAATAAGTGAATGGACAAAAATTAATTAAAAAAAAAAAAAAACAAATTGTAATAGTAATATAAAATAAATAAATACCGTCATGTCACCATAGTGTAACTTCATCCTTCCTTCGCGATGACTGCTCGGATCAGCATACAAATGTTCAATACGACTCGTATTGAATGTACTTGCTCTTCGTATAATGCCGTGCACTATATATCCTTTCTCAAGCAAAAATTCAGCCAAATAAGAACCATCCTATGAAAAAAGATCACAAATAATCATAATTCGTCAATCAGTATTTATTCCAAAATTGAATATAATTTACCTGTCCTGTTATGCCGGTTATTAGAGCAACCTTTGTATCATCGCTTATATCATTTTTTTCATTTAACACTTGATTATTAGCCATTGTTAATTTTTTCTTTCGATATTATTCGTTTGTTCAATGTTGGACAGTTTATATATGTATGTTATCAAATTTATCTATAGATTAAATGTACATTTAACACTTGTCACAATTGCGTGGCATTTGTCATACAACTAAAAAATGTAAACAAATTCATAGTAAACTAATTCATTTTTGACAATTCGTAGCCACTTCTAATAACCAAACATTTGATTTAAATCAATTCAGGGCTGCAATCAATTGCATTTTCTATTTTACTCCCTATTTACATTGACAGTAGCATTTTGACAGATGACAAATCTGCCATTCGTAATATTGGCAGTATATGCATTAGTGAATACAGATACATAAGCAGCATTTTTTTTACTAATTCAATTTTTAATTAGTATACAAAAATATTTTGAATTGAATGAAACTTAAAAATTTTGCTTCAAATATTTACCAAATAAATTAGCAAACATGTTCACATATAGATATATCTTTAATTGCACGATTATTGTGATTTTTTTATTTACATTAATTCCATCAGCCAGTGTAAGTGCGCATTAAATAAAATCCATCCCAAATAATAACTATGCCATTGTTTTTGTTTTTGTTGCGTGTTCATTTTCATTTTATCTTTATCTGTATTTCTGTTAAATATAAATAGTTGCAGTCGTATGAAGACAAACGATGTAAATGTGTTTGCCCTAGTCTAACTTCTGTTTCAAATGAAACAGATAATAACGAACGGTGGTTATTCATCGAGAATGTTCCACCGTCGAAATGGTAAGACTTTGTGCTGGATATTTAAATAAAAAGATTACAACACATTTTTTCTGATAATTTTGCAGTAATTGTGATGGTGTAGTATTACCGCGTCTGAAGGATAAAATACCATTGAGTAAAGGACCCGAATTCTGCCCAAGATGCGAATGCAAATATGAAAATCGAAATACGGCCATCATTAAAGTGGTTGTTATCATTGTAATTTGGGTGATATCATTGCTTGTTGTCTATATGTTATTTTTAATTTGTTTGGATCCTCTGCTCAACAAGCGCATCAAAAACAGCTACCTAGAGCACACAAATGAAGAAGTATGTTAAATTAATAGCTTTTTTCCCCGTCCTTACTAAATTTAAACTTATAAATTTAGTTTTTGCTTTGCTTTGTTGTTTTTGTTTCGTTTTATTTCTTTATGTTATTTATTCTATTCCAGTGATACGTTTCGTCGTAGATAGAGTAGACGCTTGGTTGGCTAGATAATACTTTATTTGATTTATTCGAACAAAAATTATTATTTATACACAAACTTAAAAACAAATGACCGTAAAAGTGAACCGGGAGTGTATTTTTTTACCGTCATATATATTTTTGGTGTAGCAATTGTCTTGTTGCTACATTCGCCCAAATCAAATAATTGAAATTTTTATCAAATATGACTTTACAGTATATACAATTAAAAAAAAAAACGCTTGCATTTTTTATTTTTACATGTTTTTACACTACCTACTATATCTTTATGTCTATGTCCTCAGTATCTAAAACAAAAAAAAAAAACAATTTATTTATTTATTGTATCTAAAAAGAGACTTGAAAAACACATTCTTTATATTGTCTCGCTCTCGCACAGGATGATACTACTACAATATCGAACTCAGCAAATAATTCGATCGATTTGGGTGTTCGAGTGAATGTTCTGAATCGTGTTGGACATCAACAAGATAAATGGAAAAGACAAGTACGCGAGCAACGACGCAATATTTACGATCGACACACAATGTTGAATTGAAATCATCAAAATTTAAATCAAAATTTGTTTCTTTTTTTGTCAGTTGTCATCTTATCTTCAGTTTTTTAAGATATTTTCATTTTGTCAATTATTTCAAATCGTTTCGATCCCAATATTTAGCTGATATATTAAATGCTTGGATAAAGAAAAACAAAATTGTTTCATTTCTCATATTACTTATTTACTTTTACACTTTGAATGTGAATATACTTGAGTATAATAAGATTAAAATTTGCGTCGTTTCAAGAGCTCTGGTCGCCAATTTATTGGATACATTTCCTCGGTGGCTTCGTCATCTGGCTTGTAAATTTTGATCGTTTTGTCAGCTTCTGTTGTTATTAAACGTGTTCCGGTGGCATCAAATGTCATTGAAAATATACCTATGGCAATGTTACAAAATGAAATGAATAAAGGCAATGGAAAAATGTAACGAAAATGATTGATAATGTACCCGCTTCGCTATCCATTGAACCAGGTTGTACAGGTGCTTGGAATCGCTGGAAATTGTAACCAGTTCTCCAATCCCAGAAGAATAAAGTACCATTATCACCTCCTGACACTAAGACACCATCTGTATTGACAGCCATACAATTAACAATCGCTGTGTGACCGGAAATGTTTTGAATGAAATTTCCTTCGGGGCATCGCCACTGCTTAATATTATCAGGTGATGCTGATGCAAATGTGTACCTAAAAATATTTCAATAAAATAATCATGAATTAATATTTGGAATTTGAATGTTAAAATAGTATATATGTCAACATACAAAGTGGGATGTAGAACGATGCTTCGAACGCTTTTCTTGTGATTGGTCAATGTGCAGACGCTCTTTCCAGCTGCCAAATCCCATAATCGAACCGTGGAATCGTGACTGCCGGTTATAATTTGAGGATCGGTAGCTTGAGCTACGACACTAGCAACAGTATTTGTATGACCGCAGAGAGTATGAATATTTGCTTTAGTTCTCATATCCCATATGCGCGCTGTTGAATCACGACCCGCCGTTACAAGTACGTCAATTGTGGGATGCAATGCCATTGAATAAACCGCTGATAAATGACCATGGTAATGTCTGATAACTTTATTATATTCTAGATCCCAACATTTAACTTGTCTATCTTCACCGCAACTAAATAGATATGGGTGCTTTGAGCTCACTGCCAAACCGCGAACAGTGCTTACATGGCCAGTTAGTGAAAGTTTCAATTTACCACTAGCCAAATCCCAAATTTTAATAACACGATCGGCGGCACCAGTTGCAAACCATTCATTGCCTGGCTCAACAGCAACGCATCGAACCCAGCCCAAATGACCGGATATCACGCGGCACAATTTCCATGGTGCATGCCATTTTGGTTTTGGTATGGATGGCGCCTTCTTTGGTTGCAATTGCAATTGATTACTTGGAACGGATGTTTGACTGATATAATAATTATCTGATGCAGTTGTACTTGTCACTGGAACCAAAGCTGACATGGAACTTGATTCTTCAACACTTGAACTGGTTTCCTTTTCAGCATGTGCTTGTGCATTTTCATTCAGCGATTTCACCGAATGCTGTGAGTGATCTTTTCTTTGACTCTTCACACGGTCATACACATAGTCATATGTGTCTCGTGCCTTTAATTCTCTTTTCTTACGTTCTCTACAATAAAGCGAATTGCAATTAATCATCATCATTTATTTTATAAATGAAAAAAGTAGTAAAAAAAAGTCATGGATACTCACAGGTCCTCGTCGATTTCTGGGAGAAGAGCTTGATTAGATACAAACATATCATGAGATCGTTTTAATGAACGAAAAACCAACGTATGCACTGAATGGCGTTGCACTTCCTCCATTTCGAATTTAAGTTCTTCTTCGTTATATTCTTTTAATTTTTTATTTTAATTTACAGCCGAAAATTTCGTTTCAAAATTTGTATATTGATCAATGACATTTGTATCGTGTTTGGTTATACACACAACTCAAACGTTTAACTTAATCCTTGTTCACACGAGACGAAAGTACACACCAGGGTTGAACAAATGACATAAATTAAATACAAAGCCAAATGATTCAATGAACATTCCAATAATTTGAAAAAACAATCGCTTTTAAATACTTTCAACGATTGATAGAAAACCATTCAAAATTCGATTTTCGCAAACATAAATATATAAATGCATGCTACTTAACATTGACCTTAGTGTGAACAGGACTTGTTGATAAACGAAATGAGCGCGATTTTAGCGCCACGTTGTAAATGTCAAATGGACGCTACAGCCTCACACCATTACAACGGCAAAATCTACACTTTTTACATTCTAATAGTGAATTACTACTTTGAAATCAATCATTTTAATTATAAAGCAAAAACTTAATCAATCTTAAATTGGAGTCACTAAATTGAACAGAAAAATATAAAAATGTTGTACCTTGAAGATTATTTGGAGAGTAAGTGCAATTTTTTTTATTTATACATGAATTATGTGAGGTAAAAAAAGTTTAAATTAAGGTTTTTTCATCGCCATCTTTTTTTCTTTGATTACCACACACATACATGCTTAAGTTGTGTGAATAAAAGCCAAACAAAAATGTGTATTTTGACATTTTAAAATTTATAAATTCTAAAAATTTTCGTAACAAACTCAAAGTCTCCTTCAATAATTTAACTTCAACATAAGATTCACGTAAAAAGAAAATACGATTTGGATTTTACGAATAATTTTGAAATTGAAATGATATTTCTTGGAATTTGCAAGTTAGAAAGAATATGCGTATCGCTCGTACATATGTGGTGGTTGACATTTTTGGGCGCGAACTTCAATATTTTCCGATATAACAGTTTAAAACCGAATAAGACGATTTTAATTGAATTTTTTAGTGATCGAACACTTGCCACAGGAGCTTCGAGATCGATTTACTGATATGCGTGAAATGGACTTAACCGTCCAAAGTAAGTTCAATATGACAAAATAAAATTCTCATTATGGCATTATGTGGATTTTTAACATTTTACTTATTTCAAAACAACAATAAAGACCACATTGATGAAATAGAAAAAAGAATCCGTGGTCTATTCTCAAGATGTGCGCGCGGCGAATTGCAAGGAACACAAGCCGACGATGAATACAACGAAATCAGCAAAGATTACTACAAAATTTTGGAGGATGCGGACGAAAAGGTCGCATTGGCTAGTCTGATGTACGATCTTGTTGATCGTTATTTGCGTCGGCTTGATAGTGAGTTATTCAAATTCAAATGCGAGTTAGAAGCTGACCACAATGGTATCACAGAAATACTGGAGAAACGATCACTTGAACTAGAAGGAAATAGTAGTAGTAGCAATAGTAATATAAACAGTAATAACATATTAAGTAATAGTACATCTAATGCAAGTAATAGTCAGAAAGAGAATCGATTTTTTGGTGCAATTTCGAGTAACATGAACACGCCACAAAATCGCGAAAAATACAAAGCGAGGCCAGAGAAACGACGTAACAGCAGTACAAGTGCGGCAGTTGGACCAATAGAAAAACGTCCGGCCCTAAGTACACCCGTTTCAAATGTTGCAACTACACCGAATAATACAGCTCATTCATCGAGTTCGTCACTTATTCTGCCAGCAAATACACCGACACTCCAGACGAGTGTACCATATAATTTACAACACATTGGTGCCGGTAATGCTATAGCAGCAGCGGCTAGCCAAGCAATTGTTGCTACACAGCAAATGCAACAAGGCCGGCGCACAGCAAGTTTAAAGGCATCATATGAAGCGATTCATGGTTCATCGACAAGTGGTTCTCATGAATTGTTAATAGGACGAGAGTTGGCCGGTGCCGCTCATAATGCCCTTCAAGCTGTAGAACGTGAAGGCAATACGTTAAACAATCGACGTCAGAAAAAGTTAGTTAAAACTTATAGAAAATCATCAAATGGTTTATTCATCTCATTTCTTATACTTTTCTAATTCGCTTGAAATTCATTTTAGGAAAGTTCCTGGTTTAAATATACCAACGAATGGTACACCACCTCTTCCAGTTTCACTTAGTTTAAATGCAAACGTATCGCATACACCAACACCGTCAATTTTGACCTCCACAACGGATCCAGAATCTCCGTCAGCGGCAATGTTGCTTGGTGACAATGGTCTCGTTGTTGATCCGACCACAGATGGAGATTGGTCATATGACCCAAATGAACCACGATACTGTGTTTGTAACCAAGTATCATATGGTGATATGGTCGCTTGTGATAATGAGGCTGTAAGTATTCGAATACTTATGAACCAATGTTAATCAAACAATAATATTTTGCGTTATAAAAATGTTACAGTGTCCATTTGAATGGTTCCACTATCCATGTGTTGGCATCACACAGCCACCCAAAGGCAAATGGTATTGTCCGAAATGTACGGCATCGATGAAAAGAAGAGGAATACGTAAATAGTTTGTATTGTCGTTACGTATACGTTTGGTGTAACCAAGTTCCACCGCATAATTACTTTTAGTAATTGTATCTTGTTTTTACTTTTGTTCAAAAAAGTAAATTTCATAGAACTCTCATAATAGATTCCCAACTAATTACAAACAAATCAATAAAGAAAGAATTCTCTAAAGTGATCAAATGTATTAACTTTTCCTTTAAACAAACCACAAAATACCACAAAAAACTGTATCAACTCTTTGCGACGTTGCATTTAGGATTGTTTCAAAATACAAGAAAGAAAAAAAAAAAAACAAAATGTACGAAATCTTTTGATTTTCTTGTATATGAAACTGATTGAACAAAAAAAGTACATTATATTTAAAGTACAAAATTATTGAAAACTATACGATATAATAAAGTAAATTTTGTTCAATCTCTGTTTTCATAAATTGCACATTATAACTCATAACTCATAATTCATAATACAAGTAAGACAAAATTCAAATATATTTTAATCAACATTCAATACATAAATTGATTTTATTAAATCATATCGCTCTGATTCGGCCACATCCAATGGCATGAAATATGCTGACGGCTTGTAAACAACATAATGTAAGTTAATTCAGTCCTTTAAGCGAATTACATTGCACTTAATAAGTAAAACTAAAAATGTTCTATGGCCTGGCATTTCGAACATAATCCTGATTGAAGTATATCACTGTAACAGTCATATCATCTCTGAACAGTCTGACCACATCCGATGGCAAGGATAACATATGCGAAAGTTTTGAATGTTCAATACCATAATCGGTTCCACCGAGCGCATTTCGAATTAAGTGTGTAGCACCATTTTTGTCAGCCGGCTTTGTTTTCATTCCAGCTCTGAAAAAATCCAATAAAATCAAATAGAAACATTATACATTTTATTTGAGTATAATTTATAGTAGTCAATAGAGATACATACTTTCTTTGTGAAAGCATTTGGGCAATTTCGCTAAGCTTGAGATTCCGTTTTGGGAAAAATGGTTGCAAAAATATTTTTCCAATCATATGCTCACCGACCAATTTGACGGCCTGTGTTGGTGACATAAAATCCCATATGCCATCCGTTGCAATAATTAAAAATCGATCGCGTGGTGTTATTAAATGGTAACTTATTTCCGGTTCAGCAGTTAAATAAGGCGGTGTTAAATAATTGGGCGGTATTACATGATCACCGTAATAGGGTACAGCATGTTTTTTTAGAATTTCCACGGGCCATTTGTATCGAAAATCACCAAACGCTCGTAGTGGAGCCAATTCCCCTAACAATCGCTCACCACGTATTATTGTATCGCGTTCGCTGAGTGGATGGTCCCCTGTGATTCGTCTCACTTCGGCCAAATTATCCGAATTATGTTCGTTAGATAAGCGCTTTGTTTCCCATTCACCAGCTTCATTTATCGAGCCCAGAACGGCCATACAATCACCAGTGTTTGCAATATGCATATCCAATCCGTCAATATAAACAACACAAGCAACCGCTCCAGACATTGCAACCGATAACGTTCGTGGTGTTTGGTGTTCCAGTGCTTCTGATGCAATATCTTTATCAAGCTGGAGAAAAGCGTTTTGAAGTGCAGCACTTATTTGAAAATTGTTCGAATCTTCATAGCACAAACTTTGCGCATATTGTGCAAAACTCTTTTCAAATATCGCATCAATTTCAGGAACAAAGTCAACCTTATCATTATGGCATTGCAAAAATGAATTACTTTTTGCCCCTTTACTCAATATTTTTCGTAACGAGTCTGGCGGAACCAAACTAGTTGCAATGTAACGCATTAATCTTTTGCAAATTATTTGCGCACATGACGGACCAGCATGGCCATCGAATACACCGAATAGAGAACCTGTAAATATTTCAAATATTCAATACAACACAAATTTCGGCTGGTAAATTTAATGGTTTACCATTTGTAAATAAGCAGGAAGCTTCGCTTCTTCGATCCTCAAGCGGATTGTTGGATGCCACTTGATTTGAATCATAACATTTTATCGGGGAATCATTAAAATCTGTTGTAAATTCCTTCTCGTATAGAATTCTATTGACCTAATAATGTCAATCGTTTAAACTTCTTCAAAATGTGAGAATATTATTATATTATTAGAACTTACGTCGTGTGGTGTGAGTTTAACATTAGTTGCTGACCGATAGTATTGGACGAGAACACGTGCACCATTTCTGTTATGAAAATCATAATTTTTCTGTAGAACACCAAAAGTAAGGCGTTGAGTAAGAGAAAGCATTTGTTTGATTCTTTTGTCCTGCTGATTTCTTTTATAAATATATTATTATTTACGTCTGCACATTAAAAGCACATTTCTACAATCCTTCGAATTAATTTAATAATTGGGTCCGGCTCAATGAAAAAATTCACATAGTTTGAAATCTGTTGATCGAATATTTTGAAAAATGTAAATAATTACAAAATTTAGTTGACAAAATGACAAAAAATATTCAAACTTTGATCACAGTTTCACGATATGGACTGCGACATTGTTTATCATTGCTTTATTTGGTATTTTTATGACATTTCGGTAGAATTTTGACAGATGTGAAAATTTTGAGGTTAGTCACCACTTGATACGGTAAATGAATTTGAAGAATATCTACGATTGCATTGAATTGTCGTTATCCCAAAAGTCATCATTTCATATGCAAATAAACGTCATACATGTGCGCATTATTGAAACAATCATTTTCTTTAAATATTATTAGTTTATTTACTGAATTTCCTATCAAAAATAAATTAGAAAAAACTGAATCCTTTCATATAAACAACATTGAATCGGAAGTGATCCGCGACTGTTATTGTTATTGTGTTGTTTTTCTTCTTATTTTTAATATTTGTGTAATATTTTAATAACATTATTAACGCCACTGCAGATTCAATTGCAATAAGAAAGAATATATAGACCAAAAATATTCCGATGAATTCATTTCAAAACAGATTTAATCATCCTCGTCAGATGAATCTGTGGTGAATTCACTTTCATTTCCATGAGGATCTTCTTTTTCGGACTCGGACTCGCTGATATCCCATTGTGGGTGCTCTGTTGGCACAGCCGATGCTTCTTTAACATCTAATTTTAGTTCAAGCTGCTGATCCATGCCCACATAAGAATCTGTCGTTTTATAAAAAAAATAGATTGATTCATTCAGTGGAAACTTGAAAATTCTAAATGTTCTCTATTAAACATACCTGATCTCAAACACACTGAGAATGTATAAACACCTGGCCTAAAAACGAAAAAAAAAATATATTTTCATAAAAAATTCTATAAAATGTATAAATATTAATGAATTACCATCTTGGTGCCGTGAATTTTAATTGAACTTCTTCGCGTTCAACTAAATTTGTGACGTGGTATGGTGCTGTCAGCAGTGTTCTTGATTTTCGATCACAAATATACGTCCACCAATATTCTTGCTTGTCTTCTGGGAAGTATGGACAGTGTACGCTATGTGATATTTTCGATTTGCCCTCAAGTTTTTCGCGCTTATTTAATTTTTTCTGGAACTTTTCCCATTCCTCATCATCATCCTCAACCGATGAAACCTTTTTCTCTTCATTATCTGATGAACGATCTGAACCAGCGTCACTATCACCCGCCATACCGTCTGACTCAGATTCGTCTTTTGTAGCTGCTGCGGGCGTTACTTTCGTATTGTCCTGTTTTACAATAATTGTTTGCTTCAATTTTCCTCCTTTATGCTTATTTTTTGCGCCAGCACCACCTTTATGGGGTTTTCGTGAGCTAGGCTTCACCCATGCTGAGCGCTTTACTGGTGGTGGTGGTGGTGCTTGCTCCTCATTTCCATCGCCATCCGGTTGCTCTTCATCGTCACTTTTTTAAAAGAAATAAAATGAAAAATGCTTTGCCAAAGAGAAGATAACATACTTCAAATTTAAAACTTACTTTATGCTTTGCTTCTCCGCAATATCTGTATTACCAAACAATTCGCTCATATTATTACGTACTAATGTAACTGTAACAGTGACTATTGCACCAGCAGTAACAACGTTGGTGTTCTCATCATCAATGACTGTAAAGATTAACTCATTAATTGAAATGTTTACATTTGATTGATTTCAATTTCAAAAATTTCAATTACCTTCGCATCGAATGCTGAAATCGATCAATGGCATTTTGCTTAGAACACGTATCACTTGTTCATATTCAAAATCACTCAAATGTTTAAGAATGTGTCGGCTTTCTTCTGGTTTTAATTGCGCAAATTGTTGCAAATTCTTGATGTGACGCTTTTTCGTTGAAAACATACGTAAATGATCGTCGGATACAAAAGGTAACTGTAAGAATGGAGATTTAAACTCCCATAAACCCTGAATAATCATTGGCGATAGCTTCATACAATTTTCAATGGTTTCAATGCTCGGCAGCTTTGAAACTATAAAAAAAGAGATTTTTTTTTAAAGTTATTTTCGTAACAAAAAACGTTTAAATGATTCAAGTACTTACTTCGACGTGCATACGCCAACATGATCAATTGATTGACACAGGAAACCATCTCTTGAATTAAATATGGACATTTTTGAACGATAAGTTGGCGATCTTTGTCCAGCGTATCTGAATTAAGTTCGATACGGCTCAAATGAGCATGTAAAATAGCACGAGTTTTCACCGAATACATCCTGCACAAAGGTATTTCCTTACATTTTTCATTCAAATTTGGCAACTGACGAATTAGCTGTAATGCAAAATGATTGATTAACATTCATTCCTCAAAATTATTCATAAAAATATCCATTCACAATAAATCGATGAGAATTTCTTACCGAAGGAACCTCGTCATTATCCGATGGCCGTTCAATAACTTGCGAATTATGTCGTTTATCAAATTCCAAACTAGCAGCCAAAATCATGATGACACGTTTCATAGCCATTTGTGGAGTTTTGTGGAAAAAGTATAAATATAATTGTGTAGTATCTAAGAGAACTTTATCACCGCTGAATCGGATTGAGCGATACCACCATGTTCCGACAGCAACTGGTAGTGCGACCATAAAAACGAGTGCGTATAATCCAAGTACCCAAACCGAGTTTTCTTTTTCGACAATCCATGACGGCAATGCAATACCAAACGACATAGCGCCCGGACCATCTGGATTGCCATATTTTTCCCAGTTTTTGCGTGATTCATCGTCCGTTAATGCTTGGTACGCCTTTGATAATTTCATAAACGCTTTTTCATCACCCGTTTCCTTATCCGGATGCAGTAAAAGTGAGAGTTTACGATAGGCACGTTTAATTTCCGACAACGATGCACTAGTCTCCAATCCCAAAATTTCATATGGATCAAAATTGGACATTTCGTAATCAAACTGTGATACTCGATACGTTAAATAGCCTAACAGTACCTAGGGATGATTAGAATAAAAAATGGGATTAATGGAAATTAATCAACATGTACTGGAACGTAATGGAATGTAATGGAAGAGAATATGAAAATTAAATGACTACACTCTTATATCGGTGGTATTAATATTTAGTATTTTGGGATTTTCAGCTACGATTAATCCAAAAGGACTAAAAAGTAATCCAATGGGATCATTTTATATTTTTTTAACTTGAGTTCAATAAACACTTTTTTGTTGTTTGTCAAAAAATATCTCAAAATGAATCTTCCTTTGGAACACTGTTTCATATTGTATTGACATTTACATGAAACTTCAAATGCTTGTCATTGTCATTCGATTGCAAACATAACCTTTCACGGTCTTATGTTTATTGTGTAAATCACCTGCACCGTTGTCGAAAAAACTAAATTTTGTTTCTGTTGGAATTTCGATTAGTTTGTTTATTAGAATATAATTCTCAATAGAATCCTGTTTTCCATCGCTTCTGTGCAATTTATTAGATTTCTGATAAAATGTTTTATAGCTAGTGAAAACAAAGTAAAGAATTGATTAGCGAATGGTTTTCAATAGAATTTTGGGTCGGTTCGCATCAATATCAACATTCAATGTCACAACCGCTTTTGTGTGCTCAGTGATTTTTTTTCAAAAGGGTAACATGGCAAACATTTTGCAAAATTTTCAAAATCCATCAGAATCTTGAACAACCGAAACACTATCGTAAAATGCGTGTTGACGAAAGATTAATTCTTGCTTTGTTGACGAATGATTTTCAATAAGATTCTTTTGCATCGAATATCAACATAAATTCCGTATCACACCTTTGGGAGTGTAATTTAGCGAACATTTTGTCAGCATTTGAAATCGGACTGCAGAATTATGAAATTGTATTTATGCAAGAGTGAAATGAACGCATTGATATTTGTTTATTGTGAACCCGTTCGATCACATGAATCGGTGATTGTATATTTTGATAAATTTTTAGAGGCCTGTTTTTAAAATACCAGGAACCTATAAATTCATCAACAATAATACATTGCTAAATCAACCGATTTTTGAGTATAATTAATAAATTTATTTGATGGCATGCATAGTCTATCATAGTCATTGTAGTTTTTGATAAATATAACAGTGGCCTGAATATTTTCAAACCGGCACTTTTATATTTATCAAAATATATTTTGATTATTCATCAATATTTCGAGGTATAAATATCGGTGGAGATTCCAATACGTTAACAGTTGCTAAAAATGAGCGGTCGCAAACGGAATCACGAATCGGCGTTTAAGCCACGAAAGAAGATAAAAATTAAAGAACACCAAACAATTAAAAAAAGTGCTCGAAAAGGTTTAAAAGTGAATCTGCCCATTAACACTGGAAAATTTGCTCAGTTGATTGACGTATACGTATTAGAAATGACACGGTGCTACATATTGGGTGCACTGAATTTGCATTATTTCACCAGTGATCATTTCAAGCGCAGTACAGACGAGCAAATCGAAGCATTCTATACTCAATTCGTCGACAAAAATTTTTTTCGAGATTGGTTTTACGGCGTTCAGTTCATTGAGCATGCATTTAACGACGCCAGAGAAAGCGGGTACAGGTTGTGTTACGGCATTTGGTACTATTGCCAAAAATACGGTGTTCGAGCTCCAGTAATTGGAGGATTCGGGAATGTAGTTGAATACGCAGTACAAATGTTTTATACAAATTACAAAAATAATATTTGTATGCACGCTCACTCACGCATCCGAAAGTTTTTCACACATCAAAACGCGAGCAAAGCACAAATTGATGACACCATGGATTTCTTATTCAAGCGAAACTCCAACTGTGTGCCAGACCTGAATTTGATGTGGGAACTGGAAAATACATTAAAGCCAATCCGATTCGACGATGGGAAAGGGTACTTTTTTGCTATGGAAAGCAATTGGTTCAAATACATACCAATATTCCTGAATTTGCAACAGTGAGTTTTCGTTCATTTATTATTGTGAATCAAACGATTGTATTTTTTATGCGATTTTTTTCCATTTTGAAAATTCTACAAATATCACACGAGTAATTTTATCAATTTATTTTTTGGAAAATATACAAAAATAGGTACATTCGCAATCATGAACGTGAACGAAAAGCCGCATTGAAGCGAGGTGAACGAACCGAGCTTCGTGAATACAGAAATTTCACCGTGGTACCAACGTCATCGTTCGAAAGACATTACATTCGAATTGATCGTAGAGTGTTTTATCGCATGTTGAGACAGATAGAATGTCCACATCGATTATTTCGCAATAAAAACGGCGGCCCAAAACAGAAGGAAGAAATCAAAAATAAAGAATGGGATGTATTATGGCGTCTGTATTTCGACATCGATAGCATCGAAAGAGAACCGAGAAACAAAAATGATGGCCATGCAACAATAAAATTCGACAACTCCATTCAAACAGATGGTGTCGGTATGTCATTTTTGATGGAACGAACAAAATTCATCATTGAAAAAGACGATGAAGAGCGTATGAAAGAGACACAAGATATGCTTCTGAAAAGCCAACAAGTGTATGGTCTCGATCCTGGACTACGTTTGGTCATTGGTGGTGTGCGCATTAACAATTTCAACGATCGAAATAATCGCACTGAAACAATCATTCGATTGACATCGGGCCAATACCAAGATATGATAAATTCATCGCGACGGAACAAATGGCGCAAAAAGTTGACAACTGAAATCGATGAAAAGATGCGTCTACATCGTGAGTCATTTGATGAGCAGCCTGGTCCACGAGCCGAAGACCATAAATCATATGCTGATCATATTTTGCGTCATTTTGAAGAAAAGTTCACAGCATACACACAGTATGAATACGCTTTGCAAGCATTTCTCCAGTACATTGACACGAATAGAGCACTTGATGCATATGCAACCAAGCTCATCGATGGTAAGCAAACGTTCATATTTGTCGGTGATCGTTTCATTGCGGCAGATTCACCAGCCCGAGGATATATTCGATCGAAGGTGCGAGATTTGTTCGAGAAGTTGAAACGTCGCCGTAAATGTACAGTGGTCGAGGTGGACGAATTTCGGACGACCAAATTATGTTCGTTGTGCTTCCGTGAACTTGAAAAACCGACAAAAAGAGGCAAAGTAAAGGAGAAATATCGCTATCTCACATGCCATGGATGCGAACCATTGTGTGGAGAAAATGTGCTTGGAAAAGCCCAAGGTCCGATTGAATCACGAAAAAGCAATCGCAAATTGACGCAGCAACGAAAACATCGTCCCCGTACTGATGGTCCACGTATGGCATCAAAATTTCGTAAATATGAAGAGAAAACTCAAATTGGGCGTACTATCACCTGGAATCGTGATGCAAATGCAGGTCGTAACATTCTCTACAAAGGTTTGTGTTTGTTAAATTGATATGCTCTCAGTTTAATATGAACAAGTCAATGAACAATAGACAATGAATTCGTTTTTTTTTATTCCTTACAAACAAACAGGATGGTGTGCTGTTATGAATATAGAGCTACATCCAGCTTTTCAACGGCATGTTGAAGAAGAAGAAGAAAATGCAGGAGGAGGAGATCCACCGCCAGCACCACCAGCACGAGCTCGACAATCAAGACGAGCAGCATCCAATCAAGTATGTAATCATTTCAATAATTCTGCTTTGAATTTATCTAATCAATTGAAGCTACACATACTTTTAATTTACGTTCATATTTAGAAATTGATATAATCATTGTCATTTTCAGAATCAACAAACAACACAACGAACATTGCGTTCTCATCTGGATCAAGCGCGGAGCTCTCGGCCGTAAGCCCTGGGTTTTGTGCGGGATTTCAACGTGGTCCTACAATTCGCTACAATTAGTAAGTATTTAAATTTAATCCTACAGTGCTAAAATTTAATCCCAAATCATTAATATTTAATCCCTTCTATTTTACAGTGTAATAATGGAATAGTAATTTTTATAGTACCCATCCTGCGATTATTAATGATTTCACTAAAAGTTCTTTTAGAAATCTATACGGTTCTGAGGTAGCAATTATCAACCGTTTCCTGATACAACTCGGGCATTGACATTCATCTTTATATTTATTTGGATCTGTATCAAAAGAAAAAAAAATATTCATAATATATTGAAAAATGTTATTTTTATTTTAAATTTTATTCATAGTTCTAGTGCCAGTTGAAGGCATTTGCAATGTAATTTTCATCTACCGTTGAGTTCATTCAAATGATGTCAACAATATGTTGATTGCTTTAAAGCTAAATAGCTGACCAATTTTAATATCGGCGCTTAAGACGTGAACCATAATCATTTATACAAAACAAGTAATATTTCAAAAATACTTCGGCAGATCAAATTAATTCATATGTTTGAAGCATCACATTCATTCATGTGGCAAACATGTTTAGACGAATTACTTAAAATTGATGACACGTACCTTCTTTTTTCTTGCGCGGCCAATAATAGAGTGTGGCTGGTATGAGGATCAATGCCAAGAACGATAGTAAAAAATAAAAGAATGTTCCTCCACTTTCATCGTATTGAAATTTTTGTCCGGCCATTTCTTAACACGTTGTTTATTTTATTGACATTAATTTAAACTTTCTGAGGGGTATTCAATACACCCAATATATATAATTTACTTTTTCTAAATCGTAAAATATTCACTATATCTGAAATTCACACAAGATATTTGGTTTTTAAAATAATTATGCAGAAATAAAAAAAAAACAAAAAAAGGGTGCAGAATCGACGCAAATATATTTCTATGTCAAATTGATACGAACATGAACAACTCATCCGTTCAGTATTGATTTGAAATGGTATGTTTCGAAATAGATTTCATGAATCTTGAATAAAGTTTTACTTTTACGATAATAGTCTGCAGCCCAATCGACCAAATTAATGTAATTGAACAAAAAAGAGGCAGATATCAAATGAGAATCAGTGCACAAACGAAATAATAAGAAAAAAAAAAACAAATTTCTATTCGTAAAAAAACATTAAGCGAGACGTGTCAGTGGAGATATTTCCAAGAAAGAAAGCTTACTTGGCTAAGTAAACCAATACTTATACACTATTATGACTGTTACAACAGCAATGTGTTAACCGCGTTTACATTTTGAAACGTCAAATCAATCTATGTACTTCTCTTGCTTAAAAATATATTATATATTTATTTAAAATATTCAATTATTATTCAGACTGAATATTTTTAAAAAAAAATTGTATTTTTTTAGAGAAATTTGGAAATTGTTTATTTTTATTAAAGATAGTTAAAATAAAAGCAACGAAACCCATTGGGCAACCCTAGCATGTAAACACTGAACCACACTTTAAATGGTCAGCGAATCGAAATTCGGTTGTCAAATTATCAAGGCAAACCCATCAATGTTATTAGTAATTCAAAATTGTCATTTACGACATAAATGAAAGAAAATATACAAAGAATTTTAGGCGTGAACCAAACTGACTCCATCATCAGTATAGTGAATTTTATGCAACATTTTGGTTTTAATATATAGAAACATTGTCAATTTTGATTTATATCTTAACGTCAATAAGTGATTTCTTATTTTCATAAGGAATCAAATTATTACGGTAAATAATATAAATTACTTGATAATCCTTATAATATTTTTTGTGTCGGAAAACGGAAAAAACAAGCAAAATGGTGCTTAAAGTATATATCAGCGGCATGAGCGGCAACAAAGAGGTATATATTTAATTTTCATTTTGTATAAATCTTCCAAAAGTTGTAATTTTGATGTGAAAATGTATGATTGATTCCGTAAAATTTCTTGAAAAATTATATTGTGGGTTTGTGAATATGATTACAAAACAAAAACTCATTTTACAATATGATAATAAAAAATGAATCATCCATCAAAAGCTTTAAATAACTTACAATTAAATGAATTTGATAATCATTATTGCAATTATTGCTAAGAAGCCGACACCGTAAATTAGAATAGAAATTTATGAAATTCCATCATAGACGGTGTTGCAATAATGTGAAAAATCTGTCATCTTTCCAGTTGAAATCAAACACATTCATTTTATTTCGCATCGTTCGCAATAGATTTTCCAATCATAGTAATCTGTTTGTTTTTTTAATTTAGCGTCGAACGTTTCGCCATTTGTTTTTCGGCCTTTCATTCTTATTATTCACAGTGTGTCTATTTTTAAACACTTAGACACTTTATTTTTATTTTGTTTCTATTTTGTGGCTTATTCGCTCCATTTTATCTATGCTATATGTGATGCTATATGTGATGTGCGAGTGATTTTTTTTCCACATAATCGACTATATAACTGTTTTATCATGTTCATCTTTTCGGTTGATATCAATACATATGTTTGTCTAAAAACTTCACTAAATCATATGTTACATTTATCAAGTGACGAACAGTATAATGTTTTTAAACAATATTAGTATAACTTTGCATCAATATTTTATGAATTGATCGTTTGAAATTTATGATTGGGAATTACATTTATCATGACTCTCATATTAAGGTGAAGAAGCGACAACAACGAGTTTTGATGATCCTCGACAGTAAAAATATCGACTATCAAGTGATTGACATCACAGAGCCAGGTATTAACAAATTGAAATGGAATCCGATTCATAAATTCACATATTAATCAATTGTTTTAAATAGGAAAGGAAGGTGAGAAAGAATTTATGCAAGAAAAATCAACTAACAAAGGTGCCACCATCAGTGACCAAGAGCCCAGACACGCATTGCCGCCTCAAATATTTTCAAATGAGGAATATTGTGGTAAATATCATTTATTTAGTATTATTATTGCAAATAGTGCTGATCGAAGTTTTGATAAATAATATTAATGATTGATTCTTGTGAAAAAAATTTAACAAATCTACGTAGGTTCTTACGATGAATTTGATTTGTCAAACGAAACGGATACACTGGAACAATTCCTAAAATTGGCACCACCTGTTGAAGAGAACAATGGCAAAAAAGAGGTTAGCAATGACAACTAAAACTATTCAACAGGGATTAAACAAATAACACACAAAACATTAAACAATGAGATACGAACAAATTGCTGTTTGCGCGTTACAAAGTAATCATATTTAACGGGATGCCCCGACTTTTAAAAAAAGTATAAAACATTTCATAATCGAAGGTTCCCGATACATTATCCAAAACTGAAACGTTTGTGGAAAGTTTTTTCATGTCTCCCCAGAACAAATATTCAATACATTCCATAGGACCAAAATAACTGATCATTCTTTGTAATTCTTTTAAAAATTGAGGCAACCCAAGAAGTAAATCTTTTGGAACTGTTTTTTTTACTGTTTAACATATCACAAAAACGGTAACCGAAGAAAGATAATATAATAATAAATATAATAATTAACAAAAGTAATGAAACAACATAAAAACAATGCAATAAATTTGAGATGCAAGTCTCTTGATTTTTATACGCTTCATATATAAGAGCCGACTCATGCACTCTTCATTTATTAAAATCATTAGCAATTTTTTGTTCCTAATTTAATGATCATGCATTTTTGTCTTAACTGCATTTATTAAAATAACTTTCTTATTTGATAGAGAATTCAAGTGGTTTATTGCATAAACCAAGGCATAAACCCATATTTAACCTTTTAACCTTTTTTTTTTTTTTTGTTATTTACCTTATCAAGCAAAGACTTGAGTAGCTCTAATATATCTATACCTAACAACTCAAATACATTTAAATTTTGCGGCCTTATGACAATCAAAATTTCGCTGCAAAAAGAATTCCGGCAAAAATGATTATAAGAATAATAGAACTAATGTAATTAAAATTATAATTGACATATGGTATTAATCATGTAAACATTCTCCTTTATTTTTTACATTGGAAATTTAGCAAATAAATGTTTCTAAGTCTATTATATTATTGTTTTTTTGTTTATTTGTGATGAATTAAAACCGATTATGTGTGCAAAAGCGATAACAAAACTACACCGAAATATTTGAAAATACAATTTTACTTCGTTGTATATTTTGATGATAACAATATTTTAATATAAGCATGCTGTGAAGAAAATGCTTTGATGCTCTTTAAGTTTGATTTTGCTGAATGATTAAACGAACAATTTATTAAATAATAAAAAAAAAATTCGTGTATTTTCAAATAAAATTTATTTGGATTTATTTATTGAACTCTAATACATTTTATTTTATGCAAATTTGAATCCAGTTACTTTTGTTTTTGGAGTCACTTCAATGCTCTTGCATGAAGATGTATGCTTTGTATTAAGATTGAAAAAATCCAAATAAATTGAATTTAATAAATACTTCCTATTCTAATGAAAAAAAATCCACCTCTCTGGTTGAATGCATTATAACTTGGAAATTAGTTGGATGACGATGAATCAAATGAAAATGCTGAGAAAAAGTCGGAAGAGGATTCAGCAGATGTTGAAAAGAATGATAAAAATGACAATAAAGACGAAGAAAGTACTGATGGAAATGAGAAAAAAGATGTAGACATAGAAAAAAATACTGAAGATATCAATGATGAAAATGAGAAAAATGAAACTGAAGAAACGAATGAACAACCTGGTGCATTGGATAAAGAAAAAGGTGAAACGCATGAAAAAGAATCAATTCACACAGCAGAAAGTGATGAAGATCAACACGTTGACAAGGAGGTAAAATCAGATGATGCCACCGATAAAGAACAGGATAATGAAATGACTAAGAAAAACGTTGACACCACAGAACCCCATGAGTCAATTGAAAAAGATGGCAAAGATGTAGAAGACATTGAGAAAGATAGCGAAGAGCAGGAGAATTCTGACGATAAGTCCACTGAAAAAAATAAGGTTGAGGATCTAGATTCGAATGTGACAAAAACAAATAATGAAAATAATTCCGATACCGAAAGTGAATCCGGTGATAGCAAGGGTGAATGTGAGGAACCTAACAAAGAAACTACATCGAATGATGCGGACAAACCTGAAAAACTAACAAC
>NW_022197544.1:2952467-3080729 GCF_009176525.2 Contarinia nasturtii
AAAGAAACTACATCGAATGATGCGGACAAACCTGAAAAACTAACAACAACTGAAGACTCAACAAACAATGAAAATAAACCCGATGACAAAATTAAATCTGGCGATATCGAAAGTGAATCCGACAATAGCAATAGTGAACATGGGGAAGTGAATTCAACGAAAAGTGAAACAAAAAAGCCGAATGCTGCAGATAACGAAATTACAGATGATATGGATACCGAATCTCAGTCAGAAAGTGAGAGCAGTGATTCAGAATCAGAGGTTTGGTCAAAAAATGACATTAATAGTTTCTATTGTTTGGATTCAATCTTCAAAGATTAAGTAAATTTTCAAAGTTTAATACATGACTGTATGCAAACATATGACCCACAAAAAATTAACAAATTCAAACCGTTCACTCCCAATGAAACCACATTTATGACTAACCCTGTATAATAATTTATATAAATTTTCGAGTTTAATGGGATCAGTATTTGGAAGTGAGGTCGATGTTTTTAGAGAAAAGGGCAATTTCATTTGAAAGAGGAAACTTTGGATTTCAAACATATAAATTGATGAAACAATGAAGCAACATGTAAAGATTTTACTTGTTTTTCTTTTTGCAGGAAAATGGTACAGCAGAAAAGACTAAGACCACAGAAGCAACAGAAGAGGAACGAACAGATGAGACTGTTGAATCATAGATTTAAATGTAAACAATTCTCCAGCCCCTATTTCCCAATTTATTTATTCGAATACCAGCGCTTGCCATGCGCTGAGAAATTTATCTATGTACAAAATTATTTCTAACTTTGTTCGATGAATATTTCATTGCAAAATCCATGTAATATTTATGAAATATTTTTGTTTACAAAAAAAAATTATCAAAATTTCAGAAAATAGATTTCTCAGTGTGTATTTACTTGGTTGGTTTTTAAGCGCGATTTATCGTTAATGACTCTTAACTCTGGCATTTCTCATAACGATAAAATAGCGTTGTTGAGCCACTGATACGCGTTTTGTTATTTTCTCAAATGATCAATCTTTCATTTCAGTTTAAGCCTTCTTCTTTCATGCAAAATTTGTAATGTAAAAGTAATTTTTCGTTGAATAAAACATCTAATATGCCAGGAAAAAAACAATTTTTTTACATCATCATGAACTCTATGTATTTGTTTTTTTTTGTTTCATTATCTTTATTAAATATCTGAAGCAAAAAAAATGACTTAAAAATGTAAGCTACGATGAGCAGGGTATTGAAAGGTGAGTTTTGGCGAATAAAGTAAATGAGGATTTTTTTTAAAATGTTGTTTTAAATTCAACGATGTCTAATTTTCTTTGTTGCGTTGCCAGTTTTCTTAGCAGAACTGGCTTTCTGCTTTGCACTGCTGCTCGGTGTTGACGCATCTTTTGAATCAGAGTGTTTTGAATGTGGCGTATTCGGTCGATCTGGAGATAGAAATAATAACTGATTGATTCTAGTAATTTGGATAAACTTCAAAGTATCTTACCAACTGAGTCCAGATTTTTGCCAGCCGATTTTTGATGTATGGATGTATTATTACCCGAAATCGTACCAATTATCGTATTGTCACTAGAATCTTCGTTGGTTACTTCTGATTCACTATTGCGATCTGACCTGAGAATCACGAGATGAAAGAATAAACATTTATCAAATCTGCACACTTATGTAGCACTCAATCGTATGAGTTGTGAATTAATGGAAAAATAATCATAAAAAAATAAATAGGAATTATGGAATGATGAAAAAATACCTTCCATCTGGCTTTGTATCATTCTGATCGACCAGCTCACTGACAGCTGCCATTGAAGTGATTGATGATTTAGAAAATAGTCGTTCAGCTTCTTTAAATTTTCGATTCCGTTTGTCAGCCTTTGAATTAGTCCCTTTATTTGATGTCAAATATCGATCCCAACCACGTATAATGTTACCATATAATTGTGTGTCTTCTAAATATGACCCCTCAAATGCATAGATCTGTCGTTCTAAATTGGCCAATGTTTCCTAAAAATCATTGAAAACATTATTTTCGGTCAAAGAAAATTCAAATTAAATAAAACGGCAAATGGATCTATTACTAACAGCAATTTCGGCCTTTCGTTTTACCAAATCTGCCAACTCCGTTCGTGTATCAAGATTTGTCGACGACTTGGTGACATTCGTTGACTTCGCCTTGCGTTGCTTCATCGATGAATTTTCATTGGTGTGCTTGTATATTGGTGAACTCATATTTAAAATTTATGTTTACGTCTTTTATGCTACCAATAGATTTTATTTCATTTAAAATTGGCTCTTTTGTTAGTTTTGTCAGAATTGTCGCAAAATTAAATGCTTTTTTTCAAATTGATGGAGAGATTTCGAATGCACACTGTTTAACAACAAATGACTTTACTCCTGTCAAAATGTCCAATGAAATGCCAAGCGGATTCGTTCAGTTAGCAAAAATATATGTCGTAACTTTAGGCGCCCTCTGCCATCACATAAGTACATTAAATATCAATTGTATCGGGTCAAAGATTCTGTCATTCTTTGTCAATCTTTGAATTAATGACAAAACATAAATTAATATTTAAAAATAATTCACGCACTTGATAATTAAAAAATGAAGACGGAATTCGTGCCGCGAGTAAATCAAGTATGATTTTTCAATTCCGAAAAATATAGTTATCTTTTGTGCATTGACAAATTTTAAATGTTTTTTTTTTTAGCTTGATGCTTTGCAGTTAGATCGAGACATCATTCGAATAATTCGCAATCAGCTAATTGATGGTGTCCAAATGATATGGGTACTTTTTTTAAAAACCCATATTTATTTTTGTTCACTATTTTTAACTGACGAATGTTAATATTTTTACATTTTCAGCCAGGTTTTATGAATAAACTGAGTCCTGAAGTTGATTTACTTTTGCGAGCAGCAATTTGGAATTATTCAGTTCGTTTGCATTCGGCAACATTTGGTCAACGTCTATTGTTTATATCATACGATAAAAATCAGCTTATGAACAACGCCAATATTTATAAGCATTTCTTTTTAAATGTTTTTCTCAAATATGTCCGAGATAATATTACGTTCCGTTGGATTCACCGGCAGACACTTCAAAAATGTGTGACTTACTGTGAAAATGTCATAGCATTGTGTACGATGTTAAATTTTTTTCGATTTCTACATGGGGGAAAATGTCCATCGCTAGTTGATTATATATTGGGTCTGGATAATATTTCAATGTTTGGTAATCGACGTCGCGAAATCGGATATAGTCATATGACTCGCGAATTGATTTGGGGTGGTTTTATGGTACGCTTTATCACAGTGTACTATGAAAAAACTTGCAATGCACCGAATTATTTATCGTTAAATTTAACTTGTTTTTTTTTTTCTTCATAGGAATTATTGGGTTTCACATTGCCGCTAATCAACTTTCATTACGTCCGACGGAGGTGCAGGAATTTATTACAGAAGTTTAGAGAAAGTTCAATCGATACTCGCAATGATAAAAAACCATGTCTAAATGTCAATACCAAATGCGCATACTGTAATGAACGTCCGACTTTACCATATCACATGGGTTGCACACATGTATTTTGTTATTATTGCTTAAAGGGAAATCTCTTGGTTGATTCGAATTTTGAATGCCCAATATGCCAGCAAAAAAAGGATTTTTTTGAACCACTATAAATGTGATAGATAGATATAGAATATTATAAGATAAGAAAATTAAATGAACGGGAATCAAGGCTTTTGCTTGTTACGAATAATAATAATATTTGTTTTTCATTTATTTTCGATATTTCATTTTATTCCATTTCAAAGAGAGAGGTGATAAGTAACAAAAATCAAATGATTTCAATCGAAAATTTGTTGCTCATGATAGGAACTATCAAATGACTGCACTCGAATATAACCATCTTCACCGCCGGTTGCATAGCTTCTACCATCTGGATGTATGGCCAAACTGTTAATTGGACCGAAATGTCCCTTAACTCGAGCGAATTCTTCTTCATAGATTAAATGGAAGAATCTGGAATCGAATTTGCCGGATCGAGTTGACGTGGTAGTTACTTCCATCGCATCTTGTCCACCACCCAATATAACATGATCGTAAATTGGACTAATAGCGGCTGAATTGACTGGACGCTCGGTTTTGTATGTCTTTAAGCATACCAAGTTGTCACTGTCAAACAATTTTGATGATGTATCTTTCGATGCCGTAACAAACATTGTTCCGTCCTTAGATAATTGCATATCGTTGATGTTAGCTGTATGATCACGAACTGAGTTCAATTCCTTGGCCATACGTAAGTCATACAATGAAATTGTTCCATTTTCATGACCGGTTATGATGTTTTGGTCCAAATTTGCCCATAGAGCTGCTGTAATTTTTGATTGTGGGAATGGGATGCGTAATATTGGCTCTGCAGTCGATGTTGAGGCGTCAATGCAACGTACATCAATGATCACTAAATTCGACACTTGTTTATTCGAACTGTCAGTACTGTAAGCGGCCTGGGTACCAGCGTAGCTGAAGTTTGAAGTACGGACTGATGAATTGCATTTAATTGTAGCCAAATCCTTTCCAGTTTCACAATCCCATAATCTGTGATAGAAAAGCACAATTTCTTTTTATATTGTATTTATATCCGGGCAATGAAATCTTTAGTAAAAAGTTAGCTAGCAAATCCATTTAAACATCATGATATACTTATATTTGTAAACTGGGTGGATTTTTTTGGAATTGGTTACTCACTTTGCGGACATGTCACCGGAACCGGTTATCACTTTGGTTGATGTCCAGTCAACATCAATGCACCAAACAGCGCCGATGTGTCCATTGAATGTGCCCAAACGTTCACCGTTAACCGAAAACCACACATTTGGCTTTTGATCTTTGCTCGATGAGAAAATCAAATCACCTTCGCGATTGTATTTTATTTGCGTGAGAGCACGATCATGTCCATGAAGAACGATTGGTTTCTGTAAAAATCATAGGTTAAGTGCATATTATTTATCAGTTGTTCACAGTGCACATTTTTTTTTCTCAAATTTAATAAAAAATTTGATTAAAATTAATGAAAATATCATCACAAAATTCCAATTGAAGGAAATACTTGCCATATTTTCAATATTTGTCCTGGCGTTTTAAATTAAACTCAAATTTAGCTTACACGTTTTACACAAAATGATTGGTGTGTGTAAAAAAGACCAACCATTCAATACTGTCAATTACTTTGGAAAAATGAATGGGTGAGAGATCTCAAATGCCTAGCAAACAATGATGAAGGAGGGAGATAGGTATAATGCTAACAGAATATATATTGAGGAAAAATACGAAATTTCGTACAGAGCTATGGTACATTGCTCATAGATGGAGTAAAACAAAAAACACTTACGAAGCATAATTTTTTAACCATTTCTTTTGAATTAAATAAAGAATAACACGTTTAAATAATCATATTAAAATTTCAATGTCCGATTTTATTTAAGACAAAAAATAAATAAAATAAAAAAACCGATTTGTGAAAATGAAATCAAATGAAGTTGTATGCGTTTTGCCATAAAGAATTTCATTGACATTCGAAATAATTCCTTTGTTTCATTGAATTGGTTTTTAAAATGGATGTCACTAAAGTATTATACATGGAAAAAAGAAAAATTTGGGTCCATTATGAGTAATTACGTACACACATACATACATACATACATACGTATATATACATGTTCAAAATCAATCGTAGTGGAACAAAAAAACATTAAACAGCAGAGAGAAAAAACATTCCGAACAATTTTAAAACCAAATAAAATTGATTTTTTTTGTTTCATCTTTTACCAAGAAAAGCAATCATTTGCCTGATTCTCGTTGCAATAATTTTGTTATAATACGATTGCATTTAAATTTTCCAATTGGTGCTCGTTTCCATTTTTTCTGAATTTATTTTACTTAAAGTGATATAAAGATCTCATGGATAAACAACAAAAAAATGGTACATAATTGAAAAAAATATCTTAAATTTTTGTTGAAGCGAGAGAAATCTTAGATTATTCTCAAAATTTTCATTTTAAATCGACTTACGTACGAATAACGTTATTCAAAATAAAATTTTAGTTTACCCAAATCAACAATCAGTCAACTATAACATGATGAATCCGTTGCACTTACCCACAGCACCGCAACATCATCCACACGCTGGTCAACCACCCCAGTTTTATCAGGTAAATTCTAGAAATTTGAATGAATTAATAATGCCCACGAAAATTGATACAATATAGAAACAATTTATTGTGATATAAAATAAAATACACACACAAACTTGTTACATATAATAAAATCAATAAATTTTTGTTAAGGTTTGATTGAATTTAATTTCAATAGAAATTTTGAAAAAAATATTTCTTAAATCATGTGTTGCTTCAAAATTTTGATATTTAGATTCCTTCAATGCAACAGCCATTATACTATGCAGCATCACCACAAACTTATTCTCCACATCCAGTTGCGCCTCAGCATTTCATGATGCCACCTCCGCCGTACTCAAGCACACCCCAATCGTACTCGATTATTCCAGTAGCGGCACCGATTACAGCACATCAGACTAATGATACTACTGGAATGCGTCCACCTCACATGTTTCATAATGTGGCTGCTGCTCCGCCAGGATATACAATGGCTCCGCAAGTATGAACAATTCTAGCTAAACATTTCATTATAAACAAAATACAATCAAAAACCATTTTTTTTTTTTATTTGTTTGAACATTGTTAGACCGCAATATTTGATGCTGGTGCACGGTTCAATGGGAAAGCTCCGGTAATTCCACCACCTGCACCTGGATATCTACCAAATGCAGCACAAGTTGCTGCCATGCAAGGTCAACCGGTAATATCTATTATTTTGAACGAAATTGATTAAATCTTAACTAATCAAACATTTTTATCAGGTCATTGTAGAGAAGAAGAAAAACAATTTCTTTACAGGAGGCAAAGGGGGCGGCTATACCTTTTGGTAGTTATAGTCAATATGTCATCGCCACTTCAATACACCAAAAATATAATAAAAAAAAAAATATTAATTTAATAATGAATGAATAGCATTAATTTCGAGTTTTTTTAGATGAGCGAGATGATTTTGTGCGAACGTCACCATAAATAAAAAGAAATAAATTAACGAAAAAGAAAATAAAAAACAAAATCGAATGTTGAAAAACATAGAATTAGACGAAGAAAAAAAATCTGTATATTTAATCGATTAATAAAAATTTCAATTGACAAAAAACTCATTTTAGCTTCTTTTTTAATCAAAAAACAATCGAATCTTTAATGTTTTGATTCTTATGACCACTAAATAGGAATACAAAATGAAAAATTAATTTAATGTTCCATTGGTTGAACGTCAGTTATTTCGGTTTTAATTTCAATATCGGCTGGTTTATGTTCGCTTGTATCATGGCAAATGGTGACATTTTTATCGGCGTCATTTGGTATGGAATTTTCTTTTGGTTCCTCTTTTGCTTCGATTTTGAATTCAATCGCTGACACCACTTGAGAAGAGTCCATCTGTGATTTTTCTGTTTCATTGGTATCCTCCTTTTTTATATTAGTTGAATTGAATTCCGATATTGTTTCTTCATCCGAATCTGATTCGTACTTCTTCTGTGAATAGTTTCGTTGTGGTGGCAGTTGAATATGTAACGTGCACGTTGTATCTTCAAAAATACCAGGCATTGGCTCTTTACAAATCACACCAGCTTTTTCAATGTTACATGCTCGAAAAAGCACTTGTTTTTTGTCTTCTAGAATATGTTTTCGACAATATTTACTTGATGGAATTATTCGGTCACCACATTTAACACCGCCCTCAGTAAAAACACAACGCATGTGAAACGATGGTTTTGAAGGTACTAAAACACCATCGCGGCTCTGAAAAAAACCCCCCATCAAATCGAAGAAAGAAATTTAATATAGTTTTCAATAAATGTGTGATGAGATTAAGCTTACTTTTTGTCTCTTTTCAAGAAACTTCTTATGTAGAATAGCTTCCACACCATTTCGCCTTTGATATTTATTCAAAGCCTTCAGTTTTTCATAAATTTTACGTTCTGAGATCGTATCTTTTGTTTGTTCGTGAATACTACACAAGGTTTCTCGCTCCGTTCGAAGTGTATGCAAATAGTTTCGGCGCTTCTCGCGCAGTAAATGTTTTAGTCGATACAATTGATCGATGTACAATGCTCGTAAACGCATTAATTTTTCTGTTGTTATTTTGGTAACTAATTCTGTTGTATAAACTTCGGCATGCCTGAAAATTAAAATTGAATGAAATAAACCAGATACCAATCTATGTTATAAAACATTCAACTCACTTTAAAAAATCTTCATTTTGGGAGTCAACGCTTTCATTATCAGAATTATCCAAATCTTGACCACGCCATGTATTGTTCAATGTTGGTAATTCCAAATCAGATGAACTATCTGAAGCGTAGTCTAAGATTTTTCGTCCGCTTGTATTTATAGAGGCTGCATTTACATCAACTAAAAAAAGTCAAGAATAAATCGAAAATGTTCGAATTGAATTGCACGATTGGACAATAATATACTCACTAAATGGGTCAATAACTGGTTTTTCGTCACGTTGATCGACATCGTTTCCATCATATGGACTACGAACGGTAATATTACTTGAATTCACATTGTTAATAAGATTTTTGGTTTTACTTAGGTTCAAATGATGCGTCAATTCATTTAGAATTGTATCATTTGTATCGACTGCTTTAAATTTTCCGATGCTGGTTCGTGTTTTGGTAAGCTGCGCTAGTCTACTGTGTTCAAAACAGTAGCTGGTTAAAACATCTTTTTTTGGATCATATTTTGGGGCTGGTTGCAAACATCGTTTACCATTGGTCAACAAAAATGTACACATTAAATATGGAGCGGTTGGATCTTGAAGAATGTGCCGTATGCAGTATTCGTATCCATCAATTCGCGGCAATGAACATTCATACGCAATGTTTGAACAGGCTTTTGTTTTATTTGCAATTTCAGCGTGCAACTGATCTCGGAGATCCTTTTCTTGTTGTGCCGTAATTTTTGGCGGCGTACGAATTTTCAAACCACCATTTCGGTTCAAATTTTTTGTCACAATCGTTGGTTGGGTTGACATGTTTCCATTCAAATTTTCTCGTTACTCTTCGAATAAAGAAATTATATTTTTCTTATCGTCGTATCACAAAACTAAAAATAATTATACTAACAAAAAAAAATTCAATTCACTGACTGAATGAATGAAATACGGTGTTTGTTCTAATCGACAACAACTTCGTTAAAATGTCATGCATTTGTACTTCTGTAATACATTGCTTGAATACATCGATTGAACACTATTACGTCAACATTAATATGAGCGGCCATTCAATGATAAAAACAGTTTCGCTGAGCACGTTTTTAAAATTTATTTCAAAGCCACTGTTCACAAAATTGTTTTACTTTTAAATTGTAAACAATAGTATTTTGGAAATTAATGTTTCTATGTTAAATTAGCAATCAAGATTCGAATTCGAATAATAGCAATGCAGAGCTCAAATTACAAACTGATGAAATTATCCATCACTTTGTGAAACAATTGATGCGGAGTTTAATATTGTATTGGAAACAAAATACTGCGTAAGCGAACATATTAAATGGTTAGAAAGAGAAAAGGAGGTAGAAAGAGGCCAAATATGGTACTAATATGGTACTATCAAAATGTGTGTTTACTAAGCGTTGGTAGCGTCTCTACAGGGAAATATAAGTTTTCACCATTCTTCATTCGTCGAACGAAATGAGTATTTCGTAATCGAAACGACAATATAAATAATGAGTTTCATCATATGTTGAAATAATGTTTGATTTGAAATTATTTTATAATTGCATCGTGCTATTTCGTTTAGTCTTTAATCAAATAAAAATAATTTATAAAATAAAATAAAAAATAAATATTTTTAATTCAAAATAGAAATGTACGATTGATTTTATTTCGTATTTGCATTATTACGTATACGATGAAAGACACGCGCGCACTTCCATACACTGGCATTATTTAACAGTACAACAACATGAAGTTGGCAGCACACACAAACACATTGGGAAAATCGCATCGCATTGCTTTAGCTCCGATTTTCTATGCCAGTGTTTTTGTTTACTTCAAAAGTTAAAAATTATTTATAAAAACATATAAATAATTTGAAAAACAAGCCAAAACAGTTTTCAAAACTTCGACGACAATTCCACGTAATCGTGCGAAAAGACTTTTGAAGAAAAACTCGACAGCAATTTCATCGCATATATTCAAAGTAAATGCAAATTGGAAGTGTGGTGTTGTGTATGTGTGCTTTGGAAGTTTGACCATCGAAAAAAATTGAGAAAAAAATATATATAATAAACACGTAACATTGAAGAAACGAGTAAAGCAATCGTGCAAAAAGAAATTTAATAAAAAAGAATAAACGAATTAACAAAATAAATGTTTGCCTGGCATAAGAGCAAAATTTGCAGCGATCGAACAATCAACAACTAAGTTCTAACAACAGGCAAAAGAGAAAAATAATCTCGGTCTTAGATTATTTTCCTGTTCGACGAGAACTTTTTTATTTTTTTTTTGTTGTTGTTGTTATTTGTAAATGGCTAGTGGTAGTAGCAGCAGCAGTGATAATAGCAAAGAATCAAGATGGTATTTCACAGTAGAACAATTACAAAATTCACCAAGTCGAAGTCAAGGCATCGACGCCGAAAAGGAAATAGATCTCAGACAACAAGCCGCTTACTTGATTCAAGAAATGGGACAACGGCTTCGAGTGTAATTGTTTTTTTCATTTCTATTTCAATGCATTTGTTTGCCTTTAGCTCAAATTTATAGCATTTTAAAAGCATTTCACATGAATGACTTTGAATATAATTTGATAAAGTATTTTACGATTTTATTCCCCATCAATAATGACACATTGCTCATTACTCATTTGCGCTTTAAGAAATGAAAGAGAAAGGAAAAGTGACTATTAAATAAAATAAGGCGTACGCATTATTCATTCGCAAAACTGAAATAAAAAGCATATAAAAGTATATTCTCGCTTAAATCGTTTCAATCGATTGATGAAACGAAATTACTTGCTCGATTTTTTAATTTAAAAAGTATTTTCGTTCCGAAAATGAATCCCTGTCACTTTAATATTAATAATGTCGTGTAACCAAAATGGCATAGACTTGTTTCTGTCGAATAGATAATCATGTTTTGTCTCGTTAAAAAGTTTCCAGAGATTGGAAATGATGAAAGAAGAAAAAAAAGTATCGTAATATTGTAGTCACATTTTTCGCACACATTTCGAAGCGATCAAATTTGTTACACATATATACACACAAAATAAGTTTTGCCGCCATATTTATTTTGTACGTGGGTATTTCACAAATACTCACAGAACTTCGTAGTCGAATGAAGGTTGAATGTTTAATATGTTTTCGTTGACGACTGTAGAGGGAGAGAGGCGTTCAGTACAACGTAATGGGAAAACATGTAATTTTACGTATATATAGCAGATACGAGCAGAGATTTCATTCAAAAGTCATTGCGTGTGCATGTTTTCAAAACAAATGCCATATTCAATATTTAATTTTTTTTTTCTTTTTATTTAAACAAACCAAATGATCTCGGTATAATTTTATTTAATAAATTTATGCGTTTGATCAAAATGAATGTCACTCATTTTATCTTTCTCTCATTCCATTTCTAACATTTTCAGCAATCAGTTATGTATAAATACGGCTATAGTTTATATGCATAGGTTCTATGCATTTCATTCGTTTACACAATTTCATCAAAATGGAATTGCAATGGCTAGTTTGTTTCTAGCTGCAAAGGTAACACGAATTGTTGTATAAAAATACAAAAACGTGCAAAATGTTTAATTTGAAATAAAAATGCTTTAACTGAAAATAAAACAAGGTGGAAGAGCAACCACGAAAGTTGGAGTCTGTAATACATGTGTCACAAGCATGCATACCAGGAGCAGCTGACAACCAAACCAAGGAATCCTATGCTGAGCAAGCACAAGACTTAGTTTTTAATGAAAATATATTGTTGCAAACATTGGGTTTCGACGTGGCCGTTGATCATCCACACACCCATGTTGTGAAAACATGCCATCTAGTTAAAGGTATTTAGTTACCGCCTTTTTTGTTGTTGTGCTCAAAGTAATGCATTATTTCACATTTATTGATGAAATAAATATTTTTTGTTTGTTGTTTCCTCTGCAGCGTGTAAAGATTTAGCTCAAACCTCTTATTTCCTGGCATCAAATAGTTTACATTTGACAACAATGTGTTTACAGTACAGACCAACGGTAGTTGCATGCTTCTGCATATATCTCGCCTGCAAATGGTCTCGTTGGGAGGTAATTTGTCAAAAGAATTTCTTTTTTAAATAATATTTATCTCATTTTATTATCTATTCATATCACAGATTCCACAATCAACAGAGGGGAAGGATTGGTTTTATTATGTTGATAAAAATGTTACAATGGAACTGCTAGAACAATTAACTGATGAATTTATAGCCATTTATGAAAAAAGTCCCGCAAGACTAAAAAATAAATTGAGTTCAACGATGAAAGATTTAACGACGAGTGCCAGATCTGTAAGTATATATAAACGTACCATAAACGTAACCCAGCTAAATCACCAACACTTTATTATAGGGTGATGTGCATAGTTCAGGATCACAGCATCGATCATCTAGTCATCATAGATCTTCGAGCCATCATCAGGTCAAACATTCAATGCATTCATCCGGTAAGGTTTTCTTTTTCTTCATCATATTAAAAACATGTTGAAGAAAAATGTTGAATATTTTAGGTGACCATAAGTCATCCTCATCTCACCAAAAAATACTTCAACACTCGTCTTCATCAATGTCATCATCGATGAGCACAGCGTCTGGATCAAGTTCAAGTCGGCAACATAGGAATGAAAGGGGTGATCGAAGTGTACCACCTGATCGAATTGATCGACCATTCACATCTGCTGGTGCTCCACAACGATCATCAAGCAGTAACTCAAATGGTCCGATTCCATCCCGAAGTAGCAGCAGTTCGAATAGTATGACAAATATGCCACCATTGCGCCCACAATCGCAGCAACAACAGCATCAGCAAATGCGGCATACTTCAAGTGGTTCATCGTCATCGTCAAAAACTGACCAAAGGCATTTGACCAAGGAACACAAAGCACATCCAGATAAGAGTCAATCCACGAAACATACTCTATCCAAGTCAAATGTGACACAGCAACAGCATTTCAGTGGCTCTAGGTATGTGTACAACTTTTTTTTATACTTGAATTTATGAACCAATCAAAACCAAATTTTCATTTAGAAAAAAAACTACGTAACATTTGTTTAAATTATTTAAAAAAATATAATTCACATAACCATTTGACAAAATCAATTGATTATTTTCAAATAGTAATAACAACAACGGAAGTCACAGCAATAGCAGCAATAATAATACAATCAATCAAGAACAACAAAGGTTATCCGTCCAAAATTCACAACAAAAACCACAACCGACTTTAATAGATATGTCTTCCTATGGACTGATTGATGATATTAACAATATACGTAGCCTGGATACAATGGATTTGCTGAGCACATCACCGCCAAAACAACAAATGACAACGGGCAAAGCACCGTCAATATTTAGTCCCGAATGGAATGAAAAGTCGAGTTCAATGCCAAGCAACAATGGTAGTAGTATGACATCTGGTATAGACCATGGCGCCAATGGTTCGGAAACAATGAGTACGATGCCCATTTTGTGTAGCCCAAAGAAGGAGTATGAAAAGCGTGCACCGTTATCAAACGACATGATAAAGAAGGAAAAACAAATAGAACAACAACAACAATCACACCGATCAGGCATGCAACCGGATAAATTAACAAATGTGAAACGAGAACCAACTTTATTATCAACGGGAATGCAGTATGATGCCAATCTACCTCAAAACCTTCTAGATAGCAAAGCCGTTAAACGCTCATTCAATGCTGAAATGGGATCGGATAGACTAGACAATTCTGAATATCAACAACGAGAAATGAAAATACGAAAATTAGAGCAATTATCACCAATTCAAAATGTATCTGATGTGACGAAAGCAAAGTCATTTAGTTGTTTGAATGGCATTGAGTCAAAATCAATGGATTCGCCAATTTCGGATAAATACGGCAAGATTGGAGAACTGCCCAAGGCAACTGCTAATACTGTATCGATAACTCCAGATTTAGTTAGCTCCCTACTAAAAGAGAGTCTTAGTGAACCCGGAAATAAATATTTACCGTCATTGGATACGTCGCAAAAGAAACATTCATCTTCGGCGACAATGTCATCCACAATTAAAAAGGAACCGAATATTATACCGTCTGCTTATAATATGCCACAGCATCAAATGCAAATGATGGACGCAATGGAACAACAGCATTCAGTAAAAACCGAAGATATGGATCGATCACAAGGTGCAAATCAATTTTTGGGTCAGCATTCACAATATCGCATAGATGCAAAACGCATGCAAGGACCACCGGTGACTACAACAATATCGCGACAACAACAACAACAACAGCAAGTACCACAACAGCAATCGTCTTCATTACAAATGCCATATATGCCATTGAATGACATCGCTCCAAATATGAAAGAACAGCAATTTATTGAACAACAAAAAATGTCTCAACTTCAGCAAGAACAAAGTAATACCCAGAATGTATATGGTGCCCAAACATTGCCACCGCAGCTACAAATTAATAATGACGCCGATCAGCGAATCAAGTCTGAGAAAAAGAAAAAGAAAGAAAAGCATAAAAACAAAGACAAAGAAAAGTCGAAAAATCGAGAAGAGCGAAAAAAACACAAAGAAAAGAGACACAAGGAAAAGCGAGACAAATCACAACCAGAAAGTCATGAATCAAGTCCCAAATCACCGATTCGTTTAAAATTGAATTTATCTCATACTGAAACGTCGAGTGGCCACTCTGTGTACGATACACAAAGCATTCACAACGAACAACAACCAAGTGCATTACAAGAAATCAAATTGAAAATTGCTCGTGATCGAATAAAACCCGATATAGATAGCAGTGGCAGCAATGATACAAGAGCTCAAAATGCACCGTTGGCATCAACACAAACACCTACCTCATTGAAAATAAAAATACCAAAGCATGTTGTTGAAAATTGCAATAGCGGAGTGACAAACATTTACAATAGCCAACAAATGCATTTGAATGAAATGGGCCATCCACAGAGTGGCAACAGCGGCGGTACTAGTAAAAAAAAGGATCGAAATCGTGACAGAGATAAATCGATGCGTAATTCTGGCGGCAACCTATCCAATTCTACAAAGGTATTTAACTCATTTTTCTCTGACCCATAACATACTTAGACATTTTCATGAAACACCAAAACACTGCTTATTTTTTTTTTATTCAATTTGTTTCACATCCATCTGCAAAAAAATCCCATTATTTATGTAAATACTATATCCCAACAACTATATTTGTACCTTTCGATTATTGTATGTGTGTACGTTCCTATAGAACATCAAATAACGGCTACATCGATCCTTCTCAATCCCACTGTTCATTGATATATATTCGATGATATATAAATTCAATTATGTTTTAATATGTTTGCACAAACAATTTAAAGGATTTATTTATTGTTATTATTTTTTGCTTCAACGAACAAAAGAACACTGCGTATATTCAGTTTTAGTGATTATCATTTAGAAAAAAATTGACAAAGCTTCTCCGAGAAGCCTTCTCGAAATGTAAATTAAAGGCCGATACAAATAACAAAAAAATCGGTCATTCACAAAAGCACAAGAACAACATTCAACGTTTGCAACAAAAAAATCTTCCTCAACTAATAACTGTGCTTAGAAGAGAAATCCGCATGTATTTGAAATTGTTTTGTTTATAAATTATGAATTTTTATGTTTGTTTTAATTAAATGGTTTTGTTTCTAAAACAGTGTGTAAGTTCGTAAACAGTTGCTTTTTTATAATCCGTTCGATTTTTTCTTGATTTATTATGTTTCATTCTGTTTGGAAAATGTGTGATCGCATTTTAAAAATAGAGTGAATCAAGCAATAATCAAAAAATTTAACTCAAAATAAATTATTTTATACATAAAACTGTTTTCTGTTTCAGGCTATTTGGGTTAAAATGTGATAAAAACCAATTTGTTAATTAAAACGAACAAGAAAGTCCAACTTATTGAACACTTCGAAAGAATTTTGAGAACATTTTTGCAAAAGAAAAAAAAAAAAAAAAACAAAAAAATTAAAACAAAAATAATATTTGCTTGAGCTCATACAAAATCATAAATTCCGTATAAAATCAAATTGTAATTATATATAAAGAAGCGAATGAACTGACCAAAACAAACATGAGTATATTTATTAATCCATGAATCGATCTGTATAGATAAAATCCATTTGTTCGAATTTATTGAATGTTAAAAATGGACAAAAACAAAAGATATGTGAACAAAATTGCACTTTCGATTTTCAATTTGGTATCCAATTTACATTTGAAGTTGTGATCGTAAATCTAACACACAAAATATACACTTTGCATCGTGATTTAACACTCTACAATCAACTCGCTCCCATATGATTATAATCATTTCGTTTGCCCGATATTTTTTTGCGGTTTCATATACAATTAGACACACACATGCACATAAGTAATCAAACCAATTAAAAACAAAAACTTATACCTACACTGTGACATTATAATCATTCCGGATTTTAACATAATGGCGTTTGTTTCTCACTCAGACAAAACTAAAACAATCACACGAGCAAAAGAAATGTTTTAACGACACGTTCAATGTTTCAGATCTACTCACAATATAATGAACAAATGACGCAACAACAGCAACAACAAATGTTTATGCAACAACAACAACAACAGCAACAACAACAACAACAACAGGTATTATATATTAAATCGTCCTATTCCTTCAGTCCTTTAATTGATATTTTTCGTGTTCATTATAGCAACAATATCAATCCCAGCTACAGATACAAGCGCAACAGCAGCAGCCACAATCGCATACGCAATCACTTTTCCATCTTAATCAGTCCTCAGCCTATGATAATGCTCAAATGTATCAAGCTCCGATGGCAAAACAGCCACAGCAACAGTCTTATAACAGTCAATTCGACAGTTTTCTAGCTAATCAAGGTTTTGGGCAAAACGCATTACCGCAATATCAGCAGCAAGCAAACCATGCTCAGATGCCTCAACAAATGTTTACAAATCCACAACAACACTACTCGTACAAACAGAATTCAAATCAACAAAACGTTCGGAATCAACCGATCAAATACAGAGAAAAATAAGACGAAAAAAAAAGAAAAAATCAAGCAAAAGCAAAATAACTGAAACAAAATGCCGGCATTAGAACATCCAAACAAACAAAACATACCATACGATACCATGCGGTTTTTATTTGTTGAACAGTAAAATGAATCTTGTGTTTGCTTTAGCGATTTGCACCGATTTTATTTAATTGCAATTGTTAAAGCAAAAAACTTGAACTATTCAGCTATTGGGTGGTTTTGTTATGATAAAAAAAATGTATTTTGTAATTTTGCCTTTGAAAGTTGTCTTCACGTCATCACCAAACAAACCCTAGTAGACACATTTTTTGAAGTAAAAAAAAAAAATAAAAATAAAAAAGCAATAAACAAGTAGAAGCGTTTTTTTTTCAAATGAAAGCGGAAAAATATCGAAAGAGCGAACGAATTTTTTTGTTGATCTAATTAAGTTTTTTTTTATATAAATATATATTTAAAAAATGTGAGCAAAAAACAATCATGCAAGCAAAATATAAATATGTAAATAAATTGTAAGTGAAAGTTAGAAAGAGAGTTCAAATTCACACATATATTTGTGTATATTCTCTCTGTATAGTTAGAATATGATAAATAAAGCTAGAACAGAAAAATACATGCTAGCAAAATGAAAATGTTGGAAGAAAAACATATGAAAATTTTTGTTAAAAAAAATTGATCACTAGTTTTAATTGAGTATTAAAAAAAAATACAAACACTCGAAATAAACAACAAACTTGATGATTTGTTTTTTAGTTTTACTTAAACAAGCATAAAAATGAAACCAACCAAAACCTATGTAATATTCACTTTTTAAATCAAGCTACGATTTTTGAGGCATCCATTATGTGGTCACATTTGCTCACTGGCCATCGGAGATTCATTATTTGATGAAAATACTTGCAATCAATATTCTCATTATAATAAATAAATCAAAGACATCAAATTTCATATTTGACTGACATAGAATGCTGATACTATGTTGGTTTGCATATGTATGCCAAGTATTTGCATAGAACTGTGAGTCTCTACTGGCCTTGATTCATTTTCTCATTATTATTTTCAACTTACAGTTGAGCATACGCTGTTTGTGTGTGTGTGTGTGCTCAATATGTAACCAGGAACGAGTATGCTAAGTCCACTGTCAATAAAATAATTAAATATGAAAGTAGAGAAATTGGCGTGGTAAGTTTACTTTTATTTTTAAAAAATATCCTCACATACGATAGCGACAGATATTCAGATGTCATGAGAGCAGGTTATTTCAAATTGTATTCAAAAATAAAAAGCCTTAAAACAACTGTAACGGAATGTTTTTGTTTGCTTTGCGTTTAATTCATTTCTAATTTGAATGAATAGATAGATCTATTGAATGAACAATTTTATAATGTTTTATTTGAATAGATTCTAATTTTATATTTTATTAGTCCTCTCCTGCTGGAATCGCATCTTCCAAACGTCGGATGAATTTGACTCGAATCTCCGTTGTTCCATCACCCTTTAGTTGGTCCTGTTTTTACGTTCAAATTCAAAGTTGCATAAATTTCATGGTAATTTACTATAAATTATCAAAAAGATTTTACTAAAAAAAAATTACCTGAGCAAACCAGCAGTGTACTTCAAGCTGAACCATTTCGAGAGCTCCACGAATGCATCCACATAGTACTCCACTGAATCGTAGCGTACTCATGTCAGCAGGTAATTCAACAAATTCTGTTAACGGATTCGTATCGAATATGAGTGAAAATTCATCGGCCGAAGCCGCCCAATTCGATATTGTTGGCTGAACATTCAAATACATTCTAAATGCTTGTTGAATTTTATCAGCAGTTTCGCGCATATCTAAACATCTTGTTGATGCGGTTCGTGATAAAAAGTCTTCGATCAATCGTATGCCCATATTGTAGCCAATTCGTTCCAGTTGCTTATTTACATCATCGATATTTTCAAAATCACGAATTATTTGCGTTACCAATGCACCATACGTAAGCGTTAATAGTTCCGAATTCTAAAAAAAAATACAACAAAATTTTCAAAATAAGTTTCAACTGATCAATAAAAAGTGATTGAAATCAAAAATTATTCATCCGAAATTAAATTTAAACAATTAACGATTTTATTACTCAAAAAATATTTATTCGACTCGATGCTGATTATTAATTTGCTTTACTGTTTACAAATTTATTTCAACTAAAAGCTGTCTTTTAACACGTTTTAAAAAGAGCACACATAGCTTAAAATTCTTAAAATAGTTTTGGATCAATTTAGTTTAAATATTTTTTTAGTGAAAATATTGATACTATCTCTCCGATTTGATAAATTGAATAGACGCATTGCTCATAATTGGCTGAGGATGAGATGATTGATTTGATGGTTGTGATTGGATTTGGCGTGGTGCGATTGGATTTGATTGAATGGTTTGATGTGGAATTTGAAGTTGATTTGATTCAGGTCCACAGTGTGAATGAAAGCGACCACCTTCGCCACGCACACGATTCATAGCATGTCGATGCCTCGATTCGTGCAAATATTTTGGTCTCTCCTTTGGAATGCGACTCTCAAGTTTGGCACGAGCCTGTCTACGTTTCAATATTCGTTTGTACTGTTTGGCATTTACATACAATGGTTCTTCTTCAGCATCAATATTGACATCGTCAGCTGTTGTGTTTGAATTTGAATTGGCCGTTGTCGTAGCATTACTGTTTAAGAATACTGTATCATTTGTCGTGGCCATATTTGTGTTGCTCAACACATTGGCTGCGCCAGTATTCGTTGGTAGAATGGTGGCTATTCCACCAGTATTATTCGGTGTTGAATTCGTAGTAGCCGCTGTGGCCAACATCATCATTGGCCCTTGCTGACCATTTATTGGTTGTGTTGCTGCCGATGTTGGAGTTGCACCTGGTATTTGTATCAAATTTCCATTGATGTTTATAATTTGTGGCTGAGCCGGTAATGAATCGCCCATCGTTTGCATCGGTTGATAGAGGAATGTCTGACCATCGGGTAACTGCAGTATTTGTGCCATGGGCTGTGCTTGTGCTGCTTGCTGTACGATTGTCTGCAACGATTGTTGGGGAACTGATTGCACCAAAATTGGTTGGCCAGTATTTGAAATTGGCATCGAATTCATCGAAACCACTTGAATTTGTTGTCCATTCGTTCCACTCACTGTATGCTGCTGCTCATTATGTGCAGTACCCGTTTGATGATCCATTTTCTTTATTAAAATGTATCCACTTGTTGATCCAATTTTTAATTGTGTGTCCGTTTTTCTTTTAACCGTCTTCAACGCGTTTTCGTTTAAATAAAATGAATCGACGGGCGTACATTTGATAACTTTGATTTAAAAAAAAAACAACGTATTCACGTTTCACGTATATTGTTCACAGTAAAACTTTGGGAATACAATAAAATGTGCAAATGTATATTTCAATCGCAAGTTTCACATTGGCACCCAGCACCTTTTGCTCTTAGTCTCGATTTTTTTTCGTTAGCCGTAGTACGAATGTAGATCTTATGCTGAATCAGTAGCATTTAATAATTGCAGGGCATCGAGCATTCTATAAAAAAATGAAGGGAAATGCTGTAGACTGCATTAACAACCGAAGTACATGTTTTCATTTTGAAATCAATACAAAAATTGTCTTTTGCATATGAAATCATATCAAATGCATAAATTTGAAAACGTCCTTTTTCAGACAATTTTGGTTTCCTAACTAACAAAAACTAAATAAATAATATTCAGCCCGATAATTGCGGTATTTATACAATTTGAGATTTTTTATAAGTATTATTATTCTATTTGAAAAGCTTACACAATTCAGGCAATTCTATGTTCATCTTATCATTTTTATGCGCAACGTTCTTTTTAGATGAAGTTAAATGTATTAATAAGGCAACGCTTGTATTAATATATCAGTCGGCTCACATATGTACTAATAACAAATATAAATATTACTTACGACTTTCTTTGAATCCAATCGGCTAGTTTGTCTTGACATTATTCTCGAATTTACTTGGATATATGTATAAATAAATAAATCTCTAGTCCTTTAACAGAGCTAAATAATAATAATATGAGTTAGTTTACAATGTTAGCCTTTGCTTCATACCTGAATCGGAATCAAACAATGGCGTTTAATCGAACTACATACATACTATGGCGTATGTCATCAAAATGCAACCATATAGCCACACTTTCCAAAAAAATTACGAATTCCAATGGAATGGATCAACTTCACTCACTTCCAATAATATTTTTTTTGACAACATAATGTGAACACAACCCAATATGTCAAGTTTTCAATTACCACTCAAACGATTCAATTTTTGCTGAAATAAAAAAATAAACAATTCATTTGGAAAGAGATTTGTGCATTTAATTTAAAATTCTGAAGAAGAACATTTTTATACATATTTAGTTGTAGAATTAGAATTTTGAATTTTCGAAATCCAACCGAATCTTTCTGTCATTTTTCGGTTGTCGAAATATATGTGTCAAACCGAATCCAATGATATTTGTTTATATGTATTAAATGAATCCAATGATATTTATTATCAGAGTATTTGCATCGCGTGAGAGTATTGTTAGTATAAACAACTGCCATCACTTTGAAAATACCATCGCACCAACCGATTTTATTTATCATAGAAATTTGTTTTGCTTGCAAACGGATTTCTTGAGAATTAAACGTAGACTGGTTGTAACATGGCTTGGACAATCAAATTGTTTATTATCATTTCAACAACGATTTTGTGTGTTCGGAACGCTGTTCGCTGTGGAAATTAGAATGGATATATTCACAGTTGGTTTTGTGATTGTTTTTGTTTTAATTTCGAAATAACAGAGCGTTGATAAAACTTACGGTGAATATTCCAACAACATTTTAATCTGCAAAATATTTTATGTCAGATTGGAAATAAATTTCATTCTCCTTGTCCTCAGAGCTGTCCAAAAAACTGAAACGAACTAACGGCTAACATTTTTTTTATTCAAGTTCGTTCGTTAAAATGAATATATGTTCTTGCTAACGCTAAATGTGATATGGTTTCTGGAAGTAAAGATGCTCTTTGAGCTGCCAATTATATGTATTCGATTTGATTCCATGGTTGTTGGGAATCGCTGTTCATATCCAAATTTGTTTAGATTGATGGCACGAATAACTGCCGCATCTTTCCTATCTGAACGCAGTTTCAGTGAACTTATCAGAATATGGAGGAAATACTTCAGAATGGGCTAAAGTTACCAACAAAAATTGGCCATCAATTGTTCAGGATGATGATGATGCTGTTTCTCAGACAGTTGTTTGGCATGCTCAAAGGAATGATAAAATTGAAAATGGAGTCTATTTGTAATTGTTTGATGTTTTTGTTTTGTTTTTGCTTCAAACAATGGTAGTACGGAGGGAAGGAGTCCGGAGATGAGTGAAGTTTTTGTGAATAATTTTTCATGTATTTACTCCTGAATTTTATGCTATGGCAACAGAAACTACACATAAATCCGGCGATGGGGGAATTTCCGTTTCAAATTGTCCTTTGGGTAATAAATTTTCCTTGAACCGCATGTCATTTCAATCAAAATTCTATTTTATTTTAAAGAATTAAAAACATCGATAAAATTGAAGAAGAAGAAAATTGACTGTTATCAAAACATGAAAGTTTTCTACAAAAGAGGTCGCTACTATGAAATGTCTCTGCATTTAATGTCATTTGTTTGCATTCTGGTACACTTGCCCAAAACAGATACTTCAAATAGGTGCTTGGCCAATAGAACATTTAATAAAAGATTGTACGTTCAAATCTGTGCAAAAATATCTTCGAATTTAAAATTTCCATTACAATGAATTAGAGAAGAAAAAACAAAGAAATAAATAAGAAAATTGGTTGAATAATATGCAATAAAATAATTTAAGTTCATCGTTTTCGAACTGTTCAAACTGATTTTACGATTTTCGGAAGCTGATTCAATGGACTCGAAGCAAGCTACCAAGCAATAAAAGAAGAATGTTTTGAATAGGTCTCAATTATATTTAAGTGACAGTCTTTATAGCTTTGCGAAAGGAAAACTTTCGATACACCCAAATGGGTGGCTCAGTAAGTCAAGTGTTTCGTTCGGGCAGTGCTCTACTATCAAATCGAGATTGTAAAGTGTCTGAGCACACAATTGACAAAATTAACACCGTTTTCGAAATTCTTCGTGCAAATCCAAAAATATCGATGCAAACATTGGAAGGGCTTCTGATGCAAATAGCCAAAGTGAGTTTAGAATTTCTTGTTGCACTAATTTCATCTTTGTTTTCAATTTTCATTATTCAAACATGACTTCAATAATAAATTTGGTTTTTTGTTATCTTCAAAATAAAAAGTATGAAAATGTATTGGCGATACACGACGAATGTGGATATAATTTACTTCAAAAAAGCGTCGGAATTAACCATATCGAATTGGCAAGATGGCTTTTACAACGGCGTCCTGATGTAAATCGAAGCGCTTGTTCACTTCCGCTTCATATTGCCTGTTTGAAGGGCTATGAGGAATGCGTTGAACTGCTATTGAAACATGGATCGCGTATGGATACTGAAGCTCGCATGTGCTTTCCTGGACCCCACTGCAATAATTGCGAACTAAGTGGTAAATATCGTGGCGTGAATGATGGTGTTACTGTGTGTAGTCCAGTGTCAAATCACAATGAGCGACAAAATACAAAATTACAAAATGCAGTTTGTCATGCGATCGACGGTGATCAAATCGGTGTACTGAATATTTTATCACAAAAAATGGAAGAACCATGGCTGCCATTTAGAGTAAAAAAACCATTGTTGCATTTGGCCTGTGAACGTGGAGCATGGCAAGTATTTGATAATTATAAGATAACAAATAAACTAAAATAATAAACGACGACGTTTACTTTTAGGAAATGTGTACAACAATTGGTTATCACACGAAATGATGAAATTAATCTAATCAAAGACGAATACTATCCCATTCATATGGCAGTTTTGCATGATCAACGTTTTTTGGAGTTACTCATTCAACATGGAGCTATAACAACAGTTCGTACTTGTACACAGCAAATGACTTTGCTGCATGTTGGTATGCATTTGTAATTATTGCAATTGGAAAAGTTTTGAAATCATTGTATGCTCTGATTTATTTTTAGTAATTTTTGTGGCACGAAAATCGGCTGATGACACTTTAAGTACAATACGAATTTTACTTGAACGCGGTTGCAAGGAACTCATCAACGAGCCAGACTCACTTGGGAACACTCCGTTGCACGGTGTACTTGTTCGATATGCTCTGGAAGAAGCACGATACGGATTTCAAAAATGGAATAAATGGGATATTTTGCATTTGGTACGATTCCTTTTGCAAAATGGTGCAAAAGCCAGTATTAACCAAGCCGGTAACAGCGCTTTGGCTTGCGTTTTTCGTCACGTACGGGACTGGGAAGTTTGCTATGAACTACTTAACATGTTAATTAAGGAAGAAGGTAACTATTCATATGTGAACTATACCCAATAAACAATTGTTGGGGCAAATTCATCCATTATCGGGCATATGTTGACGGTCAATTTTGTGGCCGGATTTGTGTGTAGTTTCAGTCATTTTCAACGTCACCAGTGGAAGAAAAAGAAGGAGAAAGAAAAAGTTAGCTAAAATCTATAGAGCCATATTTCTATCGGCGAAAATGGATTTTTTTCGAATGTTATTTAACTGAGCGCCACATCCAAATTAAATTCATTTTTAACATTTGATAAAATAATACTTACCTACAGATAAATCTGTACTGAACTGTGTACAATTACACATTTAGACAATGTGTACTATACACAATCACCAAAGCCACAAAATACAAGCTTTGCTACTAACTACCAGAGTTATTATATTTTTTCTTTTTGATTTCGACGCTGCTTAATCATTGATCTGGAACAACGTTTGCATTGGCTCTTCTGCGTGCTGGTTGTCCTCTACGCAATGGTGGTCTTGGAGGTGCTGGTGCTCTGACATACGAGTTGTGCATTTCCAAATTGAATATGTAACAAAGACCTGTAATTAATAAGAGGCAATTTAATTTATTGGAAAATATATCAAATAAATTACAGTGTTTACCTTTGTACATGATGCATCTAGCCGCAACAATGTCTCGATGCCAAACGGTGCAAAATCGTTTTTGATGTTGCTGTTGTTGTTGTTGTTCCGGATATTTATCAGCGTCGCCTCCCATTTGAATTGCATTCACAGGGTTTAGTAGCCAGTTTTTCAGAAAGTACATTTTCTTTGACTCTAATCGCCCTGGTTGAAATTCTGCTGGTTGATTTGCTGGATCCATGATGCCTCTAGCGATCAATTTCTTCACGCAGCTATCTTTCTTTTTGCGTCGTTGACTCTTCTTCGTCACAATTAGCCGTGGTAGTGAGATATACGGTTCTATTTCTTGTGGTATTGGTGCATCGCGAGTACAGTTACGGCACACTTTGAATCGATATTTTTGTGTTTGAATCGGGAATTTCTTCTGGCAATTCGCACAGTGTTGAGATGTGAAATCTTCATTCACTTTGTGTACATCTGAATGGCCAAGTTTTTTAACGCTGCATTGAAGATGCCGTGTACCTGGGCATCGTTTTCCCTTTTTTATGCCAATTGGTGAATTGGGTGCCATATCCACTGCTCCGATGTTTATAAGCGATGGCTCATTCTTTGTTATTACTTTCGCCAGCCAATCTTTCTCACCTTGTAACCCGATGTATTTGTCAAACGAAAGTCGTGCATAACGTCGCCGAGCATATGCAGCCACTGCATCTTTCACCATGGTTAATCGATGCCTGACGTAATTTCTCCATCGGATTCCTCGCGGTGATGGTATCGATGGATAGCTTTCACGGTCCAATTGCTCTCGTTGCGTGAATCTGGCAGTCATACGCTTTCCCATTTTGTCTCTGACTTTTTGTCCGGCACCCCAATGATATGACTTCGAAGATATCTTGAAATTTTCCTTTAACAAAAAAATTTAAAAATGAGCATTGATTTTTGTAGAAAACATTTTATTTAAATATAAACTCACCTCAGTGCGATCTTCAATATTCCGACGAATTCCGGCTAAGTATGTTTTCATACCGGGATCAATTGCGACGATGTATTTATACTCATTGTTCTCGAGTTTTTGCTTGATTCTTTGTCGATGCAGCTCCGTATTCTCGATCTCAGGCTTTGGTGTTCTGTACAATACCGACGCGGAAACGCTATCGCAGACTATCATATGATGAAACTGTTGGTTCGGTTTCTTGATCTCGTTGATTTTGTCCATGTTGAACAAAATGGCCCATGCTTCATCTTCGTTCTCCTTGTAATAGTTACGGCTATACATATTATGCCCTCCATGATCATTGTTAAATATCTTCGGCACAACTTTCCATTGGGCCAGCAGGCTCATCAAATCATCTTGATCGAATTTAATGTGTTTCAACTTCGAGTCACATATCGGTATGACGGTGAAATTTCTTATTTTTGGTGGCAATGGCTTGGAAGGTTTGCAATAAAAAAGCGGATGGCGTTGGTGTCGTAGCCATAATTGCACAAGATCGTGATGCTCTTCCAAAAATATACTTATTTCACGTTGAATGAAGATGAAAAACCACAACGATTCAAACCACTTTTTCTCGATGTATTCAATCATTGACAAACGTTCGCGAAATGATGGTAAACAGCGTACGGCGACTTGTTCATACAACTCATTCATTTTGTTCGTTCGGTGTTGATCGCCTCCGGTACAATCTTGATTGAACATAAGATTGTTCTTTGCATTTCTTATGTCAATGCCATCAAATTTTATGAGCCGATTACCCTAATCGTAAACCCTTCGTTCAATTTATAGCGAATCATTTGCAAGAAGTTCTCCAATATATTATCTAAATGCGTTGTCAAATTTGTCGTAACATTTGACAAATATTGTTGATTCAAGTATTCAAATGCGTTGCCCATTTGGTACCTACTTGGCCATTCAAATTGATCATCGGCAATCATTTCAAGGAATCCACGTGGTATTTTCGGTTGTTTTGGATTTTCCAAATTTTCTCGTGATACGGCGGCGAAACACTCACGTATAACATTTTTTCCATCACTGTCAATGAAATATTGCCGATCATCGTTATCTGCTGCAAGGTTGACAACATATAAAAACAATGTCGAACCTAGGTAGCATATTACTGTACCATTGTAGCATTTATGGAAAAAATGCTCTGTTAGCGCTTCCGAATATTCAGACTTGAATACCGAAGGCGCTGACAGTTTTATCGATCGCAACTCTTCATTGTCGTTCAATTTTGCCGTATTTTTCTTAAAGGCTGAATTTATTTTTGCACGTCTCCTCTTCATTTTAATGAAAATTAAATCTGTTCAGAAAAAAAACACGAAAAAATTGTCAAATTCGTGACACACAGTCCATTGATCACTTCAAAAAAAAAAATCAAGAAAAATGGTTCGTTTTTGAGTACTTACCAACAACACTGTCACATTCACTGCAAAATGACAAAAAGCGCGTTCGAAAATGTTGTATTCACGATGCAATGGTCGACAATTGGAACACAAGGCTAGCGAGAGAGATTAAATAATTGCATAAATTTAATTAAAACACTTTTTCATTTGAAAAATATATATACAAATATAGAGCGGTCAAAGAGACGCTTACTGCTGTGAAATTCTTTACTAAACTGTGGAATCACCTCAAAAATGCACCCGAATTTATAGGGAATTATTGTTGAATCGACAAAAGTAAACGTTTATTAAAAATGGGCGATGATCAAAATCGAAATGTAAATCACCGTATGAAAATATTATTTGTAAAATAGCATAACAGCACTCTTGGTTTGAAGCACAATCTTGAAAATGAACAGAAACTGTTTTTCAAACGTTTTGATATGATGAAAATGAGATTTTATTTGTGTTGTCGAAGAAAACGATTTATTTAGTCACTTTCATTTCACCATCAGAATATATTGTGTTCTGATTTACAAAACAACTCCTTCTGAAATGTTACGATTGAAACTAATCAACACAATGCACCGTACACATTTGAAGTAACAAGCAAAATGAACGTCGGCGAGAAATGTCAAATTATAAACAAAGAGAGATGTGTGATTTTCGGTTGAAATTTGAATTTTGCTGACACAAGCAAATTAAGAAAAATCTGACTGAATACACAGAGTGATACATAATGTATATGTAGACAGAAATGCATATGAATAATCAATACGTTGTATCAAATGCTGTTATTGCTTACGAAGCATACTGTTAATCAACGAACACACATAGCTATCACACGGAGTCTGTCGAAACGTTTTATGTAAACACAATCGAAAAGAGAAATGTTTATGTATGCGATGCGATTATTGTTTATAAAAATGCTTTAAACTTCAACTCCGACATCAAGTCTCACACCAGTAAATAAAACAAATGGAAATATTCTATTGAAATATATTACTCTTTTGCATACAATTTTCTTTCAAAAATTACCACTAAACTGGGCCAAAACATTACATTTTTCAACGTTAAAATGAATAAAAAAACATTACATTTTTGTTTGTTGGGTATTGCTATTTAGTTGCACTTAAAAAGTAGCATTTGTAGATCACAAACTGAAGCTTATGCTCTAATGAACTTGGACTCATTCTGAAAAATATAATTTAAACAAATTCAATCAAATTAATGCCATGTTTGCAAGTTAGCTTAAAATATTCATTACTCCGATTGAATGTGTGCTTTGTATAGTGTCTGATAACAAACGATGCTTTTAGTTTCATATTGAGAGATATATTTTGATACAAATTGCTGTTTTTCACACGTGTCGCGGACCATGAAGGACTCATTTCCAATAGATAAAAAAGATGGGCTTTTCACGTGTTTTTTCTAGATAAATTACGATTTTCGGTGATTTTTTTCACTTTTTTCAACTCTATTTGACCGTCTTCAACCAGAACGTAGAAAATCTTGACCTTAAGGGGCCTAGGGCTGTAACCTTACTTAAACACCCGATGCATATAATTTTTTACTCCTCAGGAGCTTGATTTTTTTTAAATGAGAATATTGACATCTAATTATGAATCAGATATATACATCTAATCAAAACGTAAATGTAAAATGATCAAAACGGTTAACCAATGCGTGTTTTTGATATTATAATGGTCTTTATACACGGTGCAACTGTGTCGGCTCGTGAATTTTTAAATTGTATTGTCGTACACATTGTTTTGATTTTAATTTGCAACAATGTTTGAATATTTCATCTAAAATTTATAAGTATTACATAAATTAAAATCTAGTCTCTTGATACTACAGGGTGGCCCAGATTAACTATATATTTTATATTTGATTAAGCTCACGATTATAATTTTGAATCTACCTATGTTTCTCGAAAATGTTAAGCGCTGCGGCCGATTTTTTTCCTACACATTAAATCTCCACAATGAATAAGAAAATATAAGTTACTGCAGACATACATTTTGGGAAGAAATTCAATAAATTTCAAGTCAACAAAGTGCAATAAATAATATGCTGTGAATCCAATTTTCTTACCAAAATACATATTCCCAAAAAGTTTAAAGAAATTTCAATGCGTATTGGGGTTCTGTGAATTAAATAGCATGTGCAAAGTTTTACTTATTTTTTGTTCCACCCTAGTGTTAGACTACGATGACCTTATAGAATACAACACAAAAAATACACTTATTCCTATATTAATAATATGTAGATAAATATATTTCTGAACGATCTTTTTGTTTTATTTTCAGGTGATCCAAATATCGTAGGTGAGCGTAAGAATATTTATGAATTGAAATAATGCATTTAAATCAATGGAATATGAATTAAAATATTGATGTAAAAAATGAAATTTCAGGTCGCGATGGAAGTGTTCCTATAATGGTTTGTTTAGTTCCATTAATCAACAAAGATCAGTTACACCATTTCACGCATTCAATGAAGGTAACAATTTGCAAAACATATTTATATCAATGAAATGACAGATCAAAATCGTAAATAAGAAAAAATAATGATCTTGGAATGTTTCAGGTGTGCTATTTGAATTGTATTCGAATATTGTTGCAACATGGTGCCAATCCAAATTGTTCATATCGTTCATATTTGACGCCGTTACATGTTTTAATATTTACCGTTAGCGAAAATTTAACGTTGAATTGTGAAAATCAAAAGCAGAATAATTTCGATTTTATCAAAAATATTTTATTACTTTTGCTGCAACATGGATTAGACTGTAACACATATCAACATATATTACAATCAATAATGGATATGGTACAAAATTTACGTGTCAGTCAAGATATGTTATGTATTTATGAGTTGGCATTGACTCTTATACAATATGGCGCCAATCCGAATATTGTATTAAATGGAAAAGCAACATCGGGCAGTGCAATTGTGACAAATGAAATTGCCAGTTTTGGTGATAGCATTCGTATGACAAACGGTCAACATAACAATGAGTCTAGTAATGCTGGCTATCGCAACAACGGCAATACCGCCAGTAGTAGTTCATTTCGTACACATTCACGCTATATATTATTTTATTACGTCATTTTAATAAGTAAAAAAGAATTTTTGTTAACTGATCCAAAGCAAACGTATGCGAGAATTATATATTTATTTTACTACTCGATGTCACACGAATCTCTTTTCAATTGTTTGAAATGTTTGCATAATTTTTTTGTAGCTCAGATACCAAATCGTTCTACAGAAAACCTAATCGCTCTTATTTCATCATTATATCGAAGACCACGGTCACTCAAGCAAATATGCCGTCAAACAGTGTACACAAGCTTAAATAATAAACTAGCTCAGAACATTAACAAACTCAATTTGCCTGGACCTTTAAAAGAATATGTTCTGAACTTTGAGCCATAACTAGAGTACCTAGAGTAACATTTTGACCCATTTTTGTGGTCAATTTTCTGTTAAATAGAAGCTAGATTATAGTTTCCAATAAAATTTACGTATTCCAATGGAATGGATCCACTTGTTTTACATTCACTTATAATAATATTTCGTTTGACAACATAGTGTGAACACAACCCAATACATTAAGTTTTAAATTGAAAATTTAACGATGCATTTGTTCATTTACGCTCAAATAAAAAAAAAATAAACAACTCATTTGATTTAAAACTCTCCAGAAGAACATTTTTATACGTCATTTATTGCATTCATTTTTCTTTGCCTTATGTGTAGAATTAGAATTTTCAATTCTCGAAATGCAACCGAGTCTTTCTGTCATTTTCGATTAGCGCGCCATTGGAGATGTGTCATTTGGTTTGAAGGGACGAAAAAGATGTCCAAGATCGCGAAAATTTTTGGTGAGCGTCAAGAAACTTGGGCCATTCAGAGGTGAAAATGGAAGAACAGAGCAGCGAAACAAACAACTACGCGCACCGACGACGTGCACCAATGTGTTCTGTGGAAGATGAATGGAGAACATCACAAACATGTTGTGAATTGCCAAGAAAGTGTGCTACGGTTGTAAAGCGAAACCGATTGCTGGACTACCAGACTCAGTCGCTAATCTACCAGATATTATTGTGTCAACGGTTAGCAAACGTGCTTTACAAACAGGACGGGGCACTATAAGGCGTCAAATTCGCAATGGAAATTATCAGGATGTGGAGAAAATACTTCGGAATGGGCGTGTTGAAGTTCAACTTTTGGACGTGAATTTGTGCCTGGTAATGGATGAATTTAGCATTACAAATAGTTCCTTGGAGAGTTTCTTCTCTTTAGAGTACACAAATAAATTCAAATTATTCTAACTGTCGTAGGCTTAACGTTGAATTGAAAAACGAATATAATATAAAATTTCAAATAAATGAAACAATTCATTCCAATCGAATTGTTTGATTGATGTATTAATAGGCAGCTTTGAGGTCGGAATGAAAAAAAATATCACACATGCGAGCATCTAGTATGACTTGTGCTTGAACAGGAACTAAACTTTAAACCAGTTAAATGAAGGAAGTCAAGCTAAAATATAAGTAAGTATATGACAAAAAGTTGTTTTTTTTCTCGATTTCGAAAATCCCGTGGAAGAACTGTAAGAAAATGGCAAAATACATGTAAATCTTGAATTCGTCATCGTAAAATTATATATGTTTTCAATTTTAAATCAATTCATGGTGCATTTTCATTTCATTCCGTATAAATTCAATTTGTGTTTTTGATAAAGAGATGACCCACATTTTTGGTAGCTTTTCACAAAGGAAAAATGACCACAGTGCGGGTTAATTTCGAAATTAATATTTACATTGTAAATTGTAAGTTCATCGACAAGAGAAATTGGAATTTATTTGAATGCTCTAGACCAAAAACGGCTCGCCAATCTACTCAGAATAGTCGCCGATCAAAGCAAAACAATTCGAATACGATACATTGAATGGTTGTTAACACATCGCATGCTGTTTTCATTCTAGAGAATTCATTCCTTTGATTCATAGGTGTCGTGTTAGACAAGCATACGCTACTGGTGTATGTACACTCGCAATTTTGCATTCTACAACCTTGGCTATCGCGCATTTGGTTTTATTCATGCATCAATCTGGATCGTTGCTGTTATATATTAAACAATCACTTGAACTTGAAATCAAACTTGTACAACCAACTGATTAATCGTACTGTGTACTTCAAACGTTTAGAAACAATTCTTTGTTTCAATTTTCCGCTGTGATTCACTTTTGAATCACTTGCTCCCACTCTTGGTTCCATGTATGATTTTTTTCCATGTATTTATTTTTATTTATCTTCCCCGCAGCACAGCTTTAATGTTCAAGCCAAGCGCGCCATTCAATCATTTACCGCAAAAAGCCCAAACTATTATATACATAAAATAAAAAATTCTGTTAACTCTTTATTTGCCTTTTAAAGAAGCATCAATACAACATTCAACTCAATTTGTAATTATCAGTTCAACAGGTTTACAGATCGATCATAAATTTTTGTACATATCACATTGTGACTGATTTGACATCGCGCGCGCTAAGAAAACAGTAAAAAACATAATCTATGTAATTAAAGAATTCATTTTGTTCATCGGTGAAGTTTTCATCAAAGATAATAACAAATGGTATAAAAACAACAAAATGGCAGTATTTTTTTACAAATAAATAGAATACAAATGTAGTGTTTATAATAAAAGTCAATTAATTAGTCAGGTAAATGTTCACGTGAGTGATAAAAAAAAGAAGGAGAACATAACGAAAAGTCCAAAGCAATTAAAATTTAAATAAATAAATTAGTGCAAAAATGGCACCAACACCAGAAACATTTGGACCAATTGTTCCGTCACCAAATGACGATGAAACTACATCAAATAATCAGTATACAAACAGAGCATTTATTAAGGATGATACGATCGATAGTACCTCTTCAACCCCAACAGAGACAGTGGATGATTTAATGAAACGTTCCAATATCGAAAACGATTCGGAAAATTTGGATTTTGATGATATTCTACCACACATTGGCGAATTTGGTACATATCAAAAAATCCTTTTCTTTCTAATGATACCGTTTGCATTTTTCGTTGCATTTGTGTACTTTTCACAAATATTCATCACGCTCGTACCGGAGAAGCATTGGTGTCTAATCTATGAACTAAAACATTTGCCTATCGAACAACGGTAAGTTTATGATATTGACAGCATAAATTGATTACCGCTGCATGTCCTATCTTAAAAAAAAAAAAACTATAATAAGCGGTTGGTCAAGGCAATGCGCATAAGATCCCTTGCAATTATAAATGAATTTATGCACAACTTTGACACCAAACGCACATTACGGCTACTAAATGGTCGTACGGTGTATAAAGAAATACATACAATGTAATTGATAAAAAATGTGGTCAGATTAATTGGTACTTCGGACAGTCAGCAGAACGTGGTACATCACATTTCAGAGTTTATGGAAAAAACAAATATCGGTTAACATTACTGGTAAAATCTTACTGAGCTTCGTCTCATTTTTCAAACCAACCATAATCGGTTACATGTACATTTTTGCGCGTTTCTAAATGAGTAATTAGTTGTGTTTTTCTTCTATATATTTTTTTATTTCAATTTTTTCATTCATTTTTTTTTGTGTCTGCGAGCAACCTCAATTCAAATGGTAATTTAGTATTACACCATGAGCCGGTTATTCACAATAACAAAAGTGTGCTTGCACTCGAAATTAGCACTACTATCAACGAATCACAAACGGAAAGAGAATACACATTTTTCGCTAGACAATATTGTGCATTTTATTACAAAGTACGTATAATTATTTGTACTCATACAAAAAACACTTCAATAGAAAGACGTACAGAGCATTTGGTGTCCATCCCAATTAAAAATGTGTTTTGCACACATTTAATGTACTTTAAATGCATAAGTTTTTGCATCATCCATCGTGATGTAGAATTTTCGTCATCGGCTGTTTTTAATTCGTATTTTTTTTAAGCTATAAAATTATATGCACTTGATCATTATCTGTCTAATGATTTCTCGACAATGAATGATAATGATTTCTTAGTACATTAGTACGTAAAACAAACATTTCTGCACGCAATTTCGCACAGGTTTTTTTAAGAATAAATTGCGTGTCGATGAATAAGCCGACGGTGTGTAATAACTTACCGCGTATTCTTACTGTGTCGAATAGTACATTAACATCATTGCATTGTTTGACCATACAAATCCTATTGGCCGATTCAAATAATTTTGATAGATAAATAAAAAAATATTGAAGTTTGCTATGAGACTCATCGAGTTGATGACCCGTGTATGAATATAGTTTTATAGTGACCGAGAGTCTGACTCAAACATGGTGTTTAATTATATTCACCTTGTAACGGTCCCAAGTATATGACCTTTATTACCTTTATTGTATCACCAAAAACTTTAAGATCGATGACTCTTCCAAACACACTACCGTCAAAGCAGAACCTTGATCTCTAACGGAAATAAAAATAGAATATCCACGTGAGACATAATCGATGAACTTTGAATTTTTTGATTTTACTCTTTTTGCAACGTATTTTGTGAGACAGCATACTAAACCACTTACAGAAAACTCAATAAAAAAAATAAATAATTGAAAGGGTACGAAAGTCTCAAATCATTTTCAGCTCAAGAAGCAGAACCAAAACTTCATTAAATTTAAATTGATGACGTTAATTCCGTATCTATCTGCTTTGTTAATGACAAAATTATATCGAAACGGTATTAAATGTTCAATTTGATTTGTATGTGTATGTTTTTGTTTATTCATATGGTGTTGAATCAAGAATTTGAAACGTGTTTTTTGGGATTTTTGCACTTATATTTTGCGATGAACTTTATGTAAAAGTTATAACACTTATTTTTGGAATTAAATCTGCTCGTGCCGACTTGTTTAAATTTATTTTTTAATTTATTTTTCTAACATGAAGGCTACTACTAGGAATTCCTTCAGATCAAAATAGTATTAATGGCTATAGTAAATGTTCTATGTATGCGGTGAATTTCACGCAAATGTTAATTGATGGCGTAACGAAAGCCGATCCCAACTGGCCGATTGTACAATGTCAACATGGTTGGGAATTTGATAACGAAGAGTTACCGTACTCAACTATTTCTACTGAAGTGAATATATTTCTTTCTTCTTTTTTTGGTTAATTTTGGTTAAAAAAATAACAGCTTTGTTTTTAACAGCTTGAATGGGTGTGTGACAAAGCAGCACTACCTTCTTTAGCTCAGTCGATATTTTTCTGCGGTGCCATTGTGGGAGGTCTTTTATTTGGTATTATTGCTGATCGATATGGTCGAATTCCAGCATTGGTGGGAACCAATATGCTTGGATTCATTGGTGGGATTGCTTCAGCCTATTCATTCAATTTTATATCATTTGCTTTCTTTCGATTTATTGTTGGATTTGCCTTTGATAATTGTTTCACAATGATGTATATTTTGGGTAAGAATTGAAATTTTTTTATTTTTAAATAAATATTCAAACATTTCAAAAGAAATCAATGCGTATGATGTATTGTATTGTTTTGCAGTACTTGAATATGTTGGTCCAAAGTGGCGGACGTTCGTTGCAAATATGTCGATAGCGATTTTCTTTACGATTGCCTCATGCATGTTACCTTGGATTGCAATATATCTAAAAAATTGGCAATTATTAACATTAGTCACATCAGCTCCATTGTGTTTATCGTTATTTACACCTTGGCTCGTTCCTGAATCGGCTAGATGGCTGGTATCACAGGGTAAAATTGGAAAAGCCGTTAAAATACTACGTAAATTTCAGAAAATCAATCGCACCGAAGTAAAACCAGAAATTTATGAAAAATTCGAAAAGAGTTGTACACAATTACATAAGGAAGAAGCAGCCAATAGTACATATTCGACGATTGATTTGTTTAAAACACCACGCCTAAGAAAAATCACTTTACTTTTCATCGTTATTTGGATGGCAATTTCACTTGCTTTTGATGGGCATGTACGAAATGTGGGTGCCTTGGGCTTAGATGTCTTTATCACATTCACTATTGCAGGCGCCACTGAAATGCCAGCAGATATTCTTTTAACATTTACGTTAGATATTGTGGGCAGACGTTGGTAATTTATTCAAGAGATAAAATACCATGCGTATATTTAGTGTTTAATTTAATTTATTTTTTAGGTATGCATTTGGATCAATGGTTTTGAGTGGAGTTTTCAGTTTAATGTCCACACTGTTTCCAGTTGGCATCTACTCAGCATTGATGGCAATCATTGGTCGATTTTGGATTAATATCTCATATAATATTGGCTTACAATATGTGGCTGAAGTGTTGGTAAAGTAATTGTGACTTAATGCGTTATCACTAGATTCGATTATTATCGAGATTATATTGAAGCAAATTTATTTTAGCCAACGGTTGTGCGCGCCCAAGGAGTAACATTTATTCATATTATGGGTTACGTTTCAAGTATTATTGCTCCGTTTGTCGTTTATTTGAGCTACATTCACCTCACATTGCCACTGATCATTTTGGGTATAATTGGTATTTTGGGTGGCATATTGTGTCTGTTTCTTCCAGAAACCTTAGATGAAGAATTACCACAAACGCTCGAAGACGGCGAACGATTCGGAATGAATCAACAATTTTGGGATATTCCATGTTTTAAAAGGTGAGTTGTTTTCATGGTTTTTTGGGTTTCTGACTCCGGAGCAAATTATCTGAATTCCGATAAATATTTGATTTTTTTTAAATAACGAACGTTGTTCATATAAATATGCATATACACATTGGATGCCGAAACAACCTCTATCCCAAACAAAATTCTTTTTACAACCCCCCAGATTTCACACCGACAAAACCTCTAGTTATACATTAGTGGAATAAACCAAAAAATTGATTTTTTTTACAGAAAATTAAATGATGACGAAAAAACGCAAAACTTTGAACGGCCCACATCAAAAATGACGTCCATTGGTGCATCTCTACGTGCTTCGTCTCGCGCTGAAATCGGCTCAAATTTACTCCATCGATCAATCAGTATAAGACGATCAACAAAAGCCACTCAAACATAATGGTCTCTCGAATAACCTTTTTTGGTTGAAATATTCTGAATATTTGTTTTTCAATTCAATTCACTTTTTAATACAAAATACTATGCCAACAATGAAACATTCTATCACCTCTTGAAGGCTTTATTTAAAACTATTAAATTGTTTTATCATAATGATTTAGTGCCATTACGAATACAATAAGAAATCACAAGAAAACCACTTAATAGGTCAAGTTTCGTAACCATTTCACTCGTTTTATGGTTATTTTTTATTCTGTTTTATTAGTTTAAAAAATTAAACAAGAATTTGCTTAGAGTATGTAGATGAAAGCCAGAAATATCGAAATGCGTGACCTGCGTCTAACGTCTCTTTCGTCCACCAAATCGCTTCTTTGGATCCCGTTCACCTGCACCTGCTTTGGGCTTCTTTCCGCCCGACTTTTGGAATTTGCCTTTTCCTTTGCTTTTTTTACTTTTCTTTGTTACCGTATCGCCGTTTGCCTCTCGTCTACAGCAATAAATATGAAAATATATTAATTATTAAGAATTAAAAATGCCAATTGGGCTGAGCACAAAACATTATGCTTACTCTTGTCGTTCTTCTCGTTTTTGCACCGAAAACGCTTTGTCGTCGTCAATTTTTGATTTTTTGCTCAAAACACTCTTGATTAATTCCAAATTAGCAATTTTTTCATCACCGTTTGTAATGTGTGATGCCTTGCGTTTGGCACCTGGTATCAATTCTTTCACTCCAATTCCACGAGCTGTCTTTTCTTTTGGTAATTTGCCTTGGAATTTACCCATTGATGCTGTAGAAGCTTTAGCTATTGTTGATGCAACTTGAAGCTAATTAACAAAAAATAATAATTAATATTATGCATTAATTACGTGCATGATAACATAAATAATCGTGTAATTACGGTTGAAATTCGTATTAATTAATTTAAATCAATTTAGTGCATGAAAGAGCAATTTCAATCGTTCTCATATTGTTTTCATTTCATTGTGTTCTTAGAACATCAATTTAATATCTAGTTCATAACATACATCTGAGGCTGTTGCTGTATCTGGTCCTAAATATCCAGATCGCGGTATGGCACCTTTTTTTGCTTTCACAATATTTCTCATGCGTTGAATTTCATTTTTTGCTACTTTTTCCGCTTTAATATTGGCTTTTTTTGCAAATTGATCTTCCATAGGATCAGCATTTTGTGGCACTTCAAGTACCCAATCTCTTTCCCGTTCAGCTTGTGATCGTTTGAATCCATATGTTGGAACCCATTTCTGAAAATTTAATCACATTTTGTTGAATATTCAAATATATTTCGAAACAAACGTTAATAATACATACATCAAGGTCTTGATCGAACACTTTCTTATCTTTCTTCGTTTTCTTAATGCCTTTTTCTAATGCAAACTGTTCCCATTTTGTGAGTGGTCTTTGCACCGGACACTTTTTCGATCTTGGCAATACAAATGATGGTGCTGGTAATTTTGCAACAATACACTCTTCAACACGTTCAGTTGGCTGTTCCCACAATTCGTTGACTATCAATTGAACATTTTCACGTGTCAATTCAGCCAAATACTGTTCTTTGTCTTTTCTGTAATTTGAATAAAGCAAACATTACTACCCATCAAAATATTGTTGGTTAAATAATAAATTTGAGTTTAAGTCACTATTATACTTGAGTTGTTTTTCATCTAGATCATTGAGATCGGAGCATAGAAGATATCCCAAATCAACTTTAGCTTCCAAATGTTTGTTCACTTCAATGGATTTATATTTTTCGGCTTCTCGTTGTTCTTCTTCCAAAACACGCTTAACGATATCCATTTTTACTATATAAATCTAGTATTTAATATTCAAATGAATAAAAACTGTAAAACGATGTGAACACACTGGTTGTGTGGACCGACATCAAAATACTCTGAGACTCAAACACACGTGCTCTATTGACAGTTTATTGTCACATGTGTCAAACGGTTGTCAAACTGATTATTCCCATTGATCACACATTTAAGACCTGTATTTTGTGCACACATCTAGATAATAATCATAGCTGAATCGTTTGAAACATTTTTTTTTGATTAAATACACGGACAATTTGAATGTCCATTGAAGATTAAATAAAATAAAAATTCAATTAAAAGCTTAATGTTTAAACATTTAAATCAGGCAATACTTTTTATCTTTTTTTAAATTTGAATAAATTTTATTTAAAGTTCAAACGGAGTCCAGGTTATTGAAATTCGGTGTTTTATTTTGTGCTTTCAATATCTTTATTTATCTTTGAAATGAGGCATTAACAAAATGTTATAATTCATATGTGAAATGTTACGTATTACAATCGGGCAATACTTACGTCTTCGTAATATTTTCTTGTCTGACCATATTTCATACCAACATTCAATATGCTAAAGAAAGTGTTTCTAGACGGCCATTTTGATAGAAAAATTTCTTTCTAAAACAACAAGCTAAAAACTGAACAAAAAATCACATAAAATCTCCCAAAATTTTGCAATAAATAGGTAGATATATATTTAGTTATAATATCAGTTTATCAATTCAAAAGATTTTATTTCAAGTAAATTTGATTTCCTTTGTGGTTGAAGTGTAGAAAATAACAACAAAAAACATGAAATGAAAGTGTATTAGCTCTTTTAATATGCAAATAATAAATTGTCGTAAAATGTTATTTTAAATTTGAAACAAAAAAAGTACGAAAAGATACCAGTGCATTGTGTTTACTTCGTTTTTCTTACAAAGAAATGTAAAATACCATAAATTCCACTTTATGCGATTAAAAAAATGACGAATGACTTGACGTCTAATGGTTTTTTTTAGTAATACGCATAGCTTCCCATCATATCTCTAATTTCAATAAAAAACGAAATATTTTTTTTGTAGATCGGTTTATTTTTACCGCTATTATAAACGAAAAAAGTTATAAACGGAAAAATATTATTTATTCATTCAATATTTTTTGGGTGGTAATTTCATTTTTTCTCTGTAAAAGCCGATTAATTAACCAAATAAAAATGTGTTTAACTAATATCATTGTCAATGATTCAAATAAAAGGGCATATTTTCCATCTGATTAAAAATCATACTCTAATGGCTTGAAAGTGATTTACTTTTATTCTAATCAGAATATTTATTATGGCTACAGTTGTTTTGTGAGTAATTGATTTTGATTCTTGTTGTATTTCATTCTTTTAAGGTTAACACCATACGTATTGCAGTGGATATTGTAATCAAGTCATATAATTTGTGGACAGTGGAGAGCAACGGAAATATCTATTGTTTATTTGTTCAAAATCTCAGGATTGAAATCAATTCAAAATGGCGTGTGCAACATTGAAAAGAAGTTTGGATTGGGAGTCATTGAATCAACGCCCCACAAAACGTCGTCGTTGTAATCCATTTACCACTACTAGTGGAACAGCACAAATTTCGAATGCTCAAGCAACTAGTGCAAAAGTGACAGAACCAACACAGTCAGCGTTTGCTGACACAACACTTACGAAACTGACACCAGGTATATACAAATATGCTTTAATCAATTATTATTTCTTTGTTATTTATATGTAACGAATAACGTGTTTATTTGAATTGTTTAGAAAAAATGGCGCAAAATATCCGCGAAGAAATCACTCGTTTGCATCGACGAAAACAACTAAATTTTACCTATCACAATGTTGAGAGAATGCAAGACTCCGAATCTAGTGGTTCTGAAATGGGGCCGGATAGTCCACGGCGTCCAGACACACCACCAAATCTCCGAAATCCGGAAAAGGGTCTCTTCACATTTAAGCAGGTAATCAAACTATTTTCACGAATCACACACTAAATATGATATTTAATTTATTTTTTGTTTGTTAGGTACAAATGATATGCGAAAGTATGCTAAAGGAACGAGAGGATTCATTGCGTGAACAATACGACGCTGTTCTTACCACAAAATTAGCCGAGCAATATGATGCGTTTGTGAAATTCACATACGATCAGATACAAAGACGTTTTGAGGCAGCTCCCAGCTGTGAGTACACAACATAGCCCATCAAATTAATTCATTACTTTTTACATTTGCATATTTTACTTCAATTATGTTTTCTTTCATCATTTCAGATCTGTCTTAATGCGTAATTCCTCGCCAATTTTCTCTTTCGAGTGTGTGAATGTGTGCTATCGAAACGCGTAAATAAATATGAAACAATATGCTTGAAAAATCGTAAAAACTTAAATCTAAAATCATAATTTCGAGAAATAAAAAGACAAATAACACTGAATAATTGAATAGATTCAGAGATCATACGAGATATTTAGAGAACTTTGTGTTTATATGTGTAAACAAAACATGAACATTTTCAGAACGATTAACAACTACAATCTCTGTTCTCGCGCAACAAGACCATATATTTTCTGTTGATCAAAATCTGAACATTATGGGTTAAAAAAAAAAAACATGCAAAACAAAAACACACTCGCCAATGTGTGCCAGCATTATTGCAATTGCGATCTCCATCAAACCAGGTGGAACGCATTGAAAGGATTAAAATAATTAATAAGAATTTGCAAACCAAATTATGCAAAACAACAACAACAACATTTAGTGGTTAAGACAAAAGAAGCATAAACTGAAATCCCGTTTTTATATAATCATTTCGTTTTTCGATAAATTTCAGTGAAAAAAGACTCTGAAGTTTAGGATTATCATGCAAATTTAAACTGCTACAAATTGAGCATTTCAATAATATAAAAAGCGAGAATAATAGAAATTAAAACGAACTATATTATTAAAAATAACAAAAAGGAACTTATTGCATATGAAGAAAAATTCTAATACTGAACGTTAAACAGCGAATTAATTTTGATAGTTTTTGTTCGAATATATTCTTGATATTTTATTATTAAATTCCATAAAAATACGATTTGCAAACCGTTTTCGTAAAGTAAAATTCATTTGCGTCGATCGTAATCATTTCAAGCAATCAACTTACAGATATTTTTTTTTCAATTCGGCGTTGTTATTTTCAAAAAAAGAAAAAAACGTGTAACCTCGTTTAGTTTTTTTTCTTTATATGTTTTCCAAATTTTGGTTTTATACTAGAAGTTAGGTATGGTAAAAAAAAACATGGAATTCGTTAGATATATTTTGTTTTAAGCAAAGAATTTCTTTTGAATCGAAATAAAAAACATGATTTCATACAATCCACAATTACATAATATCATATATCGGTTTAGTTAACCGCTTCAAGTAACGAACATCAAATATTATTAAAAACGAATTCAAATTATGTAAAAAAAAAACAAATTAACCAACAAAAAAATTGTACGAAAATCCTTAAAGATCGAACCATTATCAAAAGATATAAAGTGTACATAATGTAATCATTATGGAGTGAAACAGAAAATTTAATTTTTTGTATTTTATTTACTTTTTTTTTATTTTTTTATTGGACTATGTAGTTTTGCGAATTTTTGGGCACATTCGCCCGTCACATATACAACCATTTCATTTCACAGCATTACAATGTGAACTCGAATAATGTACAATGGAATACGCTCCGCTTGATCACGGTTAAGAAATTTATCATCTTTAACATATGATGGTGAAATTCCGATTTCTTTCTGCGCAAGTTTTTTCAAAACAAAACAGAAACTTCATCAACTGTCACAATTCTGGAAACAAAGCACGCTTTTTAATGTAAACAAAAACATTTGCTTCATTTTGACACATTATCCAATCAAAAAATTTGAAATTTGCTATTATTTTTCCACTAAATTCGTGATGTATAAATTATATCAAATAAAAAAACCTCTATCGAGGTGAAGAACGAGTGACGAAACCAAAATTTGAAACACAAAATTCAATCAATTTCGTGACTGACTATTTTCGTCACAAAAGTTGGTAGATATTTGTTCTGTGTACTGTTAAAGTCTAGTTGCCACAGCGACCATATGAAAATATTTCCATTTTTTGCCACATTTGCACAATTGAAAACCAAAACAAGAATTTTCTGGGATATAAGCTATGCGGCGTTTTATAGCTTAGATTTAGGCCTAAAGTCGGTGAAATTTTCAATGCACCAAGTTAGGCTCGTTTTCGAGATAATGTCCGGCCGAATGGTAAGTTTTTGGTTTTTAGCCAATTTGGCACCATTCGATAGCTCATTACAAGACCTTTCCAACGATATGCATATGTCCGGGGTGTGTTACATGGAGGCACCTCGGTGACCGTAGGGACCAAAGTCAAAGATTGACTTTTGGAGGCCAAAAGTGCCGGAACAAAAAAGTCTTAGTTTTTTATGTACCTTAATCCCAGAAAGTATCAAAAAGATCAGAATCGAGTACAAAATATGTATTGACCACAGACAGACAGACATTTTGATATTTCATGAAGATTCATAAGAAATTTTTAAAATGCTGAGTTTTTCGAACGGGTTATTCGATTTCGACGTTTAAGGTATCGTTGGAAAGGTATTGATCTCTAGATTCAGAATATCGACTTTTCAGATACGACCTAATTTAGTGCCATATACTGCATTTTGACCCTTCTAACTGAATTTTGACCCTTTTGGCCTTCTAGGTTAGGATTTGGAAATTATTTGGACATTACGTGTATTTATATAGCAAGTCGACTTTTCAACACACAAATGTGGTTTCTATTTAATCAGATTTGAAATACAAGCTTAAAACTGCGCATTCCGAAAGTATTATTGGATCTTTATTGGAAACAATGCATATGATCTATGTCCAATTTGACACGGAAATAGCTCAATTAAATACATTTTTCAATAGGACATATTTTATATGGAAATGTTGTGCTTTCAAATTTACTATGTCAAGCCTGACTAATTTAAAAAATATATATTTTTGTGTTGCGAGTGATAAGAACGAAAAAAATAGAGAGTTTTGAATGATGAGAGATTTAATTTAACACTTTTCACATTGATAAGCGTTTCCTACGCAAATTTCCATTTTTTTTCAAATTTCGTTAACTGCTGCTTCCAGTTCACGTTCGCGATTTTTGCTACGACTACGACTACGGAATCTTTTGCGATACCACTTTTTCTTTTTGGATGCATTCTCCACTCCTGCACTGCTATCTGATTCGGCCGCTGAAAGTTTGTATGTACTGCTAGGAGAGAGTAGTTTTTTAAACCATTTTGCTAGAGAAGAATCACAAAAAAAAAAAAACAATAAAAATAATGTATGGACATTATTCCATAGTTGAAGAGTACCTTTTGTCTTTTTGTGCTTTGTTGGTGTTGGAGACGACATTGAATTATTCAATGATAGAGAGCTATGGCAACGTTCATTTTCCTTATCAAATATATTATCTCCAACACGCAGTGTCCACATTGATGACGAAATTGACGACTGTGAACCAATTTTTTTCGGTAAATTATTCCACAATTTTTTCAGGCTTGTCGGTGTATTGGGCGATGATGACTTTGATTTAATTTTTTTTGTGTCGGAATTATTATAGCTTTGAAATGTTGCCTGCTGCGATTGCGGCTGAGACTGAATAGACGGAACTGAGGGGCTGTCGATTTCGGTAATGGTAATTCTAGAAAAACATACAACAATTAATAATCGCTTTCAGAAAAATGAAGAAATATTTACCTTGGCATTGGACTAGACATTCGATTAAATGGAACATGTATGGATTCGTACAACTTATTCCAAAAATTGAAATATGGCGTTTCATCACGATACCTAATCAGAAAAATTACAAAAATTTATAGATATAAATTCAAATTCGTTGATTTACTCTTTGAATAATTGAAAAGTAAATTTTACCTCAATGTGAAATACATTGCAAGTGACGCTGGCAAATCACACTTTTCGTTCATACATGGAATAATTTTACGTTTGCGTTGCTCAATGCCAAGTGCTTGAGCAAACTTGACAAAAAATGTATTGGCCAAACTATGGAAAAATGCGTTTGAAAAAATGACAATCAACCGATCACAACGCTCTGATATCATCTTCATTATGGCGTCATTCTCGAATGTTCCACCGATTAAATCGCGCTCCTTCAAACACAGCTATATGGCATATAAAAAGAAATATTTTGATTAAATGAAACAAATATTTTCAACCTCAAACGATTACCTTTAATTTATATTCGGTTTCCATTCTATCTATTATTTGGGTTGCGAAATCTATATCATGATCAGAGTCAAACAATAAATAGGCATCATATCGTTGAGGTGGTAGGCCCATTTTTGCTCTGGCTATATCGTCATGTGTTAATAATTCTGATTCATCAAATAATGTCCTTTCTTTATATTCTGACGATTGGTTGGCGAATCCTTCACTTTCTCCAGGCTTGGATAACGCTTTCAAATAAATTTTAGCATCTTCAACTGCAAAAATATTTATGGAAAATTATTCCTTTTAATGATTATTGCAAATAATAATTATTACCAAAATATTCACGAGTATCATCCAAAACATCCCATCGATCAATTTTTTCCAGAATTTTTTGTAATGTTCCTATTTTGGCTGTGTCTTTTCGAGTATTTATCCACAGCTCGAGTACTTCTTTCATTTCGTCTGGTTTTTGTTGCACTGTATTAACCACGTCACTTAAACCAATGCTATTTAAAACTCCTCGCCAATCCCCTACAAATGGATCGGTGCGTTAATACATTTTTCTATGATGCTTTGTTGTTTACTCACGTGGAATACCATCCTCCGATAAAATTACTTTGATCGAATTCAACCGTTTTGATAATAAATCACGACTTTTTGTCCGTAATGCTGATAGGGGAATTTCTTCGAAATCTCTTTCACTATCGTTTGATAAACACAAAAAATTTCCATTTATTTGATCATTTTGGCTGCAATATTCAATGGTTCTGCTATCTTCTTCCAGAGGGAAATTGTTATTTTGCTCGTCTTGATATAGAGTTAATAGTTGAACATTGTTATTAAAAGCTTCATCATTGATTGTTATCGTTGGTGGAACATTCTCAACATAATTCTTCGAATCGATCATAATAATTTCGTGCAATGTACTATTTGCTTTATATGAAGAAGTTAGAGTCAAGTTATTCGAAAATATGTGACCAGATATAACTGCACATAATACTTGTTTGACCAAAAATAAACAAAATTAACCGTTGAATCTGAAACGCATTATGACAAAAAGATATAAGAAAAAATATTCTTTGACTATAACTTATATTGCTATTTATATTTTCACATGTTCACAACAACTGCGGAGATCTAAGAGCATCGTGGAATTATTGTGAAATGATCAGACATTATATTGTGATATTTTCAGCCATCTGAATCAGCTTAGGCTGCTAATGTCAGGCGCTGAAATGATTTGAAAACAATAAAACCGATTGTATTTTTATACCTATTGCAGTCACTCAATATTCGACGCCTGAGATGATTCGGTTGGCTGAAAGTATTTCAATACAATGTCTAGAAAATACTCTATTTTATCTCTTCTCCGTGTATCAATAATGTTCGTATTAAGTAAGTACACGTCCAGTTAAATGTCGATTGTTTTTAATCATTTAACTCGAAATAACAAAACATGCCGAAGCAAAATAACGAGAAAAAATAGATAAAGAAGGTTTTGTTGACAATGAAGGAAAGAAGCAACAACAATAAGCAGCAAAAAAATGTCGGCGATGTGCAACAAACTGCGAACAACATATACACAAAACACTATATCTCACTTTTTTTAATTCTCATTGATTTTGAAGAAAATTTAAATACAGCGTATGTCTCGGTATGTCTGTATTTGTTACGTAAGCACCTAAAAACTGTCCATATAAAGAAAAAACTTCCTTCCAATTTCAAATACAGATAACAATTTATTCTGTTAATTCTCTTTAATTGAAGGTTACAACTTAATACTGTCTGCAGTTCGGTTCCTGCTCTTGTTCAAATGACTTTTTGTCATTTCGCAAGTTTCTAATTGAAATTGATTGCTTTTATTATTTACTATTTATTCAATGCTTTATTTTCAACTCTGAAATGAATTTAATACATAATAGACATCACACTGAATCGATCTAACCATGTTATATGTATTGTGTTTTTATGTATATTTTTGTTTTTTGTTTTTTCTATTATCAGTTTTATAAGAAGTGAACAGATCTTTGGCTGCCGAAATTCGATTCACCTTCAAATGATATACGTACGAATTCAAATCAATAAAACAAAGAAAAAACAAAGAAAAAGAAATTGTGGCTGATCGACACCACAAGCGATAAAAAATTATTTATTAAGTGAAATTTTATAGATAATAAAAAAAAAAATTAATGTACAGTCAAAGCCAGCTGTATATTAATAACACACACACACACACTTGTTGTTCTTATATGTCAAGTCAAGTAGAAATTACGTATTTCTAGATGACAATACTAATATAACATGTTTTCGTTTCGTAGTGCCTCTCTTCTTTTCTGTAAAAGAATTTCGATTTGAAAGTGTCCACACTCCAATTTAAACATTGCTATAAAAAATATTTCCGTTTAGTTCGTAAATGAATATAAATCTCATCTAAATGATCCATGTTTTTTATTTGTCGATATGTAAATTATGTGAATAAATTTACGGCACGGCTAAAGTTTTGTACATTACGTTAGGGTGTTTCTCAAATTTGTAAATAAAAAAATGGACATCGTGGATTAGAAGAGCGAAAAATTCTGTGTCATTTAATTGTATTTACATTGCATAGTGACTGATATTCAGACTTCCTTGCATATTGCATTGAAAGTGAATAATCAATACTTGCTCTTCCAAACTTCATCCGACAAAACCTGGTTCAGTAAATCCGATTTAGTAAATCGTAACCAGCTACAAGTAATAATTATTACATTAACTTTTTAGTCTAACATTTCAATCCTATTTCTATTGGTTTAGATTATTGGAATCCATATTGGATATGCAATTCGTTCAACGGTCAAGTTGGGATGGAGATCACATCCAAACAGTTCACAATGTCCTGCAAAAAGAAGTGTGTAAGTCTTCTGTAAAATCCATGACATTTTCGTCACGAATATTGTCTGGGAGCTGAACAACGTTGTAATCCGTATCGTATACTGTGTTTTGTCACCAGTTTTTTCGAAAACATTTCATCTTAGACACAAAACCAACAGCTTGATTTGGATAGCAGCTCTCGCTTGCTCGTCGGTAGCTTCAATCTGTCTGGCCAATCATCGTCATCTGGCATACACCATTCACACACCTTGAAACGATGGCTTAAGATGGATCCATGCTTTCACTTTCTTTGTATGTCTCGAGAACGGCAAAAAAGCTTTCCTCAATTATGTAAATGCCATCACCTGAAAAAACAATGAGCATTTATTTATAAAATTTAGAAATAACATGATGAAAAATGATCAAACAATTAAAAAAAAATTTAATCATTACCATCGTCGAAAAATTTACAATCATTCGTTCGTTTTGCCTTTTCATTTTCTTCTCTAATCTTTTGCAAAAATACGCCTCTCTACGCCAGTTCACAAATTTTCCTGGATTCAATACTAATTTTTTCTATCCACGGTAACACTGTGTCTTGATATTCTTCTTTGAGAGCTGTTGTCGCCGATTGGTTGCAAAAATTCCGACATCTTCTTGCAGAACTAGAACCGAAAATACGACCAGTTCCTTTTCTTTTTCGTCCCATTCGCGGAACGCAATCCAAACAAGTTTCAACAAAAATTCAATCTCTGAAATTATTTCGATTTAATTGGCACATAAACACTATAAAACAGCAATGCTCAATCTAATAGCTGAACAGAGAAGAAACACACTTGACACTTTTGTTTTAAATATGCCAAAAGAAAATCCAAGCCTCTTAATAGTGATCTTACTTCGATGAAAACGTCGACACAATTGATATCCACTCGGAATAACACTCGGTACGATGTAACCAAAACGTTGCGAAATTTTTGTTACGAAATTTCCTAATTTGAAATGACTTGTGTGACCAGGATAAAATACACAGCATTTTTCGCATAATGCATTGTATTATACCTTCAAAGTACAGTATTGTCTTGATCTGAACCAGTTAGAACCATCGACAGCAAATATTCCATGTTTGATGTAAGCAAAACTAAATTTGTTTTTTTTTTCGGTTGAGCGATGAATTTTGTAGTTGACATTTTGCAAATGTTCTGTTATTTCTAAACAAAAAAAGAATCAAATGGAAAATTGACGGCAAAATTCATCTCGAAAACACTCCTGTGATTATTATAATGTGATGAATTCAGAATAAAACTATGGCTACAACTAGGGGCTCGGAAGTATTTTTTATTGATGAAAAAACACACATAATCAGAAATATTGATATATTTTGAGTTTAAACAATAATAATTCACGAATATTGGTACATTTTGAGTGTGAAGAATACTGTGAATAATTATGAATATTCCCAATATTTTGATTATAGTAAATTTGAAAATGGCGGCAAATGATGTATGTCATTTTGTGGAATGTTATTTATAAAATCACACAAACTTAGAACACTTTTACCTATACATTTTTGATGTTCTTCAGTCAAATTATTTTTTTATCAAAGAAATATAAGTTTTTTAGGCTTTTTTTAATTTTATTTTGTGTTGTGTGTGTTTTAGATCGGTGCCATATACGAGCTGAATAATGACAAATAATTACGTAAATATGAGAAATATTCAAAATATTCTCAATATTTTCCATTTATACATACACCACATTCATACAAAATTGTCAAAACTGTGTTCATTTTGTTTTTTTTTTTTTCATGTTCCGAGCCCCTAGGGTTACAATGACAACAATTGTGTGAATACAACGAAATTCAACATTCGTCGACACAAAGAACAACTATTTAATTTTCACATGAATGTTTATATTTCTAAAAAAAAAGAACTAAGTATAATTTTGATTCTATTGTGAAATTGATTATGTCGCGCAACTAAACTGTGAACTGTCATCATCACACTGTCGCCACTGGTCCATATCGATCACAAATGCTTGTTTTTGAAATTGATACGTTGAGAAAGTCTTCATTGAAAAAATGTATGCGTTTCATTTCCTTAACAATCAACAACGGAACATTTATTTATATTCTTTCCATCAAAAACATTAAATAAACGAACAAATCTTCGGGAAGTCTGAATATCAATGACTATGCAATGTGAATACAATTAAATGACACAGAATTTTTGAGACACTTCAAGGATGCAATGCGACCATATATCAGAAATGTATTTAATTTTAATTAAATGAATATTGATAGCTCACAAGACATTGCCAATTTTTTTTTTTTTGAAAAATATCAATGACCTAGTCTTAAATGAAATTTACTTGTTTTTGGTACATGACGAATAGTTAATGATACGCGTCGATTACGTGCGATGGTTACACCAATTCGATTAAGCTCACTACTTTGATCCAAATTCACTAGATCTGCGGTTATATTGTCGTGTGTTTCATCAGCAATCGAATGCAAATAATCTGTATACATATCATCTTTAACTATTAAGAGGCTACGCGGCTCGATGAGTAATTGACAAACTATACTGTCAATATTTCCGGCCATTGTATTATTGTCATCACAGTCTTTGTCTAACATATTGTTCTTGTGGAATCGTAAAATTGTATGTGAACCACACGTTAGAGTACAGATTATTGGATGGAAAAGAGGTCCATCAGTATGTGGCATTATTCCCTGTAAAGATATATAAAGAAATATGTAAAGAAAGACATATTCAATAAAATAAATATTAACATATAACAAACAGATATATACTTGGCCGGGTAAATATTCATTCACTAATACATGGTTTGCTTTCACCTGATTAAAAATACCTACATAATAATAACCGAGAAAATGATCGGATCAGCGAATATATGTGATAACAGATGAATATTTTGATTTAAGTTTAAATACCAGTATTATTCACAGCCGTTACTGTTTCTTTCAGCCAACTTGGCATTGCCTCAGCTATCATTCCATTCTTATGCGGTATACCTGTGAGAGAAATGTGAAAAACATTTTAATTCGAGAGAAAAAAAATGTGAAAAACATTGGAGATTATACCGCCATAGTTAATCAATCGTCGATTGCACAATTGCGTCCATTTCGGTTTGGGTGTATTATCAATCTGTTTTAAAATTGACACTTCTTCTTCTTCGCTCAAAAATGATGGAATATAATACACTGAAGGTGGACACTATGAAGAGAAATATTAATAATTATCATATTTAAGAATATTCAACGAGAAATGCCAATTCGTTTTACCTTCTTTACTTTGAAACGGTTGAAATCATCCATTTGAAAGTAAAAAGTATTGACATGAGAAAAAAAAAAACTACTTGATTATTGATGTTTAATAGTAACAAAAACACCGCTTCTGAAATATTATGATGCGAGCTCAAAACATGGTTTCTTTTGTATACGATTTGTACGGAAAGTGACAGATGTCAACATACACTGTCACAAGTTTGACAGTGTGCGTTATTCTGTTTTGAATTTTAAAATATGTTCCATTTCACGAAATCTCCCTAAATGACATTGTAGTTCTTTAAATTAATAAAATTTAAGTAACAACGTTGATTATGGAAAGGCTCATATCTTGTCGGTGCTCGAATTTTAGAACAGTATTTTTTTTTCTTTAAATCAGTTCTTTGTTTTGCGAAATTTACATGTTTTTTGCGTTAAATTTGAAAAACTGTTCAAATTCATAATAGAAAATCATCATTATCATCAAATAATCCAATGGGATTTCACTCATATACTCTTTTATTTTGTTCGTTTTATCATAGGGTTCACTCATTTGATACACACTTTGTTTCTATAGAAACACGGGAGAAAAGAATGTTAAAAAACATGTCCAAACCTTTATTACCGAAACGATTGCTCGGATCAGCTAAATCATCTTTAGATTCCGATTGAAAGGATTGGATTAGAATAAAAATTCGACTTGAAAAATTATTCTAGCTCATTCAATTAGTAGATTTATGTTGAAAAAACTATTAAATGACGCATTAAAAAAGTAATGAAAAATGATAAATAACGACATATTTTTAAAATTTAGTCACTCCAATACACTAATCTAATTATATATATGATTTTCAATAGTTGCAATCTATATCTAATCTACAAACGATGTCTCATCAGTAAAGAATATGTAAAATAAATAAAACAAACGCAAGAAAATTGAGAACGAAAATGTAAACATGTCAATAGTTCATATGACATAAAAAATGGGATGAAAAGACATTACAAATTTTCCAAGACAATTTCAATCAAGAGCTTAAATTTAAATCGGTTTAGTTACATGCTGAGTTGGAACTATCGATTAATAAATAATACAATATAAAATTCCATCAATTCAAGCGTTATTTAATCAAATGATGTCTCTATCTCACTCCTTTTTCTCCTTTCTCTCACTCTTTTTAAGAGAGTCTTTTATAGCCGGTGAGACGAGAAAACGTACACTTTTATTGAATACAGTTTCAGCGTGGCATATATAAATTTAGATAAATTCTTTGATTCATAATATTTTAATTGAAACATTAAATTTTCGACAGAACACGTATTAATGAATGATAGTGTCGAATGATAATGACCGAATGAATTCGCACCATCGAGCATGCCATTAGCGTATAAAAATAGATTTTTTTCTTCCAGGAAGTCACCAAATGATATTTTAACCGGTTTTGGAATTATGAAAATTTGATTTTTATGCCAAAACACCCGATTGGAATGTTGCTTAAAAATGCTTATTTTGTGTACACATTTTTTTAGCTATGAATTGATTTGATAAAATGTCAGCAGTGAATTATACAAAAAAAAAATGTTTGGTGGCTATGAACTAAAATTAACAAATACTACACATTGTATTTTCGCGAGTGTAATCGATTGTACAAAAACTGCTTCATGTTTGACCCAATCATTTTCTTAACTCTTTTTTCGTTTTTATAGTATTTTATTTTCAGCTTTTGCTTCAAATGTTTGGTCGTTTTCGTTTTAAAATTGTATTCTTCGTTTGACAGGAATTCATTTTTATATTCTAAAAAGTACAAATATATTAAAACTCAGAGATTCTGTTGAACCATTGTGTCTTGAATACGACTCTGAAAAGTGATTTTTTGCGAATCCAAATCCAGTCTAGGAACGATTAGATTACTTTTGGATTTGCTTTTCGCTAAGATGTTTTATTGCTCAATCATCTTAAATATGATAAATTTGTCATAGAATCCAGTAAGATTTATATCCATTGTGGTGCTTAGAATCCAGAACAAATGAAAGATGAATGTTGAATAATGCAGTATGATGTTGTTGAAAAATATATATACCAACGAAACTTTGTGGGTGCATGAGTGTGTTGTTGTTTGAAAGCAAAAAAAGCGGTGAAAGTACAACATTCTCGAGCTCGAATATGTCTACTGTCTGCTATTTTACTGTGTGCAGAGAATTCAACATGGGAATTGAGGAAAAGCGTTTCGGGTCGGCGCATGCTCTGAAAATTAACATGTCCAATTGGTAAATCAATGTCCTCGTGCACCATACAGAAAATTCTTGCGTGTGTTGCGATGTATTTACGTAGTGAAAAACGAAAGCACGGGCGTATTCCGTGCGCTTGATGTTTTCAGAAGAAAAACTTTCGATGGCAGTACCGAAAGCTAAATCAAAACTGGCAGAATACCCGCTTAGTTGCTCTCGTCATAATATTCGTTGTATGTATATTCAGTTTTGTGTGTTTTATTGTTTAAACATTAGGTTTTGACCGAACGCAGAAATTACCTGCAAATATTTTTACCCAAAAAATGAATTTGAACAATTGTTGACGAAGTTTGTGCATTAAGTTCAATATCAAAGCGAATAATTTGACGCAAATACGGTGTTTAATTCACAAAATTTTACCCAAATTTTTCATTTCTTTGCAAAGCATTTTTTTTGTGTCGATGCTCGTTTTCACTTCTAACTATCATCGTCGAGTATATTCTACGAGTACAAGCATATATAAAAATATATGAGAATACTGTGCACAGTATATAAACATGGTTCAGTGTGCAGAAATTTGGTTGGATAATTTACAGTACAGAGTGGAATAGTGTTGAGAGCATGTAAATATTGCTTTTTACAGTTTTATTTTGGTCTGACTCAATAAATTGGTATGATATATTAAATGCTGGTCAACGTTTTTCTCTTTTTATAGGGATGTTGTTGTTGACGGCCTCGTTGGCACTCTTTCATTCGTTTAATACATATAAATAGCATAATACTTTATGCCGATGATTCGTCGAGTTGCTCATACAATGTATCCGGCGTATCATATCATTCATTCAAATATAACAACAACGGAATATGAAAAAAGAGAAAAAGAAATGTTTATGTTTATGGTCAGATCTGTTTTGGGATGTTCAAAGAAAAATTTGAAGACAATAAAAAAATATGTTGAAAACCCACTTTCCTTGATTGATGCAGCATTAAAATGATTTATGTTATCAACTTCAAAAGATAGAAAAATATTTACTTTCTGGTATCTAAAATGGCAAGTGAATCGATTGACATATATGGACTATATTTACCATAACACCCGATAAGAAAACAGTAGATATACGGATATACAATGGTTCCTCTACAATGGATAGTTCCATTTTAACAGATTTGAATGTGTGTTATGTTAGATAGAAATAGAATTAATAATGATTTTAATTATCATTTCCTAATGTCAACTGTGTGTAACATTTAACCACTTCGTATAGTTTCATTATACTCTAATGGAAAATAGTTATGAATTATACATATAATATGCAGTCAAAATCTATGTTTAGTCCTCAACATATTTTGAGGTGTGCGTGCTCAAACAAAGGCCTATAAAATTTTTAGCGCATGATACAAATTTTGAAAAGACTACATTAATAAATAATATGAGTTCGGTAAAATTTATGATTTTTGTTGACTACTATAGTAGAGATTTTTGATGATAATTTTATCGAAAACATAAATTCACGGAACTCATTTGATTTTTTTTTTTAACTTTACGGATTTTTTGTGTGCGATGAAGAAGAAATCTTTTACTTAACAAGCAACTTGCTTTAGACCTGAAATGAGACAAAAATTGTCTTCTATAAAAAGATAGAAGAAACAAATCGAAAAACGAGCCCAATCAAAATGTTTACCCCAATTTCTAGTTTCATTTTCGTTTCGTTACGTGTATGTGTATGCTTTTTTGTTATTCTATCCATTAAAAGTTCCGCTCATGCATGGCAATGTCGTGTTAAAAACAAATAGATTGCTTAGTTACCAGTGAACATTTGAAGCATTGATTTATATTAGAAACGACTATGTGCTGCAATTTAAACAAAGATACAATCAAAAAAGTAGCAGGACCATTTTCAAAATATAACACAATAGTTCCATGAGTTTAAATGTGAAAAAAGTGAAAACGGAGAGTAAAAAATAAAGTGGGAATGGGAGGGTGTTCCTTAGTATATCGATTCCACTATCACTTCTCGTTTATACTTGCAATCTACACAATCATCTTTATTGCATATGTGTGTAAAATATTGTGCTTAATTGGAAAAGTTTGGTTTTATGGACGATTACTTTATCTAAAAAAAGAATCTATCCGAACGAACAAGCGAAAACGATAATTCATCGTTGTTTTTTCCATTGATAGTTTATGTTATATACTCATCTAAAATAAGTGGTTCTATAATTATAAATATACGCTGGCTGCAGAATTTCACAAAGGTTTGATGCATTTATATTGAATTGAATGTAACTAATAAATAGTACTCAACATTGGAAGAGGATGAGTGGTTTCATGCACGTTTTTTTCTAGCTTGAATTTCTTTCGTTGCGTATAGAACGTTAAAATTATTCATTAATATTCCGTCGGACCTCTAGGTCATAGTGCATATATACAAAAATGTTGTTATATTACGTGCGGAATTTTTGCGGCATATTTTACTGGCTTTTTCTTTTTTACAAAAATGAAACGAGATTCGGGTGACATCCAGCCAAAAAAGAAACTATGGATCACGAATCTTCCTCATGAGAAAAATAATAAAGTTTTATTTAAAACGTTAATGAGTAAGATTGTCAGGCAAACAAGTATTGTCAAGTTAATTGATGCATATCAATAATTTTGTGTATGATTTAATCCGGTGTGCGATTATCCATCTTTTGATGTGCGCAATAATATAAGGTGTTCTCCTATCTCTGTTACTTGCGTGTCAAAATACTGAGAATTTCCCGACACCGAATGAAAAAAATTGTTTATACAAGATATTCGCGAAATACCGATAAAAATGTTAAGCAACTAAATTACTTCTAATTAAAGATGACACATTGAATATACACATTAATTAATGGTGGCAATGGACAAAAATGTGTTCCATTTAATTGTGAAAACTTTGGCCAAAGAGTATATATTTTCGGGTGATGTTGAAAAAATTCATCCCATGAGTGGACGGAAAATATACAGTTTTTTTCGGACAAGGTCGTTTTATGTCACTTTTAACACTGATTTTAATATAAATACATCTCCGTTGGAGCTTGTAATTAAATTCAAAGCATTTAAAAATCATTTTTCAAAGTGATCATGACTTTTTCAGCTTAAAATTTGCTTCCGACTCAATTTTTTACGTCATGGCATTGACAACGCGATTATTTTGTGCATATTTCAATTTTAGTTTCGAATATCAAAAGCACTCACACATTCCAACGCATACGAAAAAAAAATCACATCGAAAAAAGAGATACCATAAATCCGAGTAAAACACATTTCGATCGCAACGCATTTAATTCACAAAATACGTTTTTCTACATGACCTAAAAATGGTTTCGCTTGACACCAACAGAAAAAAAGGAATCAATTCACATTACAATTAAATTGAATAAACAGTTAACAACAATAGAGACATTTTGCTTAATGTGAAACGTGATTGATTTCGTTCGGTGATTTTAGAGAGTATTAGAAAGGATAGTGTTTTCGGTATTTCATAGGGCTTGAAATCCCCTCAAGACAACTTTAAAAAAAAAAATTCATTTGATTATTATTTAATCAATTGTTTTAACTGTGAAAAAGATTTAATTTTTAAATGTTTATAAATGAAAAAAAAAAAAAAATATTTTGACAAGATTTTATTCAAAGTTCGAGTCAGATGATTGCTGGACATAGCTGGTGATTGTCATTTTTCGCTGGCTAACATGGATTGGTACTGCTTTTTGCTTGCTTCATTCGGCTTTCTTCTGATCAGTAAACATCCCTAGTGTCCTACAATTTTTGTTAGATTCTATTTTCACCACAAACTCAATATCACACGAAAAACCAAAACAATAGAACAATATTTATTGACAATTTTTTTATGGACGAAATAATGATGCAACTAATGACATATGACACTTGGCTATTCGTGGTGCTTTGCACATTAAGCACTACGACCCTTTGGTCTGGCTTTGTATTTACTATGATGACAATTAGAATGATTGTTATAATGCAAGACATTACAAACTAAATATTTGAAGTCGATTTTATTTTAATTGTTTAAATTTATGAAGCAAACCATATACAATTTTCAGTACATTTTAATATAAACTGACATTAATACCAACAACAAGTTCGCCACAGTTAGGGGTTAGACACTGGGAATCATAATCTCTTTTATGCGGACATTCTTTGATTCTGTGTATTAGTTCTATGATTATTTTTGTTATGTTTTAGAAAAATATTTCTATGTGTGTTCCGTTATCTTCGGATAGTTCAATTTTCTTATCACGATTTTTTTACATCAATCAGTTTTTGTACAACAAAAAATCAAATGATTACTATTGAACAATTTATGATGGATCTCGTTTACTGAGACCGATGTATGGCGCGTGTGCGTTTCTATTTTTATATAAAATAGAATGGAGGATTTCAAGAATACATATTATCTCGAATTGTCATAAATGTCAAAAAGTATTTAAACATAATTATTTCATTTCAATATATTTTTACATCTATTTTAAACATTTTATGTTTATTTTCAGGCATTTCAGAAAAAAATAATGGCCACATATCAATATGTTGAATAAATATCCAGAGGAGAAGCATGACACGTTTGAAACGCTTCCAAAAATAGCCAATCAAGCTTCCTCCAAAATTGAAAAATTGTGAACGGTGATCACCATAACGGCGACAAAAACTGTAATTGTGTTGAAGCTTCAGCAAACACAAAATCCAACCAGCAAAACAAATACTGAATTGGCAACAGCAAAAAAGCAATATAGGATTTTCGTTTAATATAATCAATTGGTTGCTAAATTATCAAAGGCCACACTGAAACAAAAGAAGAAAACATAATACAATCGGGAAAGGGAGAGACAGAGTAAAATTCTTTTTTTTTTACTAAAGAATGTACAGAGGTACTCAATCAGAAATACATAAAACTGCGCGGAGAACGTCTACATCAACCAATGGTTAAATGAAAACGACTATATCCACGACTCTTCCGATGTTAAATTCATTCAAAACCAAACTAACCATAACGTAAACACACACAGTGAATAGTATCATATAAAGAAACTACAATGATTATGGAAAAAACGATGTCAACACAAAAAATTGCATATACAGAAGAATAAAAACGACTGCCGAAATCGAAAAAACAAGCCAAGTGAATTTATTTTGAACCACAGTAGGCACATGAACACACGGCCACTTGCACTCTTGGGTAGCTGTCAAAACCAAAGTTGCCATATATACATAGTGTGTGTGTGTGTGTGAGTGTGTGTTTGTACATGTATATGCGTAATGTAAATAAAGTGATAATAAAAACGCGATTACACAAACCGAAAACGGCAACAAAACAAAATACGAACGAACAGAAAAATTCCATCGTCCTATCGATTTAATTTCAGTTTTTGCTTTTGGCTGACTGTGAAATTTCGTTTAATCAGCAAATATGAAATGATGCAAAATATTAAAATGTAAATGGTTTCAAAAACAGTTTGGAAAAAAGCCCACATATACGTACAAAAAATGAGAACAGTTGAAAAACTCTGAACCACCACAATGTGTATAAAAAAAAAGTGAATAAAAAACAGGAAAATGCAAAAAGGAAGAAAGCCAAATGAAGAACATGCATGGAAATTGAAATAAAACAATAAATAAGCGAAATGAATAACAAGCTATGGCATATTGTATTTATTGCTTGAAAACGGCTTAAAAGTGATTGAAGAGTGAAAGAGGGAATTTACACACATCAAAATATATTTATTGTTTTTAGTTTCTTTGCATTTTCCGGACTATAAAATTCCACTGCGAATGAATAGTTTGTCTTTTGTTTTCTTATTACTAATGATAAACAATTTTACTAAGAAGATAGAAAAAACCAAAATAAATCTCATCAAGACTGAATTTAATTGCATGAGACAAATGCAGCGAAATGATTACTTCGAATGAATTTGATCGAATTCAATATTGAATTTTCTTTCAACATTATCAAGTGATATGGTGTATCAATCAACCGGGGTGTGCATTTCCTATTGCCGCTGAATTCGGATTTGTGAAAGAATCAAAACAGTGAACAATAATATATTCATCATATTTATACGTATGAACGCATCTAAAAGAAAAATATATACAAGCAAGCAATTTCCCAAAGGAAAAAACATAGATACGAATAAGAATAACAGTGAGAGCAAAAGTGCAAGATAAAAGCTCGAATATAAAATAATTACTTTTCAAATAATGACAAACTAACAAGTGAGCAATTCCTGCTTATATTGTGGAAACTATTAAAGGAAAAAATCGCAAATATGTTTGAAGTGCGCATACTTTTACTGTGTTTGCCCTCCATCCTACTGGCATCAACAGTAAACGGTGAGTATTTCTTCTTTCTTTTTTTTGCAATAGTTTTTTGACACATTTTTAAACATTTCACGCTTCAAATGAACATTGTGCATTTCAATTTTGTTCAAAAAGCACTTCGAACTTTGTTTTCACTTTCTCCCTTGTCTTTCATTCGTTTGTTCATATATTTTTTTTTATACGTTGTTTGGTATTTACATTACATCCCTTTAACAAATTCCATTTTTTCTATGTTCTATTTTAAAACATAGTTGCCATCACTTGCTTTTTTTTGAATATTATGGTCCATTGTGATCTGTACCACGAAAAAAATTCCGCACTTTCAATGTGTTTTACCATAAAGTAAAAAAAGTCGAATTTCCAAACCTCGGAAATTTGTTGGCCTCTGAGCACTTAAGAATACTCGTTCGTTCATGGAAATTTTTAAAAAATGCTCGTCCTAACGAACAAATGTTTTATTTTTTATAGTCTTCGATCGCAGAAACGAATACTACCTTACATACTTTGTAAGAGTACGCCATCCGTAATAATACACGTACGGATCCAACGGTTTCAAATATCCATTCTTTTTTGAAGTTTGTAAAAAATTAAATTTGCTCCGTGATACTGATTAATCTGAGAAACCAATGAATATTTATGATTTGAATAAAAATGAAATTGGAGAAAAGATAGCGAGTTGCTCTAATTGTTTTTGGCAGTTTTTGACGTCGTTCTTTATTTTATGAGAATTTTAAATACACAATATAGCTTTTGTGTTAATATAGCGTTGTAGTTTCATAGGTAAGAATTCGGCTCAAAAAACCCAGTAAGTCGAAAGAATTTTTCAAAGGGGCGTAATCTCCCGTGGGATTCAGTAGGTTCTTGACATACTATTTATAATACTTTTGTAGAAAAAATGTTCAATTTAATATGTGATTAATGTGATTAAGCTGCCTCACAATACCAATATTAAATTACGTAAAGTAAATGACAGAGCAAGCAATATGGATATAGACAATGTACTACGTGGGTCAATAATATCCGGAATGGATACCAAGCGTCAACATAAATAAAATTATCCATGTCACTTTTAGAAAGTAACATCCTTCAAACCTACAAATATAAAATTTCAACCATATCGATTCATAGACTCAGAAGTTACAACTCTTGAAAGAGACCTCCCGTTTTTTCTTAAAATGCAAAACGAATCAACAATAAATTTTTGTTTGTTATACCTATAAGTGAAGCCAAAACCGAGCTTTATGGTATTGTTTGGACTGTCTACTATCGACTAAGGCCATTAAGAAGTAGTCTATTGAGTTTGCATGTGGTCGTATAGGCCGAAGTAATCATTGTCTCCAAAATGGTAGTTTTTGAAGAGATGCTTCAATAAATCCAAGATGTTGCCATGAGAGACTGCACTATTGACGTGAATAATCTAGAATAGATCCTAAGCATTCCGTAGAATAGTTTTTGGAATTTATTACTTCAACTTTTGGGTAAAAAAAATCACTCGCTCTGAGTTTCCATTTATACCCAAAGTGGCGAATCCTTGGAAGTGTACTATTCAAAATATTGCTTTACCATCTTGAATGGAATGAAGCGTTGCCAAAAGAATAATCAATGTCATTTTTGAACTTTTTGAATCAAGAAAATACTGTTGTTTTTTTTTCTCAAGAAAATGTATACTTTAACAATGATCAAAAACCGTCTCGGGTGCACGTAGTGACCATATTTCACGAAGTTGAAAACGTATAAACTTCATAATGCTGGTGTGGACTGGAGGGGCCTTTATTTCGAGGTTATGTTTCTTCAAGTGGTGTAACTTCTGAGTCTATGAATCGATATGGTTGAAATTTTATATTTGGAGGTATTTATGTCACGTTATTGACACACGTAGTATTTTAAGAATTGAACGTTCATGTTTAAAGTGACGTCACTGTAACATTTTACACTGTCTACTTATCTTATATCCACAATGTAACGATGATGGTTTTAGTTCGATGTTTGTTTGGCAGTATTAATATCAGTAGTACCGCAAGAACATTTTACACAAACTACTATATTTCAAAATCCACAGATTTTGCGATGGAACATGATGAACCCTGATAGCCGTGGTAAATCGTGTTAGACCATGATTGCCACTTAGGAAGTATCATTCAAAAGATTGATTGACTAAAAACCAAATTGGAGTCCATCATTAGCTCACAATAAATAACGTTCAAAATTTTTGGAATAAGTTTGAAAAGTTTCGAAATTATCTTAATTATCGTTGTGAACAGTGATGTTCAATGTTAATTAAAATATTTATAGATAAAGATCTAAAAAAAGTATCGAGGATAATATTCAGGTCAATGTAGAATCTGTATGTTAGAAGATTCAACTTTCCTAAGAAGTAGCACATGGGTATTCAAGTTATATGGTTTGAAAAAGACATTTGCCTTTTGAAATAAGGAAGTTTGGAAAATTACAATTTATGGACTATTAGGCGTTTAACCATACCACCATGAAAAAAATGAGTATGTGTGAAAATAGTTAAGATATTTAACATTTCTGGATTCGAATGTAACAGGCGCGGCGAATCACCAGCACAAAATATCTTCGTGTATAAATGCAGCACAACACTATTTCATAACACCAAACGGCAAGTGGTGAGAGAATCGAGCGGAGTCTGTGTTGTCGTCACAAGCACACATAAACAACAATGCACATTTTCTGTGCACTTGATAGGTCACATAGAGACGGAATTTGCTGTTGTGATTTGTTCCTTTGTCTTTATTTTGACTCCCGTAACTGTGTAGCTGCTTCTGCGCTGCACCTATTATATTCGATTGTTATTTTATCGAAAAATTTGCAAATAATTTAACAATTTTTATACTTCTATTCCAATTTGAGTGAACAAATGACGAGAAATACTAACTTTCCTTTATTATGAATAAATTCGCTTAAAATACATACTCTCCTTTTGTAAAATACAACTTACACTTTTTTAAGTCAAACTAAAATATCTTAAAATAATTTTTTTAATTTGATTCGACTTACTTCTCTTTTGCTATTAACACTATTACCCAAGGACATACTTTCGTTTGGAAATATTTTCAGCTCAAAAATTACATACACCCCTATAGATATTCAATAGATATAGACTTCATTATTTAGATAATATAAGCATGCTTTCTATCTAGACTAAGATACATTATCTATCTTATTTTATCCGTTTATCTTGGGGCAACTCTGCTTATGGCGTAGATAAAATAATTATCTCCACCTAGAAATAATCCAAAAATTTAGATAATTGGAGAATACTCAAAGAAATTGTGGAACGTTCTTCTAATATTCAAACTTCACAATTTACTTGGTATCAGTTTGTTTTGAAATTCTGTATTAAATATAAAATTAATTTTTCTTTTATTTATTCGTTTTCGGTTTTATTTTATAGAGACCAAGTCGATTTTAACCGACGGAGATTGGAAAAAGCTTTGGATGGAGGCGGGAAATTCCAACGCAAATTTAAAAAAAGACAACTCAATTGATTCCAGCGACAGTCCAATATTTGATGACACTGAGGTAAGTTACAACCATTTCTAATCAATATCAAATCAAACATATGTGCCGCATATTCTATAGAACACAGAAACGAATGTTTGGTATCTTGAAATTTGATGGCAAGGTTTTAGCCGCAATTTTCATGCATTCCAATTTATTATATGATAATTCTGTGATAAGGATATCATGCCCAGTAAAATGATTTCATTGGCATCGAAAATAAGTCAATAAACTTGAAATTCAATATACTGAAATAAAATATAAATAAAATTTAACAGTGTACAGCAATATTTCAAGCAAGTTTTAAGCAACGTCATTGTTCCGGAAATGCTTATTTTCGGAAAAGTGAATAGCATAAATTAAGTGATATTTCAGGTTTTGAAATTACCAGAAAATCTTACAGTTAAAACTTGACTTTTTGATTGATTCTATCACAAAGCAGGTTTAACATTGTGTGCAGTGCTATACGTGTGATATATGTTTATTTAAATGGTCTTATTTTAAAATGAAATGTAGATCTACAGATGCTAGAGATGCCAAGGGAGTCGAAAAAAATGAATTAGAAAACTTCTATGAATACACTGCTCAAGGACATGAAGTATCAATATCAACAAGTATAAAAGGTCTTCAAGACAGATTTTATACGTAATGAATATATGCATGAGGTATCAATATAAATGCACAGAGGAAAGTGTATAATCGAAAATCGTCCATATACACCAACCATCAAGTGTAAGAAAAATTGGACAACAAACGAATAAAGAAAAAAAATACCCATATACACAGATCACTTGATTTACTGGTTTAAGCATGAATATGCACCAGTATGCCACATAATCACTAGTCGTCAATTATTAAACCATAATTTACCGAACATGTGAAGAGCAGATCGCCGATTTTGGGACTTTTATTCGACTATAGTTTGCTTTTATTACGTTCAACATAAAAGATCAACACAAACGAAAGCATTGAATAATAATAAATATGAATGTGAATGCACCAGTACAATTATGTTGAATCAAACGAAAGAAATAGCAATATAATGGCTTGACAACTTATAACAGCTGCAAAGACTAACAACAGCAACAGCAACAGCAACAGCGGCGGTAACCACATCCATTGCAAAGTAAATCGAAAGAGCAAAGAAGAAAGAAATCGTTAACGAACACCAAAAAAGCAAACATAAACAAAAACGAACAGACTTAAAAGAAGAAAAAGTGGGGTTTATTTTTGGTCGGTTTGTACAAAAAGCCCCTCTATGTTAGTAACTCGATCATTTCTTCGTTTAAAGTGAAAGGAGAAGTTACAGGTAGATAAATATTTTTTTTTTTTTCAAGTAGTGCTCAACATCACTTATATAGAATAAGTATTAAAACCAAGTAAAAAAAAAAAATAATAACAATGTATTGCAGAATGCAAAAGCGTTCACCTTAAATAAAGGCAACAAGAAAATCCATAGAAAACGGGTACATGAAAAGTAATTACCTTTCGCCTTCAAGTTTTCGTTAAACTAAGTGAACAATCGCGTTTGCGACGTGCAAAGTGGTGACAGTAAACTTAAATCGTTAAAAAAAATTAAAAGACAACATATTATCAATCGAAACAAGCAAACATTAATGTTTCAATAAAATATCCGAGCCGACATTGGTGATTTTCCTTACTTGACCATGTAATTTTTTTTTTGCAACGATAATTTTTTGATAAACGCGCGCGGCAATTCACAAATTAAATGATATATCCGCAAATTGAAAGCTGTACAAATATTGAAAATGAATTCAAATTCATGGCAATATTTAGGCATAAAAGCAAACAATAAAAAGGAACGGTTATACCAATGCCGTTTTAAAATTTAAAAAAAAAACCAAGTGTAAAGCAATAAATGTGTAAAGTGAATTCAACCACGGGTTTTTTCTCTTTTTTCACTGTTTTATTTTTGTTTGGTTTTTGTCTCATTAAATTAATATAGAGTTAGAGAGAATTCACCATTCATAAAATGGTACCTAAGGTTACGCGAAGAGTAACAAACTTGGTCTGGGTTATACATACCGTGTACAATATACGAACTAAGTTTCAGATTATTTAAAAAAACAACAACTAAAAAACCGGATTATACACTTTTGCTTTCATTCCATTTATATGTTTTAGTCGTTTTTTTTTTGAATTGAGCTTTACTTTTGTATTCAATGAGTCTTATGACTTTGGTTTGTTGTTTCAGTGATGTGATTTGTATATTTACAAATAAAGTCATGGCTTTGTACCAGAGGTGATTTTTACGCGTTTCTGAGTGCCTCTCAATATTGTATTTGCTGACGAATTTTGGGCAATAAGGCACACAGTAAAGTGCACAACAGCAATCCGGCTATTTGAGAATTAAGCAAACTGAGAGGGTCATTATTTTTGTTTTTTCTAACCATGTGTGCTTTTATTTTCGTTTTGGAGAAAACGCGGACATAGCTTGATTCGATTATTTTCAATGTTTTACAAGAAAATATTTCAGAATAAATATTATACGTAAAAAGTAATTACATCCATTAACGGACATATGATCATTTCACACACAAAAAATACTGTTAGTGGAATTGTTCAAACCTATTGATATTTTCATACAATCGTCACAACTACAGCATAATTGACATTTGATTTGTGGCGCAATGGAGCAAATGTCAACTGCGTTGTTGTAGTGAAGATCGTATGAAAATACCAATTGATATTTTGATAACTGTTGGTAAATTGCAATATAATAATAATATTTATTCGCCGCCAACCTTAGCTGAATCGAAATATGAGTGTATACATGGTGGATATAACAACACAACAGAACTGTCCACGAACGTTCGTTTGTAGCGTTTTTTAATTTACATTTTGTTCGTTCGTTCGTGGAATTGTGTTGCGTTCGTTCGTTCGTAGAAAACCAAATGATCGGATTGTTCGACTCCACAAGACCGAAGCGATTCGATGGCCTAAAGTCCAAATCCCGTAGAATTCGGCTGGTCCATGGATTCTAATTCAAACTGAATTGTTTCATTGAATCTCATTATGGAAGTTCTGAAGTACAGGCCATATCCCGGGTGTTGTTTGCTTATTTTTCACGATTTCTCATTGGAAAAGGGAGAAAAATCGACTTAAAGTTTTTCCTATTTCCATTCAGTACTGCAATACTTCTTTATATACGTACTTTTTATAACGTATTCGTTGTTCGTACGAACAATCTGAACAACGAATGAACAATTCGAACATTTGATTTTCTGGATGTATATTCGAATGTCCGCACATGTGAAAGTCGAAACTGGGGACTAGGTTTAAATAATTGTACCAAAAATGTACTTAATTGTACCGCAATTTATTTTTAATTGTACCTTACTCGTTTGGCTAATATTTGAGGTTCAAATTTCGGGGTACTTCAATTTGCCGGTCAACTAGCCAAAATAAAACTCAAAGATATTTCTTAAATTTTTATGGCTGATAATAATTGTACCAAAAATGTACTTAATAGTACCGCAATTTATTTTTAATTGTACCTTACTCGTTTGGATAATATTTGGAGCCCACATTTCGGGCTAACTCAATATTGTGATAGAATGACGAAAACAAAACTCAAAGATATTTTTTAAAGTTTTATAGCTGATAATAATTGTACCTAAAATCTACGAACGAACGCAACACAATTCTACGAACGAACAAACGAATGAACAAAATGTGATTTAAAAAACGCTACAAAAAATTCTACTCACCTACGGGCTCCGCCCCTCCGTACTACTGTACTCTTACAAACGTACAACAAGGCCACACAACTCAAGCCTAACCATAGCTTCTGACCCTGAGCTCCAGGGGTCGGAGGGGTTGGGTTACTCCCCAATTGCCATTGCTGATTTGATGCTTTATTACTGTACGTTCTCTTTTTAAATCATGTTTTATAACCATAAACGTAATTTTATCTGGTAGTCCGTTCAGCGACTAAATCCAATAGTTCAGCAATCGTTTTCGCTTGAAACGAAGAGAAATTCTTTCGATTTGCTAGAGATTTTCGCCGAAAAAAGTGATATAAGAAACAGAAAAAAACGCTTTTTCGCCGAGAAAATGCTTTCGATCTGAAAAATTGTGCTCGCACCGAGCTCATGCCCAAACTGTCACTCAACTAACACCACAACAGAATTCAGTGTAATCTATACTTAGCGCTAGATGCGCTACATTCTTGCATTTTATACAGTCTCTTATGAAATATAATTGTAGTATTGATTGTGTTCCTTGAAAATCATTTTTGGTAATTCCCGCATGTTCTCCATTCATCATTCATTATTACCACTGAATGGCCAAGTTTTTTGACGCTGATCAAAAATTTACACGATTTCGGACACCTTTTTCCTCTCTTTATTCCAAATGAACGATTGGCCGGCATCTCCGATCATCTCATTGACGTCTTATTGTTGTCTTTTTTCAAAATATCTCACCTCAAGAGCCGTTTCATCAGGTGTTTTCTGAACGTGTCCGACGCATTATAGCCGACGTTTTTACATTCGGATCGATGCCAATATTTCTTGCCTTCAAGATTGTCCGGCTGTGAACCCATATTTTCATTTCATATTTGCTTTGGTTTGGTGTACAGTACTGATACGGAAACACTATTGGTCACACTTTGATTGTTTTCTCATTTGATTGATTTTATCGACGATGAACAACAAATTCTAAAGATTTGCTGGATAATTGCTGGATCTCTATATTGTCTTTCGATGATTTATATTTAGCTAGACTTGGCTCGTTTGTCAGTACATTTTTATACCAAGAAAAGGAATCATTCACATACTTTTTAAATGGTAATCGCACAACAGCACAAGAGCAGATTATTTTCGGTGGGCAAAGTTTGGATTGTGCCAGAATATTTCGTGAATAGTATTCTATTGTTTGGTATCACTGTGAAAAACTTCTATTTGACATTGCATTTTATCGAACAACCACAATGATTCAAACCAATTTTTGTTGTCGCCATCCAATTGCAATCAGATTACGCAATAAAAGGTCGGCCTTTTTTTTGCTCATTACCATTTGTTAAATTGAATCGGTGCAAACAGTTTGGCATTTTGGGTGTCGATTCCATCGAATCTTTGAACATTTTTTCGATTGCGGTACCAGCATACCTCAAGTCGATCTTCACGTCAAGTGTTCAGATTGTCTCTTTTCATTACTTGGCCGTTTGACTAAATGTTTCTACCATAGCACAGAACGTTGGCGGTATGGGATATCGGCTGTTAATGTTGTCAATATTTTTGAAGCATTCAATATAGAAGTTTCGAGGATCTCGTCGCAAAAAGAACTGATCATTATCAAGTGCTTCATTCATTTTGAATAAAATCAAAAGTGATGCCAGGCCAATGAGGCAACTTCCGTCATTTGAACACGCTCATACTCGGGTTAAAGAATTTTATTGCAAAGAAATTATCTTGTTCATTTTCATTTTCGCCATCGTCGTTGTTATTTTTTTCTTCTTTTTTCGAAATTCGAACTTGTAGATTTATACATAAAGCAAAGAAAAATAAATAAATAAAATAAAAATGTTCTTTTGTAGATTTTTAAATAAAATTACGCAAATCCCTTTCCAAATGAATACAAATGAAACGATAGAGTTCACATTATGTTGTCAAACGAAATATTATTATTTTGGACTACTGCACATAATCTCCGTTTCATTTGACACGAAAATGATCACCAAAATGGGTCACAGCATTACATTTTCCAACATTAAAATGTATTAAAAACGTTAACAACATTTTTGTGTGCTTACGGCCGATAAAATAAAATGGAAGATAAAAAGCGAGATATAAGATTGGAAATAGAACGAAATTCGTTTTGTGAAGGATTCCTTCTTTCATCGCTTGTGCATATTTATATTTATGTCTTTATTGTTGGTATGGGAACAATATTCCTTTTCTTGTGTGATGAGCGCCAATCATGTTGGAACATAAATATACACTCATATTCGCTAGTTAACATTCATGAAACAAATGTTTTTATGACTATTACACGGGAATTATGCACGCTGTTAACTGTTCTGATTATATACATATGAAATACAGATTTCAGCATCAATTCAAAAGTGTCTTTCTTTTCTTCAGTAAGTGTCATTTATTTACCAAAATACTTTATCAAAACCATTGAGTGTAACACTGGCCGTTCGCATATACGTATTATAGGTGTAGATTTATAGAATCGAGCTTATAATTCTTTTCGATTTCTATTAGGAAACCATTTAATGTGCATGCATTGCATTTTTCTATTTCTCATTGTCCAAAGTCGGTGAAATAAAAAATTCGACACAGTAAGTGTGTCTACGGAGCCGAAAAGCAGTTCAATATATGAGTTATTTTCAACACGAATCAATGCAATAATTTACAATTGTGATAACATAGTGCAATTAACTTAGTTAATGGTAGCTTCGATTCAAAAACCATTATAGATCATAAATAATTGAATTCCCATTTGCGAATATTTGTTTTGCAATTTTCTTGTTCGATTTTTTCATTCAATACTACCAACGTAACACTATTTAATTAAAATTCAGACGTTGTAACAACAACAAAAGTTTCACGAAAAACAACCAAAACACCAATAATAGTACATTATTAGATTACGCTTTTTCTCTCTTTTTTTTAAATGAAAGAAAAATCAATTTCGATACTTAGCAAATGTATAAAAATGTTTATGAATACATATCGAATTTTTAAAACAATATTCCAAATCGAATTATCAAAAAAAAAAAAAAAAAAAATCATAAGAAAATGTTTTATTTTATATTATGTTTTGATGTGCAGTGCTATGTTGTGTTGTGTTGTGTTGTGTTATGTTGCACTGTGTTAAATTAAGTGTGCCACTATGCGGGAGTCCATTTGTTAGTGGGGGATGTTTAATACTGCTGTGGCCAATGAGTATCTTTTATAGTATGTGATGTAAACGATTAAACAGAGATTTAAAGTCAATGGCTTTTATTCATTCATTTTCTTATTTGGTGTATAACAGAGTATATTCTATTTTGCGACGGAAAATTATTTGACTTCCGTTTTTAGTGTAAATTTTGAGGCGGCTCCTTTGGCCGTTAACGTGCCTTAAATCTCTTTTATCTAAAGAGTAAGTGAATATGGTGAACATCTGCCTATATTGCGTAATTATTGTTTATATTTAAACTTTAATAATCTCAAATTGAATGCTAACTTAATTGAGATTGCAGTGAACAATGGTAAAATGAAAGCGAACGTTGTAAAAAAACAAAATTTCACAGCAATAAGAATGCGTGCTCACACCCATCACTGAAATGCGCTTTTCAATGTACGGAATACAAAATTCCAATCGAAATTGAAAATCAAGACAACAAAAAAGAAAACGAATGAATCAAAGAGCGCTAATTGTTGATAATTCATCTCACACTATCTCTGGCTCAATATATATTTCACCACAATGCACGCTTCATGCATTCAATTTACAAACTCTTTTTTCTCCTTGCACTATTTACTAAATTTTTATTTTTCGTAATATATTTCTTCTTTTCTTTCGATTTTTTTCGCATGCCGTGTTGTATTCAAAATGACAAACGTACGCTTGACTCTTTTTTTTTCAAAGATTCGTTTTGTGATTTCTTCAATATTGAAGACATGAGGAGAAAACGCACAAGTGATGTTATATAGCTCTTAATGACTGGAACTGATTTGTTTTCTTTATCTAAAAACTCAATGAACTTAATTCAGTGTAAAATCATAAATAAAACCACATAAATATGGTCCACATACACAAAATTATATCGAATTAAAAATATTTTCACACTCATAGCTGGCAAGAACTTGAATCAAATCTAACTTTTTTTCATATAATAACAACAATACATGCTACATCAACTACACAAAAGCGTAAAGATACGCATTCAAAAAACGATATAAAAATAATAAAAAAATGACAAAAATTACATGATAATTCATGAAAACAATTGAAATTGAAAATAAAAATGTACGATGGAATGAGAGATGGAAACGAAAACTCATTCAATTCATAATTCGAATGTGATTTATAAATGTCCAAAATACGTGGCAAATGATGTGCGATATGTATTGAAAGTAAACAGGCCATGGTGATGCCAATACCGCAACCACACGACACCGTCAGTGTTCTCTATATACCCAGCATAACAAAATGTCAATTTTATTTTAAATTAATAGAGTCAAATGTGTTTTTTCCCTTATTTCCCAACCATTTTGCATTCATAAAACCATGTCAATAAAGCGATGCAAACGAAAATGCCACGAACTTGAGTCATGTATAGTAGTTTGACAATTAGCGAAAGAAACAAAAGCTCATGAATAAAATATAAATTCGAATAAAATAGGTGTCATTATGCGTACAAAATTAACGTTGTAAATGGCAAGTAAAAATCAAAGCCCGAACTCGACGGAAAATTAATATGCTGCAGAAACAATGCCACAATGCCATCAAGAATAATGAATATTGAAAGCAAATGGTCGAAAAACAAAGTCAACTTTTGAGTAAAAAGAATAGAGTGAATAAGGAAAAAGAATCGACAAAAGAAAAGAAAATGCCAAGCGAAATGTGTATTGCCAAAATGCAAAACAGAACATAAGAAATAGCCAGTGTTGACATCAGAAAATATATACATTTTCATAGTCACGTGAAAAAGTACTTGTTCGAATCTACGTCATTATCAACATGATTTTCTGAATCTGAATACAACTGACGCCCGTTGATATTGCTAACTATAATTGAATTTCTATTTCATTATGGGAATTTATTTAAGATCATTATCCAAATTTCAAATGTATGTTTTATATGCGCACACATTGATTTCCACCTTCTTGAAATGGCTGTGCCTGACAGCACAATGAACAGTTTTGCTGGAAAACTTTCCGCTCTGACAAAATTGTTCACAAAGTATGTATAAGAGGCTTGATTTAATAAAATCGATCGTTTACGAGAGACTGCTGCTGTTCTACTATGCGAATAGTAAAATAATGTTGAGACAACTCAAATTCAAACACGACAAAAGTTTTTCTTTGTTTATAGTTTATAAATGATTCCAACCAGACGCCAATATTTAATCACAGTTTTTGGAAACTTTGTCTCTGACCAAAAACTGGTATAGAACATTACCAAAAAAATTTCTTGCAACATTTTGTGGTAAAAGCAACGACCGTTTTTGACCGTTCACCGTATTCCTACCGATTCCTACCGTTAATTCTTCGTAGAATTTCCTGTCCTTTTACAATTTTCGGTTTCATATCTTGTGTTTAAATAGAGTTTTTACTATTAATTGCAATTGTGTTGTTTGATTGACAGCAACACAAAGTGAAATTAGTGCAGATAAAATATTTTGGATGAAAAACGTTAGCCGTCAAATTCAGAAATTAAACAAACAATTTATCATGATACAGATACTTTTTCGGGTCATAGAAAAGATAAGCAAATATTTTGTGGTTTATCACTGTTTAGTATAAAAATTATATTTTTGTAGTAATCGAATTACTTTTCATCTTTGAATATACAATTTCACTTTAATTTTTTATCGCTGCATGGAATACGAATGAAAAAAATGGAATGACTGATTTGCATTGTATTATTATGCGATTTGACATTGTACCTTTATCACAATACAACAAACTGAATTCTATATTATCCGTTATGCGTATTTGAAATCAACAAACCGTGAATCTATTATGATTACATCTATAAGTGATGTAAATCTACAAGATTGTCATAGTCGCTGTCGTCATATATTACAGAAACTGTAATTATTTTCGAACTTTCAATTTCATTCAACTAACAACGACAACTTATAAGTGAGTTGCCATTTTCTTGGAAAATACAATATCTTATGACTATTTTTCCATCTCAAAAGCGGAACAAATGATAAATAATAAATGATGATAAGACAGAAAGCAATAACATACCATAACACACATGTATAAACGAAGCAAAACATAAATTAAAATCAAAACAAGCCGAATGAACGAAGCCAGTGAGAAAAGAGTGAAAGAGGTTAAGTGGAGAGAAAAAAAATGCAGTGCATATACAAAACTTGTAAGCAATAAATAGTCTATTTTTGTAGACAGTATATTTTTCTATTTTTTCAAACACGCCTTTACTAGTGTGGTTGTGTTTTCGCATTTCTCAATAGGTCAGTTAACCAGTATCGATATAAAGCACACATGTTTCTGTGCAGCTACCTTTCAGTGGTACTTTCTGCTGTGTGTGCGCACCATCATAAAGTTTCGTTCATTTCGTTAGGAGTTCGATACACTCTCTGATATATTTTTTTTTTATCAAAATGTGATCGTATGGGAATGTACAATTTAGTTATATTTGAATGTGTGAACGGTTAAAGTGCATTACTGCAATTAAACACAATCATAGATACGAGCAAATTAAAATGAGAAAAAAAATGATAATTAAGAAATAAAGTCGGCAGCATTGGCAACAGAAAAAACGTACTCGCAGAATGGAAAAATCGATTTCACATTAAAGTATATTGTATCGCAATTGCCCATTTGCAATAGATCAATGGATTGTCTTGAAATCCAACATACTTTTCCATCAAACAATTGCGCGTCATGTAATTACATTCAGCACAAAGATGAAGCTATCGTTGAATTGTGACTTATATCAAAATTTACACGCACACGAATAAAGTCAAACGAATAAAAAGGAAACTGAGAAATGTACAAGAGCGTACGTATGTTGTTTTGTATGTTGTTGTCTTAATGTCTGTCACGTGAAAAGAAAAGAAAAAAAAAAGAAACAACAACAACTTTTATGGCAAAAGCAAATCGAAGTGCAAAGCATAGAGAGTACCGAGAGCGCAAAGAGAATAAAAAAATAATGGAGAATGAAGGGGCAGAGAGAGAGAGAGAAAAAGCCATGGAAAAAGCGAACAAGACAGAAAACATAGCGAAAAACACACATGCAATATCCATTGATTTTCTTTTAGTGACAGCTTAACAACACCCAACAAGACCAAAAATCTGGAGATTTCTTTTTCCATGATTTACAGGGCTATGTCGTTAGCATTATTGTATGTGCATGTGTTCGTTTATGAGTGATACTTTTTTTGCTTTTCGCTTTTCTTCTCCTCCTCATTTCCTTTACACTTTTCACCATAGGATGCTTTTCCTTTATGCTACTCTCGTCTTTCTATGGATGACTTAATCATGATTTCAGTTTATCTTGTGTTAACGTTGCGAATTTATTGTTGTATTACGATAACAATAGTTCGCTCCCCTGTATATTGGCCATTGTGCTTGATGCATTATATTTTTCAAGAGCTTTATTCGAATATATTCTTTTTTTATATAGAATATTCAATGCACTCTGTAGCCATCGCATAAGTAAGATCAAATGACAAAGAAAACAAAATCAACGATAACAACAAATAGTTTTAGAAGTTACTATTGTTTTGGAAATTATATGCTAAGCATTATTTTATCTAAACCAAATTGTGGATGGAAGAATAATTCCGGTATTGTGATGGCAGTTTTGTGTTTTTGTGTGTCACCTGATTCTATATCTCGCAGAAGTTTACAACAATGATTATGTGGATCAGAGGAAAAATAATTCATTTTCAATACGAAAAATAAATGAATGAATTGCACGAATGATAAGACAGAGGAAGAACATTGAATGTCATAACTTTTATCTGAAAGGTGGTCATCAAATGCATCATTCTCACAAAGTTTTGAAATGCTGGAACATTTTGCAATTTACTTTTTTGATTGCATAGATCTCAAAATACATATAGATACAAAAGATTCAATGCGTACCCTTTTACTGGGAGTTTCACATCCAAATCATATGCACGATACGTTTTTTTGTGTTTGATTGCTGTAAAGCTAGGTTAACGAAAACAATAACGACAGCATCAGCAACAAAATTGTGACGACACAGACGGCATAGATACGAACACGAATACAATTTAAAAGAATCATATTGAAAATTTCCAAATGCAAATGTATTGCTCTGATTGCGTAATAGCATTCGTTTTAGATTTGGTTGAATATATCTCTTCCATCCTTTCTCTTCATTTCTCCTTTTCTCCAATTTTCTGTGGCCGCATTTTGTTGTGCATGTGTGAATATAACTTATATATTTGCATTTTATAGTGTAAGTGTGAACAGTGAGCCCATACACTGTGGAACACGGTGGAACTGCTAAACAAAAGATAACCTAGTGCTGCTTGTAAGCTGTAAGTGGAGCGTTAAAACACGTTTAATTATGCAATGCAAATTGATGCACAGCATCCGGTTACTTATCGAAACTGCAAACACTTGATTTTTAGTGTTCAATGAGATGTGTACGCGTATTCTTGATTGTTGTGTAAAATGCCTGCGGCCACTTATAGAATTGATTTTGCATTTTGTGATATCCAATAATCTACACAAACCAGCGCATCTACGCAAATAACTTTTTTCTTCAATATTCATGTTCACTCTTATGTAGTCCGTTCACCTGGAAACTAAATATGAATATTTATTCTGGTGGCAAAACTCTCACACTCATTTGAACATATAACATATTATTTAACACACACACAAATTGGCAGAGACAGACAGACAGAGAGAGAGAGAGAGAGATACGCACGCACATCACAGATATGATAAAAACTTGTAGTTATCAAAAAATGCATGCCAATAGATACGAATAGATCTATGAAATTAGCAATAACATGATGAACAAAAATTGAAATTTGTACATTGCTCTTGTTTATACACTTAAGCTTTTCCGCCACCGAATTTCGAGATAAATGATGCATATGTTGTTCTTCATTTGGTGCCATCACTCGCACATAAGACTCGCTATTACTTTTCAGCTGCCTGCGTATTATTACCAAACGCTGCTCTGTGTGTACATATTATTCAACTTCCATAGAAAAAAAAAAACATGATTTTGGATTTAGAGGATTACTTTATCTATTCATTTCGTTCAGCTATAACTATTGGTTATATTGCTCACTTATACTTTGTTTCTTTTGATTGTTGTGCCACATTTGTTCAATTTGATTAAGGGTAGAAGATCGTCCCTTCCATTTTGAGACTAATCCAACAGCTATATATATACCGTATTTATTTCTGCGGCAGGTCGGAAGAAAAGTTTAATATCGAACATTTTGGCTTGTTTTTTTCGGCATAGTTTTTGCTGCTTAATTGTAGTCAGTCGTTATATATAGAACAAAAATAGCAATACAATGATGAATTGTCAATTATAAACAAAACACACACAAACAATTTTTTGGCCTTTTAAATTAAATTTGTGTATTTATGCATGTCAATGTTTGTGCTAATTACCAGAAATATTATGTTAATTGTATTGGCATTACATTTTGTTGTTATGATTTCTGCTCTCAATCAAGGATTTTTTTTTTCACCAATAATTGCAAGATTAATAATTCGTTCGATCAAAGTTCGGTCTATTGATCTGACGGTATTAAAGCTGGTGTCACTTTTATATATTTCATGTTTGCTTCCCTATTTCAATGATATGTTTCAATACAAAACAAACAAGATTTCATCTTCTATCCTGCTCTTTACTTAACGAGATTTATAGTGAAAATATCGAAAAATAACATAAGGAAAAAGTAGAAGGACAAAAAGAAACCAGAGCACTAACTAAGTTTACGGCTGTGGTTGTGAATTTTTGTAAGTTGAAATGACGAAAAAAACGTCACGTACTACACATCGGTATCGCCATATAATATTTATTTAACTTTTAAATAAAATTCGTTCCAATGTATGCATTTATCTGTACGCAATCAAGATAGTGCTCAAGCAGATATAGAGAGAGAACGAGAAAGTATGTGTGCGGTCGATTTCAAAAATGCTGGAAGTGCAGTGCATGTACATGCATAAAGCTAAAATGTTCACTGAAATACATGCAAAATAAGTAAAGATGGAAAAATTGTTTTCAATGTAATCATTTAACGAAAGCTGAAGTTTCATTTCGCTTTTCTTAATGGATTTTTGTTCGCTGCGTAAATATTTTTCGTTCACTTGCTAACCGCTTCCTCTTGAAGTGTTCGCGCATTTTATGATGTCTCCATAGTTTAGGCGAAAATTTTTATTTATGCATTTCTCGTGGATCTCTCGTTTTCCAGAGAGAGAGAAAGGAGGGGAGGGGAGGGAAGAGATACGTTCACACTCATTTGATACGTTCCTTTCCTCGTGTCCATATTAATTCATGCAAACAATGTTTGCATAAAATGTGAGTCACACCCAGCAACAACAATGACCGAACCCTATTCATATGCACACTTAATATTACCTACATGCAATCAATTTCAATGAATACCACTTTTAATCGTACCAACAATATTTTCAGTTTTTCTCTTTCTCGTCTTTTTCATTCGATTAAAAAAAAACATTTTCTATCATTTGCATAATAATCGCCGTCATCGAACAACAAACTCGTAATTGGAAAATATTACGTGTTTCAAATAATATCTATTTATTTAATCAATATTTCCCTTATTACTCGTGTTCGGCAGAGAAAATAAAAAAAAAATTAAAAAAGATGTGCAAATTCGGTGCTGGCCAGCTTGACGCCAATCTATCCACCAACGCATTTCTTTGGCATTTGATATTCAAATAGCCTTATATTTTCAAATTACGGTGACTTTATGGGCTCATTCACTTGCAATTAATTATTGGTCCATTATTACTGAAGTCTTTTATTTGACGTTGTAATATTTTCCTGTATGGATTTTTGTTGAATGTACGAATCCGCTGTTTTGACAATCAAAGCAATTGCATTAGTAATAATTATACTGCACTTCAATACTCTACAATAACTTTTAAAAACACAAAAGAAAACATTTCGAGTATTGAATGATGTTTCCCCTTTTTAAAAAGATTTTTAGCTACATAGAATTAAAAGGATTTACTCAACTCAAAATGTTGTTGTCCATTCCTAAAAATATCTTTAAAAAAACAGATGTTATGTGTTGTAATTTGCATCGTTTCGCACAGTCAGATCTTATTAACTACATAGTCAGAGGTCACCGCGATGATTGCGACAATCTTATGCGAAACGATTTGATACTTTTTGAAGAGAAAAACTTCTTTTGTGCGCCAAATTATTATTCGTTACTTAAAATTCCAAAATCAAAGAAATTTAATCTCGGCTTAAAATGATCATTTTCAATTTTTGTTCTCTCCGAAATCTTCAAAGCAGCCACGGCTGATCGTGTTATCGAATTGTTAAAAATTACAAGCAACACACACTCACATACACATACGCGAATACATACATAAATAATACAAGAGAAATATTCATTCCACAAGACTCGAGACATTGCCATCACTAATGCTATCTTATGTTTATTCAAGCGATCTTTTTTATGTTATGATTCGTTACATTGAATGAAATCACCAATTTCAAATAAAATGTTACTGGATTTAAATTATTTTGAACATTCAAACTAATCTTCTTTGCTTATCTTTTGAACTCGCCGAAAAAAATGTCTTCTTTTTGTGAAGAATTTTATTTCTCTTTTTTTAGTTTTGCTTTTTCACTTGAAATTTGAGAACTCACATGATTATTGTGAACTCTCAATTATTTAGCTTGATGTTGTTTTTGGTCCCACCATCGCAGACAAAAAATTTAAAATTTCAGGAAGTGGACTATATCGCACATCAACTTACCGCAGATTTCATGAAATTCAAGATAAATATTAATTATATTATAAAGAAAAATATAAAAATAGCGATGAAAAAAAAAACAACAAACAACAACGAAAGCAAACCCTGTAAACAACAACAATAAATATTACCGGCAGAGTGTCGCCTCTTATTTAAATCTTATATAACGAACGAGCACATTGTCTCACTTGTACGCCTCTTTCTTTCTCTCGTTATTTCATTTGTGATTTTTATTCCGTTAATAATAAGCGATATCATAATGCTCCATTGGAATGCGAAACTGGTATTTCGTACGTATTTTCAACACTATTTTATTGTGTTTCGTTTTTATTCCGTTTTCGGCGGAGAACGTATAGTATGTGTGAATCACGTTGAATTGCATTTGCGTAAAGATGTATTTATATCCAATAAAATGAGTAAAAATTTATGTATTTTGTCATTTCATATTAAAAACAACAAAAAAAAGGCGAAAAGAAAACAGAAAAACATTAAAAGAAAAATAAAACGAAAGAAAAGGTGAATTTTTATGGAAGATGAAGCAAACAGACGACATCACATCACACTCGTCTCTTAATTTCGATGAATTAAGGTGCATTTAGGTGCTCAATATATTAAATTTCAATTTTCTGTGGCAATCAACTAATGTTTTGTAAAAAAAACCTTGAAAATACTTTCGTTGCAACTGTTTTATAGGTAAATCCATTTCGTATATTGGCTAAAACACTGACACTCAGCTTGACTGTCAAACAAGGTCTAAGTTTGCATTTTCAATGATTAATTATAATATATTATAAAATATATTAAAAAATTTTTTATAAAATATATTAAAATTTGATATTTATGAAAATATCAACAAACTTACTTATCAATAGAAAATATCAATTCAATATTTCGACTTCGGATGATAAACTGATAAAGTATGTTATATTTCACATAATTTGAACAAGGATAATACGATAAAAGAGCATACAACTATTGTGCTATATGAAAAGTATCGAGAACGTGAAAAGAGCAAATTAAATATTCGCATACTATTTTACTTTCATTCTCATTCTCTCGCTCTGCCCTTTTTACATTCACTTGTGTTCTGACATTTTCATTACAGTAGTTTATTTTAATCACGGAAAACAAATCAAAGCATTCAAGGCAAAAATAGAAACGACTAGTTGAGTTGCGCTTAAACAAACTGGAATGCAACACAGTTTTTGTATTCAAATGTACGATCAAATTCAGGTTAGAAACTAAATGCGGAAGTTTCGTTTCGAAACAGAAGCAAACAATATGTCGTCAGATATGCCTGGTATCAGGCAAGAATACATTCCTTGCGGTCTACAGTATAATTTACTGTCTCTGATGCATTTGATTTTTATTTTAAACTACAGTATATTATCTTTATACAATGTACGTATTGTACGAAACTACATTCGGACACATTTTTCTTGCCCAAAATTCATTCAAGTTAAAACAAATAACACACCATGAGAAGGAGACACTGCATATATCACAGAATGAAATTTTAAAAAACCACGTAAATGTATTTAGAATTGACCTGTAGATACAGGTGAATAAATGAGTAACCGCAATCTCAAGCCGATGCAATTATCAAGTAAATAAATCAACAATGAAAATCACCATCATTACATGAAAGACGGTGAATCTTTTTGCTCTTTAGCAATGGCTTTTTCTATGTCTTATTTGGTGTAGTAAATAGTTTTAGATTGTCTTTTTTGAAATGTGCGTACTTTGTCATGCAACACGTGGAATCTACATGCTCTTGTAATAAAATTCAATTATGGCATCAGGATAAAAATTCGAAAATTGAAAATTGCGTACGTTGAAACAAAATAAAAGCTTTTTTCAGTGCAACGATTCATATAAATATGGAAAGCACATGTATGGATTAACATAGCGATGAATAATGACATCGTTTTAAGTAGAATAAAAATGGAATTTAAAAAACTCTAAAAGAAACAAAAACCAAAGATTAAATTTAAACAAAGAAAAAAGTTCATAGTGACAGTCAGTATTAAAAAATATCAGTGATTTTTATCAGTTCAACTGTGTTGATGCAAAAGATTAAAAAAATCTCATTTTCCCCCTCAATATCCTTAAAATGATTTTGGTTTATACAAAATTGCTTTTGTACACTAAACTAGTTGCATTTTAATCAGTTTATGCAGATATAAGAATGCAAATAATCATAAATAATACACGGTTAATCACTTTTCTCTACACTTTTTAATATTTAATGCTAAGGCAATTTATTCAACAAATGTGGGCGAATCTTATTAATTTTATTTAAATTCATATTGAATTATAGCAACAACAAAACCACCGAATCAATAAAGATAAAAAACATACTAGGAATAAAGCGAAATCTGGTAACGCGAAGAAGAAATATAGAAAAAGAAGAAGAAGTTGACATAAACGACGTCGACATTGAATAAATAGGAGAGCAAAAGAATAAGGTTTTATTTTCAATGAAAAGTGAAAGTGTTCAAAAGATGATGATTCGCTGCATGTAAGTGATGTAATTTAATTTTATTTTATTTTAAGTTTTCGGTTTTGCATTTATTACAATTCCATCTGGATTCCATTTGCTCATTAATTTATTTGCGTAAATATTTAGGTCTTATGATCAAAACGCACACGCAATATGGCATTGTCACTTAAAAGTTGTTAATGCCGACTGTGTCAATTGGTATCCATTTGAGAAATGTATTTGTATAAACAAGCAAGTCATGAAGCAAGTGTGTACATTGGCAGTGGGATTATTTTTTTTTTTTTTCATTCACCTTTTTCCCAATTCACAATTTTGCTGAATTTTTTTCCTTTGCTTTACCATATTCACATTTTTTGATGGTGAATAAAGGGTGTTTCAATAGAAATGTTCATACTTTGAATTGAAATAAAACAAACCACAAGGTGAATTGAGTTATTGTCTTGTCTAATGACAGTGTATCTATCTAGATCTAATATATGAGCTGGTTTCAATTCAACTTTCGGTTTGACAATTTGAAGTTCGAAAATCGCTTTTGAAACACCCTTTATAAATGTACAAAAGCCTATTTCTTCGCATTAATAAAATTCGATATGAGTGCTTGTATTCAGTATTGGGTTATTTGATTGAAACGGGGAGTGTACTAGGCTCACTTTTCAGCGGTGTCCGTAGTTCCTCGTTGCTCTGGGTTTCTTTTAACCTATTGCGATATTGTGAATTCTTAAAACTAAAACGAGCAAAGACTCTGTTCAATTGGTGTGAATTTTACAAACCATATACTGCGTTACACAATGAAAGTCTGAAAGGAAAATAACAGAATACAAAGATGTACCGTATGCTTTTGTTTGTTCCTAGCAAAATGGAATAATTTTTTGCTTGTCAAAAACCCCAGGAAAATCGCATATTTTCTCAAAATTCTAGCTGGGGCGACCTATGCGAATTATATAAGAATCTATGCATACGGCCATTATTTCGAAAACGAGCCTAAGTTGTTCCTTTGAAAATTTCATCGATTTTAGGCCTAAGTCTAAGCTATAAAATGCCGCTTAGCTCATGATGTATTTTCATTCAGCCACTGTGGCGCCTCCAATTAACACACCCCGGACATATGCATATCGTTGGGAAGGTCTTAAAGTAAGCTTCCGAATAGCCTTCTTGAAAAATACTGCTTAGTTTCTTTTGAAAATTTCATCTATTTAAGCCACAATTCAAAGATAAAAAATTTGGCCGTCTTCATTATGATTTTTCATAATTTATAGAATTAAAAATCCTTATTTTCATTGTATTTGAAAATGATTAAAATTCATGTATGGCGATGTTTTGAATCTTTAATTTGGAAAATGTCTCTCACAAAATTACTGTAATTTACTGATATCAAATAAAAAACCATTGTCGAGGTGAAGAACGAGTGACGAAAACATTTGGTAGATAACTTTTCTGTGTACTGTGAATAAAAACCAAGAATTACATTGCAACTGATTTGGGGCGCTGAGTATATGTTATCTAATGAAATTATGCATAAATTCGTAACTAAATGTGCGATGAATACTTTATTGAGTAGAAGTAGGGCTTTCATTTTTGATTCTATTCGTGAAGAAGTAAGTGTGTGCGTGTGTATGTGCTTCCACTTACCTATCATGAAATGAATTCTACAGAATGATATGCCCTTTTTCATTGTGTGTGGAGTTTGTTACTACTTCCTCTGTATCTCTTTGTTTACATAGTATGTAATCTATTCCTCGTTCATTTTATTTTATTCTTTATGTTTCATTATAATGTGGCTTTCTTTGAATATCAAACGCCACATTCTTTGGCCCAATAAAAATGCAGTAACTAATAAACCATTTCATTTCTCTCCGAATGAATTATGCAATACTCACACGTTTTATTTTAGATTCAATATTGAAGACAAGAAAACTGAATACAAACCTGGCCTAGTTGCAACACTAGTACATTTTATCTATCGTCCGTTTGGATTTCAATTATTTTCATGTGCTCAAATTTTCGAGTCTAAAAAGTTTAAGTTCTCCACATCGACATACAATTTGGCATTAAAGAGAGAAAGGAAAAAATAGCCTTTGAATATCGAAGCCGAATTTCACGCCAATTATTTCTGATGTGAATTTAGCAATGCGCTAATGTCAAATATGGTTCTGTCTATAGCTATTTGCACCTTTTTCGTCTGGCAATATCAATAACACAATATTGTGTATATACCAAAATCTCCTACTATATGAATTTTGGCACGCACGTAGACACACATCTAACCAACAACCAGAAACAACATACAGAGACGTCGACAATGCCAATGGTGATGATGCTACATATTACTATGATAACGATCAAAAAGATAAATAAAAAAAGAAACATAAAAAACAAGAATATTATTATTTAAATGAAAACTGGGTACCAAAATCCAAAATTGATGTGTCATTAGTCGTGATTTTCCATTTGAATTAAAAATGAATTGAAAATTATTCTCTTCATTTATCTTCAATGTGGTTGCAAAAGCAAACATATGGTGATATTGAATGGTTCAGCTTGTGGTATGTTTCCATTCCACATTGTTTGTAATTTATTTTAACATTTTGTCATTTAAATGAAACGTACGGGTTCAAGCTATTCAAACGAATGCATTATAAATGCGTCAAATGCGTCTTCGATTATATGCCACAATGAATACATGATTTCAGTTATTAAACTTAATGTATCAATACATGCTGGGATATCGTCAAATGGTTTTCGTGCATGTAACACATAATGTGCAAAGCGTGTGTACGAGCTTATGAATGCAAAACAAAACCGATACGAATCAAAATACGGTCCACAATGCACGGTACCATACAGATGATAGAACAACAACACTTGCTAACAAGAAGTTTAGCTGCAATATACAAAACAGCAGAGAGTGAGAAGCATATATAGCAGATAGAAAAAAAGAGATGGTGAAAGAGCACTAACAAAGAAGAAGAAACATAAAACGACGAGTAAAAAAAAAATAAAAACATTCTTTGGTAAACCGAGCGAGCAACTCAGCCAACAAATGTAGATATGGTTTAATGTTAGTTCACTTCGTTCATTTCTTGCACATAATACACATTATTAAACGGGTTCAACACTCACTCACGTACATGACACATTGCCGCTATTCAAACAGCATTCTGAAGTACATCCACCATACTTAGGCATTCACTCAGCTTTCTGATTTGAGATGCAGTATACCAATTAAAATTTGCTTTTAAATTGTCAGATCACGTTGAATTCCTGATCAAGTACCAACATTTTATTGTTCTAGAAAAAGAAATTCGCATAAAGTATTAAACATAAAAATAGAAATGAAACATCGTCGGAGAGTTGAACAGACAATAACAGAAACAACGCAACAACGCCATTCAACATGAAAGTACATTCCTCATCATTTCGAAATTTGCATCTGAATTTACAATACACTTACCAATCACATATGTACGCATCGAATTGAAGCCCACTCTCTTCAAATATTTTACAAACGCTTCGGTCATGATCTAATGTTTTTTTGCTTTTGCTTGCTTGTTCGATTGAGATTTTGAATGGAATATATTCCATGTATACATAACATATATGTATGTATATTTCTCTTACGACTGCTTAAATGGCATTCCAAATGAATGTTTTGAACATTTACCTTGAGGTGAAATGATATAGCGAAAGTTCCTATATGTTTCCTTCTTTCTTGCATCTTAGTTGTCAGGCGGAATTCCAGTGAGCTCATGATTTCTAAGAATGCTCATTCATCTTTATTCAGCATTCAAGCATTTGTCCTGTATTCAAATATATAGTTATTATGTGTATATTTATAGAGGACCACACAACACACACTTTTAAAGAGATCAAACAAGAAATGTTATTATAGATGAATGTTTGAATGGCCACTTGTGGATGCTTCCATCAAAAATGCATACATGAACGAGCAAAAAAAAACTTTCCCATTGTAATGCGAAACTTTCGAAAGTGTTCAAAATAAAGCTGAAATACAATGTGTATGTATTATGCTAATGATAAAATGACTTAAATGATGTCGTTTTTTCCCTGTTAATTGGTATTTTGTGGATTTCTTGGCGCACATTGAGAGTCTATTGGTCTGTTATGTTTTTTTTTTCTGCTTGTTTCTTCGCTCTCTTTGAACACTTCCATTCAATTAAATCGTTCGGTGAAAGTGAATTTTGGAATTTTTGATTGACCTTCAAAGATCGTATGCTTCATCATGCGCGTATTCAAGCGTGATTCATGTATTAAAATTCCTTCTTCTTCTTCTTATTTTTTTCTTATGTCGTCTCTTACATTACCTTCTTGTATATTTGAAACATTTACATTAGTTATCTCGAAATTAACATTTTAACAAAACCACCATCAAGTGGTATTATATTATGAATAATAAATATATGTGCAAACATAACTAGCTCTAAGAGACCAGCAACAATAGCGGCGGTGGTGGTGCCGAAAATATATAATATAAACGGGTATTTGGATTTTCTCTTCAGAAATTCAAAGGTCATTTGCATACAGATGCGATAATTACAGTGACTGAACCAAGACCTTTCAAAAATCGCTCATTTGGAGACGGTACCAAAGCCATACTGAACTAGTTTATTAGATAATCGAAAAAAAAATCTAAAGAAACATGGATTGGACGAGAGTAAAAGTTTCCGCATCAAAAAAACGAAATATATCGCAAAAAAAGAATAAAAAAAACTTAAAGCGGAATGTAAGAAACTAACCGAGAAAATAATCGATACAAAAATGAAACGTTCTAATAAAATAACACAATAACTAACAAGCAATTTTGGGACTTAGATTTTCGAAAATTGTCAGCCTTAAATTCTCAAAATGTGGAAAATAACGTTTTTAGTGTTGAAATAAAAAATGTTTTCGATATATTAAAACATATGAAACATTTCTTATAAGTAAACAAACAATGAACTCATTGTGTCATACCTATGTATTGTGTATTCTGTCATTTCTGGTTAGAATATGCTTGCGAACTGTGCATTTATTGTACATTGACTGCTATTGTACATCTCGTTGCAACGTCAATCATGATTTGCTCGTAAGTCAATTGGACTGACTGACGGTATGGTTTGAAAAACACAAAGAAAACGTCACGCTTGTTATAATTGTGAAATCGAGTTCTTTGCAATTTCAACATTATAATATCTTTGGCCAATTGAATAGTTGTTGACATTTTTTTGGCTGGCCAGTTGAATATCGAACCGAATGTGCTTACGTTGTAATAGTATATAATACAATATGAACCGTTACATATTTGCTTCATATGTTTATTTTGGTTTATTTGCTTCTTTCATTTATTTATTGAATCCACTTTAATTTATCCATTTTTTATGTTTTTATTTTTGGGTTGGTTTTTTTAGATTTATTTTTGGACTTGTATTACTGGCGTTAGCAAAATCGGAAGACGCATACGAAATAAAGGTGAGATAGAACTGATTCACATCGGGTTTTATCCCAGTTTTTTAATCTTATTTGATGACGAATTGTTGGGATTGAATTCTTTTAACATTTTAAATGACTAAGTTCAACGTTGTTTGTTTCGAATTGTAGCAAAGGCATTTTAGAGCAATCGATTTGGACAAACATTCATTCCATTCGACAAAAAATCGGCCTGAATTAGATCCCATAACAAGTGCTTTGATTAACGCTGATGTTAGACAATCAATTGATGCAAAAAAACGTCATGCCGAATATGATTCGAGTCCTTTATCGGAAGCATCGAAGGTCGGAACAACGATTGTGACAACAACAACATCAGCTCCTGTTCAAACAACGGTTAAGTATATACCCAAAGCTCAAGATGACACAGTTGTTGTGGACTCTCTTGTAGACTCTACCTCGGAAAAGAAACAGGTATTTTTTAAAAGAAGATTTGAAACTAAACAAAACAAAACTAAATTTTGATAAAATAAACCAAAAATTTTATTTTAGACATCAAGAATTGAAGTGAAAAAAGGACCGAATGGTGTCGACTATGAATACGAGTACGTATATTACTACTATGATGATGATAAGGATAAGGATACTAAGAAATCAGCAACTGTTACCGATGATAAATCGATTGAAAGCCAAAATAATGGAAAAAATCGATACGATAAAATCAGCACGACACCAAAACCAAGCTTTGAACGTAATGAATTGCCAACATCGCGCGGCAAAGGCCGTCAATCAATTCCAGTAGTTGAAGAAACAAGCGAAGAACGTTTGCCTGTGAATACGAGATTCCCGCCGCGAAGTACAGCCACACCATCTGTTCAGGTTCTCAGCAATGTAGATGAAACAACAAAAAAGATAAGCATCAAACGTCCGAGCTTGGAATTAGTTGACAGTCAGTCATTTAATCGCGGTGAAAAAGTACAATCAAAGGGACGTATTTTGGAAAATGAATTTTCGAAAGCAAATGATTTGAAAATCAGCGAAAATCCAACCAATACACCTAGTGTAACGGAATCAGTACCACAAAGTGCCACATCAACTAGCGATAGTGAGGAAACAACCACACAGGTTATGGACAAAGTTGCATTGGATTTGTATGCACATTTAGTTAACGAAAATTCAAATATTGACTTGAGCACAAGCGTTACACCTTTCGACGAATCAAGCACTTTATCAGATAGTTTGGTAAGAAACCAATAACAATAAATCAAAACACCTGAATGATAAAAATTTATATTTATTTTTAGCCAATAACCACAGAGGAGCTCATAACAACTGAAACACTAACAACAACAACTGCTGCTTCAACTACTGAAGCGACAACAACCACAACCACAACCACAACAACCGAACCATCGACTCTCATTAATGGTCGACGTACTCCATCATTTGGCGCAGGTCAAAATCGTTTGTTTATCTTCATGGAGAGACATTTTTTGTAATCGGATCTTTAATATTTCAGGTCGTAGAAATACATTGAAAGGACGATCAAAACCAACGGAATCTAAAGTAACCTCAGAAGAACAATTAAAGGAAAGCTCTCCGCTTTCATCGGAAATTACATCGACTCAAAATAAACCCAAGAGTAAGCCGTCTTCATTACCTACATTTGCAATTAAAAGGATAAAGAAAATCTTACTTATAAATTTGAATTGCGAAATACAGATCGATTCTCGCGACCAACATTCAGCGGTCGAACACGTCCAACATCAACAGCTGTCACGTCAACCGAAGAAGACTTAAGTGTAAAATCAAGCACCAAACCAGTTAGTGTGTCCGCATCTGTACAACGAGGCCGAAGTACTAACACTTTTGATTTGTCAAAATTACACATGAATGCATTATAAATAGCTGGATATCAAATCGAAACAAGACGTTTTTTATAAAGATTTTGATATGCAACTATTTAACATGCTGTTTTTTATTCTAGAGCATTCATATGTTATTCAATTAATTGATGAAATAAAATATTTCCAAAAATTTCAGCACGAAATCGCTTCAATCTTCGATCATCAACCCCTGTTTCAGTAAGCTCTGAAGAAAAGAATGCAGATGAAAATGCAATTGATACATCTGCACAAAGTACATCAACTCAACGGCCATTACGTACGCGACCAACCTTTAATTTACGTGGAAGATCACGAGCAACGGCCTCTAGCACGGCAGCACCATTAACAGATGGTAATACTGAATCATCTGTTACCGAAGCAAAATTAGATGGTGAAGAAAAATCATCAACAGCGGCCGCATTAAAACCATCGTCCCGTTTCAATCTTAGACGACCAAATCAATTACTATCCACACGGGGCAGAATCTCTCCATTTGCCAAAGTATCTGCGTCAGCCGAACAATCGCTTGAAATAAGTAGCTCAACTGAATTAACAGCAGGAAGCAGCACATCAACAGTTGATACGAACAAAGAATCCGCTGCTGACGCTGAATCAGAACAAATTGCTGCTGAACCATCAACTACTCCACAAACTGGACTAAATCGTCTACGTAATCGTCCACGTATTCAAATACAACCAAAAGCCACAAATACTAACAAACAACCGACAGCTGCATCATATATTAATGCAAATCGAAAAGTAAATCCATTAATTTCCCGTCGAAAAATTGGCTCATCAACAACTACAGGTTAGCTCAAGATTCCGCATTAAATATATGGTAACAAAAATGTATATCTGTCTGAATTTACAGAGGAAACTCCAGCTACAGAAAACAACGAAGCATCAGAGGAAGTAAAACATCCACAAAGTGAGTTGAAAGAGGATAGTTTGGAAAATGAGGGTAATGCCAAAGAAGAAGAAGCACCACCAGCTTTAGTTGAAGCATCTTCTGAAGCACCGCGAGGCTTAGGTTTGTTTGTTGTTGTTTTTTTTTTGACGCCAAAAATTGTTTGTCTTAATGTTTGGCTTTTTATTGTTTTAGGTCTATTAGCAAATAGAAGAAGACTAGCAATACGCCGACCTGGTACAATATAGTTTAGTTTTAGTTAACAATAAAATTAACTAGAATAGTAAACGATGTTATATCTAGCTGAATATTGAATGAGTACATAGTAAATCAACAACATAGAAAAGAGTAAAGACGGCAAGCAATGTTATGATACGAACAATTGTGATTTTATTGAAGCAAACCGGCATGGACAATGGACACCATTTTCAAATAATACTCAAGCGATTAATTCTTGACATTTTGTTGACTAAAACAAATGTAAAACTCATTTAAATTTAAAAAAAAAGTAAATTTTGTTTTAAATTGTGCCACGATTCTAGCTAAAATTATAATAAAGGAAACAAATATGAAAAAAAAAACACAGTCAGTTCATTCATTTCATTTTTTGATTAGATTTCTTTTTGGTCATGAATAATAATCCATAATAATCACTGGAAATACCAGATAAAAATTCTTCAATTGAAGTTGGTTGCGTTTAACGCGTTACAATGAAAGACACAATATTTTACTCAGCTTATTTTCCATGTCATTCGAAGTGGGCATTTAACATGATAGCCACACGAATTTGACCAAATTATTTATTATATTCTTGATATTATCTCGTTTCAGATGATGGCTCATAACACGACCGTCCAACTAGGGGGAAACGCTTTTTTGATGTGTAAAGTTGCTGGCGTCGATAGAGTGGGAGTGGGGGTGGGTTTGTTATTGGTGTTGATTTCTCTTTTGTTATTTAGAAGTAGATATTAGATTTAGATTATTTATTTCATCGCGAGTATTTTTTTTAATATTGCACGTTATGTCTGTATACTATTTTCTCGAGCATCAAAAACAAACAACTAATTTAATAATGGTGAATGGCTATTGCCACTCAGAATAAAACATCTATATTTCAATAAATCAGACAAAAATTAAGGCTATGATACATTTGGATTTGTGTAAGAGAATTCTTTGAATTTTTCCTGATCCCATGGCTTTATTTGATCTATTATTGATGGTAATCGCACCTTTTCTCTTGTGTACGCTCGATCGAAGTAATGTGTGTCCAATGGATGTTTCTAAAAAATGTAATCGTCAAAATCAATTTCATTTGAATGATGTTGTTCATCAATATCATACAAACCATAAAAGTTTTTCTTACAATTTCTGGCTTAAAAGGTGATTCCAATTGTCTACGCTCCAACTTTTTCCAATCAATTTCATGGAAGAAGACATTTTCGGTAATTTCACCATGCGGACTGGTTGGTGAACCTAATCGAGTATTCGTTTTTTTGTCCAACAACTATCGACATTTCGATTCATTTAATGTTAATTTTATTTCCATAAATAAATAAAGAAAACCGACACTTACTTTGCCTAATATGTTCAAGGCATAGTCGCTTATGTAGAATGGATACCATGGAATTTCATTACAAATTGACCAGAATAAAGCGTCTTCGTCACAACCACTAAATGGCGACTGTCCCACCAACATTTCATATAAAAGCACACCAAATGACCACCAGTCTGTACTTTGATTATATTTTTGGCCCTAAAAAATTAACAATCATTATTTAGCATAAAGAAGATAGATAGAAAATCGATTGAATGAATAAAACACGTTCAACACTTTCCGTTTTATAAACCATACCATTATAATCTCTGGACTAATGTAATCAGGCGTTCCACAAAAGCTTTCGGCCGTTCGATCCAAGTAAATATCTAGTTTGCACAATCCGAAATCACAAATTCTCACATGGCCATCAAAATCTAGTAGAATGTTGTCTAATTTTAAATCACTAAGAAGCAGAGCATAACGTTGAGATATTAATACAATACTATGTGAGAATGCATGTTTGTTAGTTTGTATAACGTATTTTGTGGTATCTTGTTTGACTACATAGTTAAACTATTTATAAGTATATATTGATTATTAACCAGAAATATATTTTTTCAAATGCGTCTGAGGTCAGACCAGTACTTCACATTATCCTTGCAATCGCAAGTAATTTTGATCTATCATCATAACTTATGGCTCATTGGTTAGTCATGATTTTTTACATATATCGCGATACAAATATATAGATATTCATTTTGTGATAAAATTAAGTTTGGACACATTTCCCATTCAAAAATTTACTTCTTTCCATCGTCCAAAAATCTCAAGAAATCGGGAGTGGGAATTGTGTCAAAGTGTGTCTATTACAAAATAAATATCAAAATTGTTTTTCTCGTCCCTGAAACCATCCCAATACGAATTTTCAAAAATTCACTCGAAAAGGTAAATTCCATGTTGATTATCTCAGGAACATTGAATCGATCTGACAAAACAGTTAGCACCATTGAGTTCTTCGGATCGTTAGATCAGTTGTCAAACCAGACAACCAGTTCAAAACTGGTACTAGCTTATTACAATGGTTTATTGAAAAATAAAAAATGAGTGGTTCGTCGGGTGTACACGTATGAGTTTCTGGCTGCTAAAAATTTGCATTTCAGACAAAGTTCATGATCTTTCAATCTGGGTCATAAAATAGATAGGTTAGTTACGTTTTTTTTGAGAAAAATTACGATTTTACTTGAATTCTCCGACTTTTTCGATACTATGACTACGACTTCGCCGAATTTTTTTATTTATATTATGTGATGTAGATGATGGAATATAATACCTTTCCAACGAGCCCTCTACCATAAATTTCTATCGAGAAGTCCAGCCGAAACGGCCGTCTGTATGTCATTTATCAGAATGCTAAGATTTTTTACTCCCCAGGGTCCAAGAAATGTGTGTTAGAAATATTGATCTTGAGTTATGAAATATTCTGTATATATATATATATATGTATGTAAAAGGAAACCATATTGTGTTGCAAAGATTCTCCACGTTTTTACAAACGTTGATCAAGTTTGTATCTTTTTTAGATTTTTACAACGAAGAAATTATCCCATTGGGACAAATGATTGTCATTATTTTTTATATCACACAGTTGGTTTTTGTGTACCTTTCCCATATTTATTGTTTTCTTTTAGATCGATTTGATAAGTTTATACGTTGTAAGCACAATTCGTATCAGGGGACATTCAATCCAATGAGTTTTATCTTCTTATATAGAATAAGTGGCCATTAACTGCAAACGAATATAAGAATTTTACAGGGGCACAATATACCTTCAACATTTCCAAGGTAGAATGCACATTTTTATAACTCAACGGTTGTAAATTGAAAGAACTTATCAACAAACGAAACCACTAAATGGCTACTATTTAAATGTTATTGACGGTTATTTTTGGGCTATAAAAATTCGGTCACCTCTGTTCAGCTGTGATAATTGTTAAATTTTCTTTTTTTAATTGTTTCAAGTGTAAAATATGTTTGATTGTCGATTGCATTGTTTACAACAATTTAATCGTTAAAAGGTACGGCCCGTAGAAAACAAACAATCTGTTTCAAAAAATCTTATTAATTTAGTTCTAAAAAATACTGTTTAGATCGACAGGAATTTCCCATCCTCATAATTTTCCTTTACTTTATTTCCATCATCCAAGTTTGAGGCAATATATTATTGGTATTAAGGTTCATGTATGTATGATTACCATTTAGTAGAGGTAGGCGCAAACTTGTCTATGGGACAAGCCAGTAATTTTGTGAATTACCCGCATAGCTGGGCAGACTGAAAAAATCAGGGGGGATTGGGGTAATTTCCTCAAAAACTCCTAGCAAAATAGGACATTTTCAGCTATGATCCAAAAACCCTAGCAGAATGAGAAAAAATCTATCCAAAATAATGAATATATAATAATAATGAAGGTAACGCAAAAATTTGATGTCTCAGGATGGGGTAATCCCTTCTCCCCCTCTGTCTGCCCAGCTATGATTACCCGACATATCAAAAAAAACTTTAAAAAAATTGTTCGTTTCTCCGTCTACTAACATTCAGTCGCAATTTGAACCAGTACATACTAAGCAACTAAGTGTAGCACGCAAAGAGACGGCGTTAGTATGTTCTTTTGTCAGTAGTGTGTGGAGGAGGACATTTACCCCCCTGTGATTTGGATGAGAATAATTTTTCACGAAAATTTTTCGGATTTGCTAGGGTTTTTGATTCAAAAAGAGAAGACCTTTTTTTACTCAACAAAAGTGCGAAATAGGATAAATTCTCTCGATTTGCTAGGGATTTTCACTGACAAAAGTGACCTCCAAAAAAACGAAATCACCATCTGAAAAAAATTTCTCGCACACAAAAAAAATCTATATAAAATAAAAAAACATACCGATAAATAATTCCTTTTTTATGTAAAAATTTCAATCCGGAAACAATTTCGGCACCAAAAAATTTTGCCTGGCTCTCGCTGAAGCGACCGTTTACTTGAATGTGAAACATCAAATCTCCACCAATCAAGTAATCCATCACAAAAAATAGATGATTCTTAATTGAAAAAATGGAGAATAAAAACGATAAAGTTGAAAAATAGACATGTAATTATTGATGTAGTAGATTCAAAATTGAACTTTAATGTTTCACCTCTGTTTGAAATGTAGAGTACAAGTGACACAAATATGGATGATGTGTGCCCAGAGTGAGAACTTTGCGCTCAGTAAATGTGCAATCGACATTATCATCCCTAATTAAAACGTCTTTTTTGAGACATTTCACCGCGTAGTAATACTCAGTGTTGCAAATCTCAGCCAGATAAACCTTCAAACAAAGTAAAATAGTCACTTGACAAATAATTTTTCAAAAATAAAATTTTTAAACATACTTTACCGAAAGCTCCCGTTCCTAGCACAGCTAAGAAGTGAAAATCATTTACTGTATAGTTTTTGAAATGAGGTAGTGTGGTTGCTGGTGGAGTAATTTTGCCTGTTTGATGCTGTGCAAGGTACTGTGCATAAGTGAAAGATGTTTCTAGAAAGAAAAAGACAAATTCATTGAGTTTTTTGGAATGTTCAGACTTTGACAATGTAAAAATTTGCAAAACTGTAAATTTCAGACCAAATTTTTTTGTATAATAATAATTTGTAATAATTATATCGCTAAAAATGAAAGTGATTTGAATAATTTCACTCTTGCTCTCACTGAAGGATGTTTCCTTGAGCGAGATCAGTTGGAGTGATTCATCAAGTCATTTTCATTCTCAGCGACAGTTATGTGATGAATAATAAGAAAATATATGGTACTATGTGGCGTCCGATGAGTAAATATAAATACACTTAGCTCGAAATACAATTGTAGTAAACAATAACTGAAAACATACTTGTATCTTGAATGAAATAAAAAAAACCTGTCGAGGCGAAGAACGAGTGACGAAACCAAAATTTAAAATACAACATTTCTGATAACAACAAGATTACCAACGTTTTGAAACCACAAATGGCGCTAGCCCATGAATTTGGTGAATGTAATGAAGCCGTTGGTGAAATTTATTCAACAAATAGTCTCATTTGAAAAACATGCCTCATAGAAATCTCAAAAATGGTAAATCTTCTAGCCAAATGGAAAATAAAATAAATAAATATACCAAAGACGGGTTAAAGTGCCACTTTTTTGGGGAAAAAAATTATCAAACACGTTAGATGGCGTTAGTTTAAATGTAAATTTCTATGTACATACGGTGGCGCCGCCCTACACCAAAAATTACTGAACTATTGAAATATACCGCATTTTTTCTCTGTGTGTAAAAGTCTCATATTCATTCTCGGACATTCAAGTGATAAAAAGAACGAAGAAACCATCAATTTTGGCACACTAATTTTCCTTGACCATTACAATAAATTGTATTTGATTGACGTTCGCATATAAATTGTTTTTGACATTCAATTTGAATGCAGTTCAAGGTTGCAATCACACTGTTTACACGGGACTTTCTGAAACTTCCCCATAACAAAGATTTGTTCAGACGAACTAAAAATAATTTAAAACATCTTTGAAAAGTGATCTTATAACGTATATTATGGTCAATAGCGGTAGGAATGAGTCTGGAAAACACAAATTTATACAAGTTGAAATACTTCATTTGGTTATGCATTAAGATATTTTTTTTTGTTTAATGTTAAAGTGTCAGAATGTTTATCGTTTTGATCAAAACAATAAGAGACAATGAAACGAAATCGACATATTGTTTGAGTGCCACTATTATTCTCTAGATTATTCTAGTTCATGCAAAATATATCAGAGTCATTCACCATTTCACTCGTTCGGCCTACACACAACGATGTTTATTTACAATTGCAAACAAACGGTAAATTTTCTTCTATTAGGAAGCCAATGCTTTGATGGTATTTGATATTGTTGTTTGCTTTATAGTATACCACATGTACACATTTTCATCTCCCCATCATCAATGTATTTTATCGTCAGACTATGACGTTGTCATTGCGTTGCCTTTAATCAAATGTGCATTGCTTTGTCTGAATATGTGATGAGTTATTTATTTGAGTGAACACACTGCCGTATAATTCGTGGCTTTGAGAAATAAGCTCGTTGTAATTCGTGTCGTAGCGATTTTTTTTGTTTACAATCGTTTATACTTCGTATGTTCGTTAACCCGTTGCTTACATCTATTTGAAGTGTGAATAATTTTAATTTTACTTTAATTGGTATAGTATGCGATATATATCATGCGGAAATTCACATTTTATTGACATTGTTGACATACTGATATCAATATACATACAAAAGTGCGAATAAAGAGTCGAGGAAAGAAAAATCCATGTTATTCGTCGTTAAAAGAATTTCAAAAAATAATGATATTTGTTGATCGATTTTATGCTCGAGATGATAAATCTTTTTTTTTCGTTCTGTGGGACCTTTTTTTTTACTTTCGTTATACTGGATATAGCGGCATTCAATGTTGTCAATATGGGTTCTGTTGTGGGACAGTTCAAAGTATTTCGACTTTAAATTCCACTTGAAATTTAACAAATATAAAATTTATACATCAACTTGAAATTAACGGCTGAGAAACTTGCCAAATAGGAATCAACGAATAAGAATAAAAACATATCAAAAACATATTCATTTGGTTATTTAAGTTTCAAAAAAAAAAAAAGAAGAGATTTCCATCTTTCTCTATTTTACTCATCACAAATGTTTTCTAATGATGCAAAAAGAGCCACATTGAGAATATTGATGTTTTCTGGTTCATGCAGGCAAATAACTAAGTTCTATTGTTTGAAATAAACATTTTCTATTTAGAACTTATTGAGTATTCATGGAGAAACATTGACGAAAAAGGGCTGTCCGAATATTGAAACTGAATACGTAAATTGAAATTGACAATTTCAGGTATTGAAATTTAATTTGTGGTCTATGGAATGCATCGCAATATGTCACGAATCTTCATCTTTCTATAGATAATCTATCTTTGGAGTGAGAATATTTACAGGAGTTGAAAAAATTTATATTCGATGGAATATTTTTGAGCATTATTTTTTAATCGGTTGGTTCGCCTTACCCAACATATTTTTTTGATTTGCTGGAGCCGTTCCACCACTTTTAAAGCCAGAATCGTTGCAGCTCGAGCTCATGCAAATTAAGTCTTTGGCTTCGGCTGTACTGGATTCTATGTATTCAGTATTCGACTCATCCTCACTGTTTATTTCTTCAATTTCAGATTCACTTTCACTGTAATAATGAAATCGTTTCTGTAACTGTCGAGGTGTTGCAATCAATGGATATCTGGGTGGCTCATCGTTAATATAACATTTTCGCTTATGATCTAATTTCACAGCCTTTTGTGGATCGAATTGTTGATGCTTCTTTTTCTGATGACGACGTTTCAACCCCATCGCGTGTTTATATATCGATCGATTCAAAACTATTTCACGTGCACTATATGCTAGCGTATTTCATAAAAAACAATAAATATAAAATATTACTTAAATTTAACTAAGGAACTAATTGATATCGAACAGAAAACTATTGAATACTCGTTGTTTAAACCGTCAACAAGCGACTGAGTTTGAATAAAAAAATGTTTGAGTACAACGCATTATGTACATGGCGATACTGTTTAATTCAATCACAATTATGTTGATTCATTATCATAACTCTCTTAACTCTTTTTTGATCATGCTTACTAATTCGTCTTGGCAATATATCAGAGATCGGCAACAAAATTTTAATTGTTATTTAATCATGCAATGCAATCAAATCGTTGCCAATTTCAATAATGGCGCGTACAAAAATTCTCATTTTGTAGTTACTGAACAGGTGTCTTGACATCTTTATCAAGACTTGTCACTATCATTTGTGTAATAGAAAAACGCATTTTTATTCATAATATACTGCATACGTTACATGATGATTTGCAACTCCGAACGGAAATTGTTGACGAAATAAAACGCATTTCCTTATGACTGAAAAAAAATTCGGAGAGAAAATAATATTACATTCATATTCACCATAACTTATAGTGAGTGTCAAAATTGAGTCCAAATTGCACAATTACCATCTACAGTGTCATATCTGGCTGAATATATCCCTTTCAGTTATCTTACAAATGACTATAAGTCTTCACATTTTTCGGCAACTATTTACATATTTATCTGATTTATGGCGACACTCTTTATCTTTTTCGATTCGTATTGCAAATTTGGTAAATATTAACTTCAAACGAGACAAAAATCAGTTGAAACTGTTTACGGTTTCATGCGTATATTTTCAATTATTCCATTAATTATTCCGTCGTATTGCATGAAATACCATTTTCTTTATTATATCCTGGTTCAAGTGCAATACAAGCACATACATTCTTTTAAAATAATTCAATCATTTTTATTTCTTATAGTTATGGTAGCCCAGATTTGAAAAAAAGCAACAATAAAAAAAATCCATTACCGCATGCCATTTTGAATACATTGTTTTTAAATTAAAATATTTGTCGTTTTTCAACTCTTAACTAATTCTAATTAAAATATTTTTTTAAATAATAATGGCGGCGTAGAATCAAATTTCGTGGATTCGACGAAGAGACTGGCACATATTATCATCGGGAGCACAGATGTACACAAACGACGAAAGATTTGCCATATTGCATACACCTGGTTCAAACACGTGGACATTGCAAATAAAATTTGTTCAACGTCGGGATCACGGCATGTATGAGGTAAGCAGTTTTTTCAATGTCTCTATTGGACTATTGTGTTTTTTTATATATTGAAGCATAATTTGATGCCAAGTGCTTCAAAAGCAAAGAAAATCATTTAATTTTCTCTCTTTCTCTTTCAATATTTTTTGTCAATGGAATCAAAAGTGTCAAGTAAGTGAAATACACATTTTAATTAATTTTATAACTTTGTTGATATATTTTTTTTAAATATTCGACGATCGACTATATTACCATATTCTGTGAGTGGCATACTTTTAAAAATGGTTCTGTGATAGTTTTACACGTTGACTCCGTTTTAACAACACATCTCACATAATTCTGATCCGATAAATTCAATGGTGTCAACCGCAAGAATTTTTCCGAGCTATGACCACATATCAGAAATAATGAGCGGCTGTAAGCATCATTATTCATGAATTAAGCGAGCACCCTCAACTCAAATGGACAATTCATTGTATTTTAAAAACTCATTTCGGATCTAATCACTGCGCCAAGTTTTAAATTTGTTGATACAACCTCCCCATGATTAGAAGCTTCTTTCGAATTGCTTTAACCAATTTGGTTATATGCACGACCGATCAGAGTATTCTTAAAGACTTTTTATGAAACATTTGACAGAATTGTGCAACAAATGGTGTCTGCCGAATAATAATAATTATTATAATTGTAGTTATACCATCGTCCATAATTGTGTATCATTTTCTCCTTTCATTTATTGCTTTTTTTGTTGGACATATCATATAGGTATCAACATCGACAGGTGTTATATCGCATTTTGTTAATCTGCAAGTTGTTGTCCCTGAAGCATTTATCTTGGGCTCTGGTGAATTGCATGTTGATAGTAAGTATAATTGTTATGTGAACAAGACCTAAGAATATATGTTATAATTCTGTTTTTATTGACATTTTTAGTGGGATCAACTATTAATTTAGTTTGCATAATTGAAAAGGTGAGTGAATGTATTTCATCATTATAGCAAAAGTTCAGAGAAACAATGAGAAATTATGGCTATGAGAGGAATTTTTCTTTAAATACGAATCAATGAAAACAATGCATTTACAAACATGAATACAAAATTGACGTTTAACATTATGGCATTTGTCATAATTTCTCATTGGCAATAAAGCAATGAAATACCTTTTTCATCAATATTCCCTTTCCATCTATATTGTCATACATTTCTATAAAACTCTTCTGTTTTGCTTATACGAATTTGATATCATTTAAGTTTGTCCAATCGTTTTATTTTATAATAATGAGCATTTTTATTTTCCAATTGAACTAAATGCTACTCTTGCTTACTAAACGATACTAAAATACCTCATACCTCAACAATGCATACAGATTTTCCAATGAATGAAATAACGAAGAAATTTTGGATAAGTCATCTGCAAATTATGATATTTGATAGTGTTGGTTCAATACCGTTCATATCTATCAAGAACATGTAACATGAATTTGAAGTTCCAATTTATTTGAATCGGTTTGGACCTTCGTTTAAATGAAACCTAGGATGTTTGTTCATATTTTCACCGCACAGTTTAGTACCGTTCAACATGAAATCTATTAATGGTGAGCTGTGAAGATTAGTGCACTCACATACAAACAAGTTTTGAAGTTTTCCAATATTCTCTTACCTGCCAATATCCGTGCATCTCGAACAACAACAAAATATATATGATAATATTAATAATAACAGTGTACATTTTTTTTAGCAATGCTACATCTTCAAGAAGAACGTTTCGTTTTTTTTTACATAAATAATGTCATTTTATTTTATTTTTAAATAGAAGCATAAAATATATACAACATCTACAAATTGTGAAAATGCGCGCATTTTAACCACTTTAGACGAATTGAAGGGAAATTGTAGCATCATAGAATGTAGCATTAACAATTAACAAAAGAACGTCGTTGTAAAATGTACAATATGAACATATAGACGTATCCCGTATACAGTGGAAGGAAAAACGAACCTTTGTATCAACAGAATCAAAATCAACCAAGCGTAACTTTTCAGCACATTACACCTTTTAAAATGTACACCTACAATTTATCGATTTTATTTATAAATATATTCGTCATCATGGCTCAGATAATTTCTTTGAAACTCTTTACAACAATATTTGTGTGTTATATTACGTAGTAATAACCATATACGTAATAGTAATACCATTGAATTTTCACAATTTCGAATGTCTGCTATTCATACGGGTTTAACATCTTCAGTTTGGAAGCGCGCACCACATCAAAAAAGAAAAAAAAATATGTAAACCAACCAATATATGGTTGCACCGTTCTGGAAGGAATGCCTTGTTCGTGTTCCAAATATAAATTATAGTGCATTTTGAATTGGATGTACGTTAAGCTTTGTATAACCATTTTTCTCTCAGTATTCAACGCACAATAGTAGAATTGATCCACAAAAAATCAAATTCCATTGATTGGTTTGTTCAATTTGTGAAAAAAGGCGTTTAATTGAACCACAATACAAATGTATAAAATTATTCGACATGTACGAAAGTCGGAAAAATGGAAAAGGATCTCATTTTGATTTCTTTTATTCATTCTTATTCTACGATCATTGCTTTTTTGTTGGTTTTCTCATTTTATTAGCTTAAGAATGGCATGTTATATGCCATGACAATTAAAATGAAGTGGCATTCGAACTTATTTTCTTCTCCTTTTTTTATCTTTTCACTTGAAATGAGTAGAGCCCAACGCCACCGCAATATGTTTATTGGAATCTGAATGACCGTATGATTAATTACGATGATACACGCAGAGACATAACTATAGACACAATACCGGGCCTTAGAACACAAAGCCGCTTAATTATACGTGAGCCACAAATATCAGATTCCGGTAATTATAGTTGTTCCGCACCAAACACTGAACCCGCTAGCATATATGTATTTGTCTCAAAAGGTATGTACGTTTTAGTAATTCAACAATTATTCCAAAGGTTAGTTTCAAGTGATTTTTAATACACGTTACATTACAAATTTGACCATATCTCAATCTCAATTGGGTCATCGAATGCTGTCGGTTATTTATACACTTTCTCTCTCTCATCCACCAAAATCGAAATGTTATTTGCTGAAGATCAATAGATTGCTTGCAATATAATTCGTATTTTGCATTCAATTTCGATAATATCGGTTTCAGTTGAGATATTGCATTACATTAAGTAAAGCCATTAACTCAAATTTATGCATAACATTCATCAGATGAGAAAATATATCCGACACTGTTATGGTAAAGTAAACCATATATCGAATCAAAAGCAATAAAAAGAAAACTTACCACGTCAAACAGATAGAGAAAACAATAGAGAAATGAAACTTAAAAATATATACAGAGCCTAGTACAGAGCGTTCCAATTCGTTGAAAAAAAAAAAGACAACGAATAAAATGTTTCAAATTACTTTAAATATTGGTTTGCGTGGTTTAATAACCACTAGTTATGCAGCCTTTAAATACCGTTATACACACAAATAATTTTCGATATTTTCCAATGGCATACCAACATTGTTGCAATAACGGATGTGCATTGCCAAAGCCACCAATAGTAGACCACCAACAACAACAACATCAGCGTAATATTAAATTAACGGCCGGACGAATGCCGATTGGTTTCAAACTGTCCAATTGCCCAATGAGCTAATATTTAATCAGTAAATTGTGAATCGACTCGGCGATAATCCAGCAAATCGGTTTATGTGACTTTTCCAGTTGCGTTGTGGCAATACGGTATGAGTTAAAAAAAACCTCGTACCGACCGCACACAAAAAAAAATAAATGTCAAACAGCCGATGACCTATTTTTCTCGATTTCCTAAAATTAAAATCACTGAAATTGAATTTTAGTTTGGGTAACAGTTGAAAAGCACTGCAAGTGAACCGCAAAAAACAGGCTATAATAGACAATTTCATTGACTTTATCGCTCAAAATTTATAAGTTTTACGCATTTCTAACTTTTAGGCGACAACATGGCCGCAATTTCTCGCCGTAAACCAATCCCGGGAACAAGTTCTGCTGCTCAACTTAAATATTTCATCCAGAATTTATTCTTTTCAAGTGCTCTGCTCAATATACTGATATTCAGGTGAGTTTTCCAATTCTCCTTTCATTTATTATTTCTGTTTTTCTTTGCCATAGTTTTCCATTCATTTCCATTTTTCCCTTCATTTGTTTCATTCATTTGTAATTTGTATCTATATCAAAGAGCGTCAGGGCATTAGTTGGACGTGTTGGGCCAAATCAAAAAAATCCATTTTTCATCATTAAATTCATATCAAGCGTCAACATTGGTTCCAATTGACTGATTTACAATTTTTCTGTTCTCTATTACATTATCGGATACGGACAAATTTGTGCTCCTTTTATAATTTTCGAACAAAAAAGATAAAAACGCTTACCAAACAAATTGATAAACTTTGATAATTGCATATAAAAATACGAAATGCGAAGTAACCAGAAAATCGATAGCCCTTTTTTACGCTCAATGATTGAATTAGTTAAGGTTCCAGTTTGAAGAAAAAGTCTGGAACAACATTAAAGTTTTCAATTTTATACAAACTAAACGGAACAATGGACTTTAAAACATTACGATTTATTTTTGTTCTACGTTTTCTTTGCAGATTTTGGTAATGCACTTGAATAAAATCATGCGATTTTCCGTGTTACGTGAACCAACATTCAACCAAGATTCAACTAAGATATTAAAAAAACTAGTATCAAATTTTAGGTAAAAATTTAGTTTCTAAGTTCAAATGAAGACACTTAAATGTAAAAATGATGAATAAGAACGATTGCATCGTTTACAAAAATTGTAAGAAGAAGATGGGCAAAAATAAAATGACAAAATTAAGCAGATTGGATTTTTTTATTGTTATTGTATATGAATTAATATTAATTATATTTTATTGATCTCTATTTTTCCGAACAAAAGAAAAAAAAAACAGACAGACAAAGAAAAAAAAAATACTTTATTAACTTATAAATTGTGAATATCTTTACCAACCAGATTTTTGGTTTAAAATATAACTATTGTGAAAATGTTGTAGTTTTTCTGAATGAAAATAACCATGACTTAGGATTGATAAAAAAAAAGATGTAGAAAAGCGAGAACGAATATTCACAATATTCACGATGGAGGCCATGTACGAAGGAAACGGATGAGCTCTTAGAAGTTCTAAGTTAAATATAAAGTTGGCTTTAAAAACAACAAATTATAACAATTCGTTATGTTAGTGATTGAAGATAAATGATGACAGAAAACTGACAGTTTCTCGTCGAGAATTAAAACTCTACATATATATTAAAAGTTTATTTATACAAAGTAGCCAATGATCAACAAAGTGAAAAAGTTAATGAAACAAAAAAGAATACATTCTGAATGGTTGTTTTTTGTAGTAAAATTCAACTTATGATGAAAATATTCACTTCAGTAGAAAATAAAAAAAAATCTAGTCCATTTACGTAGAATGAACGGTCGAATCGAAACACCGGAAAACTCCATTTACATTCTAGTGTAATTGACCAACACTAGAATTACCTTAGTTGGACTTTTGCGATACAATTTGACCATTATATATTCTATTTAAAAAAAAACTCTATAGGCGAACAGTGGTTGTAATTCAATGTTCAGTTAAGAAGCAATAAGTTGAATGTATATGATATCGATATAAATATATACATTTATCTGCGAGTGTTTTTCAGAGACTGAGTTATCATGAGAAAATAACACAAAAATGAATATTTTTTATTAGCAAAGTAATATATGAATGGCCAAAGGCCATAGGATGCTCGTAATTTTATCAAAAATTTCGTATATTTTATCGAAATTACCATTAAAAAATGTTTTAATGTTTTATTTATTAATCGAAATAAATATTTACACTCGCCGAATGAATAAAATTATTAAATCCTTTTACCCAATACCATGTATGTACAAATTGTTTTTGTGTTTCAACATCTCAACTTCATGTTGCAAATAAAGCATAATTGTATTTGATTCTCATCTATCTGTCCATTGATAGCATGGGATAAATATTGAAAAAATACAACCATAAAAAAACAGACAGACCTATCTTCCGAAATCACAGGTTCTCGCAAAATCGAATTAGTATACAAATGTGTATCTCTTTTTCTTTTATTTGTCATTTGATAACCTATCACAATTTGTCACCAATCCAAAATGAAAAATGAACGTAATCATTTCTGAACAAGTTTGAAAATGACGATTACACCAACGACCAATAATTAGTCCAAGTTCTTCTCAAACATAAATATATCTCTGATGTATGACTAACCAGTTTAGTAGGAGAAAATGAACATAATATAGAAACTTTGAAAAGCTTATAAGTTATAGCGAAAATCCTTTAAGAGACGTGGAAAAAAGTTCATAACAAACACGAAAAAGTACGTTTCTCCATAAAAGACACACACACACACAGAGACACAAACAAAACAAGAAAATAGACAAATTGATGAAATAAAAATAAAGTGAATAAGTCTGAGAAGGAAATGAGATAAATAAATACAACAAGCTCACTAAAACACTGTTTTGTTGACACTATAAAACACACCAATGAAATGAAAGTGCGTTACACTCTCCCTATCGTTCAAGATTTTCAAAACGATTTTTGCAGTTGATTTTATGCAATTATGTTGGAAAATACGTTACCTGGAATAATTTTGTGATATATTCATCAGTTTGGAGATAATAATTACGTTAAAATATCCGATATTTTTGAATTTCAAATTGATGTTGCACAAAGGAGAACTCTAAAATGATTTGTATACAATTCAAATGAAATGACAAATTATTGCAATAACCATTGTTAATAACCATGATTATTGATTATTTACTATTTTTGATTTATGTTTCGCAATCTAACTACTGGGTTGTAAAAAATTCTTTATCGATTTTTTTTAGTCGCACATCTCTGAATTTAATAAAAATGAAAAGCTGCCATCAAAATTTAAGAAAAATGATGTTCAAGGAAAAAAAGTATAAAATTGACTTCAATTTTGAAGAAAGTTGAAAGGTTTGCAAGAAATAGAAACCATTAGATTTTGATCGACTTTGGTTGATAGGGTATAGTTTCATCAAAAATATCTATTTTTTGGAACGAGAAAACCGAATATGATATTAATTTTGCCATACAAATAATTTACGACACACTTTTCGACATGCATAGCTCGAACCTAATGTCTGGGTTATTCTTTTCACAAAAAAAAAAACATTCTGAGATGAAAATTTTATATGGGAAGTACCCCTAATATGTATTGAAATTTCTTCAAACTTTCGAAATGTTAGCTTTTTGTGAAACAAATAACCTGTGCAAAGTTTACGTAATTACAATATCATACAGCCATTGATTCCATGCAAAAATTCCCATTTTTAGTAATTTTTGTATAAAAGGTTAGACAAAAATTATATGTATCGCAAAACTAATGTCAGATTCAATTTTCTCGTGAATTCAAATTTAAGTAAAAATATATAATAAATGCATGTCGTGGATCACAGTGCGGAAAAGTTCATCTTACAGATGTAGAACATTTTATTTGCTTTAACCATGGAGTCATCCACGAAACTAGAAAACTAGAAAAACCGTAGTAAAAACTAGCACAATTCAACTTCACACTAAAGGGGATACCAACTCATTTTTATTCAATAGCAAAATTGTTTCGATCCACAAGCATCATCTTCCGATTTTGTCTGAACATAAGATACGATTCTTTATGAGAGAAGTATTATTAAAAATAAAAACTGTATTTCGGTCCTTATGAATTTGGTTTTATAGAACTGCTATAGCAACTGTGATGAAAGCGACTAAAATGCGTAAATAAAAAAATAACGGAAATTCATCGATAATTGCGAAAAAGAAATGAAAAGAATTCTTTGAAAATTCTTGAGAGATAACACTTTGTTTGTGGGTAATCGGACCCCTCCTTTATGATAAATGTTTAACATAATGCCAATACAATGCTCAATGCATACAACTTTTTGTTTAAATAACGATAAGGAATTTTTGGCAACCTAAGATATTTTTGCGAAATATAATCCAAAAAAAGTACATCAAAATTATGGGCTTTTAACTCAAAAATTTGAAAATAATTTGAAATTCAAGCAACAAATATGGGACATTTTTATAACGACATTTCATAGTACTAATCCAATAATATATTACAAACAAACTAAAAAAAATTAGAAAAAAAAACATATATCAAAAATAAGAAATATAAAAAAACCTTGTATGTCTGGTGTGGGAATTGAGTGTTTGAAATAAACAAAAAATCCATGCAACACTCGAACGAGTTAAATCGTTTTGAAATCTCTGTTAACCCCAGGAAACAATAGGAATTTTGGTAGTTAGCAAAAATTGCGTAGAAAATCAGATACTAAATTCGTTTGAAAAATCTTAAAACGGAGGAGACAGTGCTACAGATCTACAAAATGGTCAAATTTATTTGAATAAAAGTCCGAAAAAATAATAATTTTAAAACAACAACATAAATAAATAGACATTTTAAAGCATTATCAATCAGTCGTCATATTTTCATTAATATAAAAAGAAACAAGCACATGTATTTAAAATACAGTTATAAAAGTAAATATGAACATTTACATATGTATTCAAAATTATTTATTATCTAATCATCTTCGTCGCAAATGTGAACATTTCGAAAAATTCAAACCATTTTTATACATACACATGGAATAAAAAATCACAATACCGTTCCGACCCGATGTAAACAAAAACTAAACCGAATAAATATAGATCGAATGATATAAAATGATTAATTATTATGATTGCGCTATGTTAATTGCAAATTACGGCATTTTCTATACATAAATCTCTATTTCTCTCTCGCTCTCTTTCATTAAAAACACACACATACACATACGACAGAAAAAAAGCATACACCAATTTCTCTATGATCCACCATCTGTGCAAATGGAAATATATATATAATATACATTAATTCGCGAAAAAGAACGTAATTTCATTTATATTTGAATTCATTTCGTAATCGATGACGATTTTTCACACAATTTTTCATTGTATTTTGAAAATTAGTTTATTTATCCAATTGATCACAGTACATATATTGGAGAAACTCAACAAAATTGATGACACATTTTCGAAATAAGCATGGGTAGCATGTCTAAATCGATGTGGTAAACGCAGGGTGTCCCAATAGAGTCCAGAACTTTGAATTGAAATGAAACAAACGGCAGTAATTCGGATTTAACCATAAGTTCAAAATGAAAAGACAATGGGGGTCCAGCTTATGCACCTTGGGATGAGGGAGATATCTGAAGTGCTGAAAGCAAGCGTTCAGAAAGACATACATTTATGCAAGCAATTGAATGATGCTTGCATCATTTGATGCGCATCGCTAGTGCTTTCGTTGTGCGTTCGGAGCACTTCGTGCGCTGCCGAAGATCCGAATGTATGGCAACAGCACAATCGATGCGCATCAAATGATGCAAGCATCATTCAATCGCTCGCATAAATGTATGTCTTTCTGAACGCTTGGCTGAAAGTGAGTGTTGCCATTGATTTTGAAAGAATCATGGAGTGTTCAAAATTCATTTTTACATTTTCAGGAAAATGGTCGAATTGCTGTTTTTTTATTATTCAAAATTCTGAACTAGCTATTAGGACACATATGCATCGATTTGGAACAAAATAAATTTTTTCATTGCAATGATTTATTTTTAAATACACTTCAGAACAGACTTACTTTTCATTCTTAACAAGAAAAACAATAATAAACCGTAAAAAAATTCTATTGTATGTAAATATTATATAATTAGATTCTATTGAATTTTAAAGGCAACCAAAAACTGAACAGACAGAAACTACTAATAAAATGAATTACAATGATTCAAAATGTACCAAAACAAAAAAAAAATGCATTTGAATTTTTTATGTGTCTCAAAAATGTTTTAATTCGTTTTCTGGTTGATTGGAAATTAAACAAATCACATAAAGGTTAAGAAAACATATTCAATTTTGATAACGATTTTCATTTTAATTTCAAATTTCATCTCATGGTGTTTAATAATAATTTTTGATTTGAAATACTTTCTCTATCATTGGCCATTCATTCCCAAGTTGATTTTTACGTGCTTCACTTTGATCTGGTTTCCATGACTTTAGCCAGAAAAATAAATTTATTATTTCTTGTTTTTCTTGTGTTTGATTCGTTAATCCAATGATGTTAACTTGTGGCAAATTCGCTATTGAATTAAAAGATTCATATTATTTTTCAATTAAAAATATCCAATTATTCAAAAATGTTACCGATAATAGCGTCTTTGCTTTCTTCTAAATGTTTAATAAATATTGGATTTTTCTGCCGAGTTAGATGGGAAAATGTCTTTAAAACATGTGGTGAAACATACGGTTGACATAGCAGTTTTGGAAGTGTTGACAACCAATTGCTAAAAATATTTTGTCCATAAGCAATATAAAGTTTGTGGTCCAGCACAATATCGCACAATATGATTAAAATACGGGTTCGAATCTCTTTGGGAAACTTCCCACGTTGATAAAGCACAACAACTGTTGACAAAAGCTCTTTGATTTCTGACGTGGTATCTAATCGCTCTTGAGAATTATCAACCAAAATTGTTCGCAACACTTTTACCAAGATTTGCAAAACATCCGTGCCATATGAATCTACACAAGCTAAACTCTCTATAAAAAAGAAAAACAAAATATTGGTCCGATAAGATTTTGTATTTTATGTATTGCAAAGACGTTGTAACACCTTTGATAAATTCGATGACAGTTTTCAATGACTGATTACTGCGTGAGTTTTTGCTCAGAGTCCAGAATACAAAAGCGATATTTAAATTTTGTTGGATACATTTTTGACCGCCTGCTTCAAAAACATCTTGCTCTGTTGCCATTCCTTTTGATTTTCGTTTACTACCTATGAGAAACAATTCAAGTTATTTTTTGAACAATTAAACATATTATTTTTGTTTGACTGCTTTTTTAAAACCTTTAAATCCATCAGTTTGACGATACGGAAATTCATTTAAGAATTGATTCGAAAATTCTTGGCTGTATCTTTTCCGGAACCATTTGATAAGGTCATCGTTATTAACATCATGATCACACATTTGAATAAATTCTAACAGTTGTTCGATGATTTCAATAGTGAATTTCAATGTGAATGCAGCTTCATTGGATATGCACACATCTTCATTAATAAATTCAGCCGTTGATTTTTTTGAATTACTTGCAGGTCGAGCTTCCATCCAAGTCTCGAATAATAGTGGCATTAAAATTTCAACATATTTTTGAAATTTTTGCCCTTCGTCACGTTCCATCAATAAATTTGATGCATTTGCGGTGGCCACGCAACCGGTTTTACGAAATAATAATGGCAAATCGCAGTTTCTATTCAGTTGTTTCCGTACCGATGAAATGAAAAAATCGTTACGATCATCAAATGAAAACTGTGTTTTTTGGAGACTGCCACCCATTATTGTTTGCTCAATTGGAAGTTTAAACCTAAAAAAGAACAACGCCGGTTAAGTTGCTGATCAAATTTTTACGATATATTGTTTCTTAATTGATAAACTTACGCATCATCGATTACTGTGTTTGATGCTTGATCTACATCCATTTGTATTTCCATGCTTGCATGTTTTCGATGTGCTACAAATGCTTTCAAAATACCCAACAGACGATCAAGTACTTTGCTTCTCCATTTGACGCCTGTCAATTTTCGTCCCACATTCGTTGTGAGTGTTCGGTCTGGTTTCGCTTCGGTGCGCAATTTTGAAATCATATCGAGGAAACATGAAAAAATAATGTCACTATTCGATGCAACTAACGATGGACTGTACATAAGCAAACAGTCCAAGAATAATAACGAATCTTCTTGAATTTGGATGTTTATGTGTGTCATAGCACATCGTAGATACGATGTGATAATATTGAAAAATGGCGAAATTAAATTCGATGTTTGTGAAGCAAACACCAAATTCAATGCTTTAAAACATTCTTTACGAACGTCTTTCTCAATATCTAATGCCAATTGAGAAATTCCCTGGATTATGGCTCCTAAATGTTTGCTGGTTTCTTGTGGATGATTCGTTATAATTTCATTTAAAAAATGTAGACCTTCATTTCGACTAGAAGAATTATGATGTTGTAGCTTCGATAACAAATCCTGTTGGAAAGCATTTTACGTTAACTAACAAGGAAATTAACAATTTGAATTCGGTTTTACCTTTATGTTGGATCGAACTATTGTCCCGTCAACTATAGTTGGTTCCTTAATTTGATCACGAATCACAATTTTTCGCACTTTAAATTCCGTTTTGGTAACATTTAAGCCTTTTGGAAGTTTTGCTCCCTTTAGTTTTATTTTTGCCTTTTCAGATTTCAAGAACTTTTTGTGTCGCGTCATTTTTATTTTTTTTCTGTTTACTTCATTCAATGAACATGTGCTCCATGTGCTATTGCCGTCTATTCAATCATGTATTTACGTATTTAACTGTCAAATATATTACATTCGATTGACAGGTGTTATGTTATCGTTTTTTTCGTTCCATTTGAACTGATCATCGGTAATACAGATTTGTTCGATTTTCATTCAGGTTGAATTCGAATTTCGAAAATAACTTCTACATTATTGTAATGACTACTGATCATTGTTGTCCGTATTCGAAGCAAGGTTATTTAATTGTTCAAACCTAAATTCAAATTTACCATGTATTTTTAACAGAAAATTTACAAAATATAAGGGTAACCGTATATTTTTTATTTACACGATTCATAGCACAATATAATTCGAAATAATGCGTCATATTTTTCAAATATCAAATAATATTTATTAAATCTAAAAAAATATGATAAAATTTCCATATTTCATGAAAAAAGAAACTATAATTTATGTGTATAAACGAATGGTTGAATCGGCACCAGATGAAAAGAGCCATGGCTGTGTTGGATGCCAAACAACATCAAAAACACCAAAGTCATCGTGTGGCTTGTGCGTTTGTAATTTCTTCAGCGGTACAATCAATGGATTTTGTAATAAATCGCTGCAAAAAAAGTCACAATTTTATTTATTATATATTTTACTCATAACTATATAAAGAGTACATACTTGTATACCATCCCATGTGAAACAATAACTGATTGATCATCGCTAGCTGAAGCAAAGAGGGGATATCTTAAATGGTAAGCAACACTTCGAACGGCATTTTTGTGTAAGCGAATGGTTTGATAAGGTTTCGTGGACAAATCTAAATCGAACCATAGCATCTTTTTGTCATACGTGGACACCAACAAATTATCGCCCTTGGGATGTATCGCCATACACGAAATCCATTTGCTATTCGTTATTAATTTTTTAAGCAATTCTTGTTTGACTAAATCATAGATACGGATATTCTTCTGCGTCTATATAAAACCAAAAAAAAAAAAAAAATTGATAAAACATTGATTAATGAACACTGGGTTTATGGAATTAAGAATTTAGTACTTACAGCTACAAACAAACATGGTTTGACTGGATGAAATAAGACGCACTGAATAAGACCTTTACTTTTTGAAAACGGTATTTGTGTACGTCTTTTCGATAGTTGATGAATGAGTGTACTACGATTGGCTCCTTCAGGCATAACGGTTGCAAAGTAGTCACCACGTCCATGCCAGGTAACTTGATTGATTGGTTTAAAGTGTGTTATAACTAAGCGGAAACCCTTTTCATATTCGTCACCTTCACTTGTTGACCACTGAACGGCCGTTTTAATTCGATCATTTTCCAATAAATCTATTTTTGGGGCTTCGACCAAAATTTCATCGGTTTTCTTGGTCAACATCTTGTCACCTATTTTGGGATTCACTAAAATCAAGCGTTGGCCACTTGCAATTGCGATCAATGAAATCTTTGGATTCGGACACCATGCCACCGACCGTACAATTTCGCCAGTTTCTAGAGTTTTAATACAACGACCAGTTGATATTTCCCAAACTAAAAAAATAAATAAATAAATCATCAGAAGGAATATTTAGTAAAAATGTAATACAATGTGAACAATTAAACTCACTCTTAACAGTGGTATCATCTGATCCGGATGCAAAGTACTCGCCTTTCGGTTCGACTGTAATTGTACGCACTAAATCAGTATGACCTTCATAAATCAAGGCTTCTGTTGTTGGGAAGGGTTGCAAGTCTTTTGGTGATGGTAATTTCGGGATCAAATACTCAGCATCAATGTTAAGTTTCATGCGACGAGCACGTGGGCATAAATACAAATCAAGACAACGCAAAAACCGTTCACGAATGTATCGAGGGTAAGATGGTACCTCACGCAACGAATTGAATTTCTGTGGTATAAAGTGTAGTTTACGCCGCGATGGCTCCTCTTTAAATTTATGCCATTCTCGCATCTCTTTCTCATCAAAGAGGTATTCTGGTGGTGGATTGTATGATTCAGCATGACCAGGTAAATCACGTTTTGGTGCGGAAACATGATCATGAATACGGCGCATATCTTCTTTACCGGTATCTGTCTCCCAGAGCATATAAAATTGTGGATCTTTCTTCCCTTTTTCCTTTTCAAGCTCTTCAGTCGTTTTCATCCAACCTGGAAGGGATTGAATCAGAGAAGAAAAATGTGCAAGTGATAATGGAAGCGATAGAAATAATGGATAGCAATTTTCATCATAACAAAAAATCTTAATACAAACCCATTTTAATTGCATGAACCAATTTTGACACTTTCTTCTTTTCAGATACAGACGGAATGAATGAACGTTTGTGATCTGGAACATTACGGATTGGCATTCTTTCTACCTCAGATGTAAACCAATCAATCCATGGCTGGAGTGAAAATAATTTGATTTAATTGTAATACGTTAGTTCGCTATTCATATTTTTTATAAACAAATATATAAAATAAATACATACGGTATAGTCATCGAAATTGGCATCGGGTATACGTCGAGAGTTAATACGTTTAATAAAGTCAATATCAGCATCACTGAGTATAACGTCTTGACCGGTTTGTGGATCTTTAACTGTCCGCCAAAAGTTTGGATCCTCCATTCGCTTCAAGAAATCATCGAGTTGATCACGTTTTGTTGGCTTAATAATTTTTTTGGCATCCCAATCATAGCCAATGTGTTTATATTCATCGTACCAATGCATTGGAATATTGCCAACTGTATTTCGAATATCTTCCTCGTCGTCAGTATCGTGCTTCTCGTATTCATCTAATTTATTATTACTTTTGCCTGAACTACCATCAGTCTTATTCAATTCGTTCTTGAATAAAACAACAGATTTCGGTTCAGTGTTTCTAACAGGCTTATTGCCCGGTTTCTTCGTATCATTTGACTTTTTTGTTCCATTCTCTTTCACTGAAACTACTTTCTTCTTACTTGAACTTGGTGTCTCCTCTTCATTTTCACTCAAGTCGCTATTTTCTTCAAATGACAATTCCTCACTACCATCACTGCTATACACATCATCGTCATTTTGTTCCTCATCGCTCACATCTTCTTCACTTTCGTCTTCTTCATCGATTTCATCCAAATCACTACTGTCTGCTGGCACATGATGTTTTTTGTTTAAGTTTTGTTGATAGTTACCTTCATCGTCACTTTCAAAACTTAACTCATCATCAGATGACTGCTCTGCATCCTCTTCATTCTCTGAATCAGAAGATTCAGCATCATTTTCCACATAATTTAATGTTATTTCCTAGTTTGGGAATTAAATAAAAAAACATTTTGATATGGTACTTAAACATAGATTTTCCCTTATAAAAGAGTATTTACTTCTTGATCTGATGTCGACTCATCTTCTATGGGTTCTTTCTGTTTATTTTTGTTGAATGGTGCCGGTTTGCGTTTTAAATTCTTATTTTTGGCCATTTTTCTAGTATAGAACAAAAAAACAACACCTAAAATACTTCTAAAGGTAGATTGAAAAATATGCGATTTAAAATGCGGATAACTATCATTTATGTGCGACCGAAATGTGTTTATTCGAAGCACATGTGAGTTGTGTGCTGTCATCGGAATGTCGAATATGATTGTTGAAAATATAGCGACAGAGGTCACTCTTATACGCCATTGGTGTGACTCAATATCCGATTCAGAGAGGGCGTTGAAAATCTGATTTTTCATTATTTACTCAACACTTTCATTTTCATATTCAAATCAATTCAAAAGAGACATTTTTGTTCGAAACATATACATTTATTATTCCTTCAACAATGTTGTGAATAAACAAAACTTAAATATGTAATTAAAGAAGGCATAAAAGTGAAATGAATAAATAACATTTCGCAATGGATTTTTATTTGGAGTTGGTGTTATGATATTTTTAAAAACAAAATGAGAAAAATTCCAGCTTTATCTCCCCAATCCAATGGGCTCATCGGCCATCGCCAGCTCTTCAGTTGGAGCTTTATTGCCTTTTCTCTTCTTTGAATACCATAAGAATAAAAAGCACGCCGATGCATTTACTATAAATACAGCCCATGCCATATAAACGCCGTATCCATAGCTGTATTCAGCTCCTGTGGGAAACAAATACTTCATGTTTTCTCTTTCATACTGAACGACGCCTGATACTATTTGCAACACTACAAAGCATATGGATGCTATATTTTGAAAATGAAAAAGAACATATGTATTTCTCAAAGTTGTTCCAACAAAAATATTTGATCAGAAAAACCTGATATGAAATGAACGCCGGCCGCCAGTCTTTTGAACATGTATCGTGGATTTAAAAATGTGTACATTGAAAATACAAAAGCCATTGTCATAATAAGCAAGCAAATACAAGCAAACGATGCCTGAGTCCGCACAAGATCTAAAAATTAAATATATTATTAAATATAATAATAAATAAATTCGTCAACAATATAAATTATAGTTGTATTCCTTAGTTTCAGTGAATTATTATATCTTTTAATGAAGGGAAAAACAACACCATACAAATCTCCATACATGAGAACGAATAAATGCAGGGAATAAACCGTATTCTTTACGTTTCATAACAATATTTCCGTTATAATTTTAAGTTTTTGATTTTACATGCAGCATAACATACGGAAAAGATAGATAATATATTGACTATTATCTTTTGTTCTTATTTTACTGTTCGATTGAATTGTGAATAAAATTCTTGAGCTAAAAATAACTGCTTGTACACATCTATCACTAAATGGGATTTCCTTAAATAAATTACTTTTATGTATGAAAATAGAAATAACATGTGTACATCACAGACTAATACAAATGTGTTTTCCATATATAGTAGCACTAAAAAAATACAGATATAGTAGCATCAAAGTCAACAGATTTGAGTGCGATTTCAAATATGGTCAGAGAATTTATAAATTTTGGTTTTCGCAATATTTTGGAAAATTTCTTACCAATTTTTTGTTTGATTTTGATTACCTTGAATATACCCCCACGCATGCGTGTGTGCTTTGAATTTTTCTTCGTCAAATGTTTCGTTTGTATAGCCTGGAAAAGATGATGAAAGAACGCATGTGTGCGTTTGATTATATGAGAATTGAGCAAAAAAAGTTCAACTTCATCAGTATTCGAATTATAAGATGTTGCGATTGCGTATTTGCATTTTTTTTTTAAGCTGATCTCACTTCAAATTAGTTGATAACTCCAAATTGAATGATACGAATTTGATCTATTTGAATCTTAATTCATTTATGAAATCTATTTGTTGCGAAGAAAATTGGAATTAAAAAATAGATCTGAGAGTTGAAATGTCTACTTTTATTTCAAATATCGGAAACGTGAAAAAAGTGACTAACCGTCAAGTGTAAATGAAGTTTATCGCTTCGAATTTGTTAGAAATTTTCTAATTTTTAAGATTGAGAGAGAGTCTTTTGAAGTTGGAAAATATTCAAATTTTCTTGCCATTTTCAAACCAAAGTCTCAAAGGAAATGTGATTTAACCTATCGATGTTTTTTTTTCGGCTGGCATATTTGGACTAGATTTTCTTCTTGGTGTGAATTAAACTGCAAGAAATTTAACACGAATAGAATATAGTTGAGAGGAAACAAAATCGAATCAACATCTTTTATAATGACTAATGAATAAACTAAAAATAAAAGTATACTCGATTTACTGTTTATGCTTGATTTCATCATAGAACTTGATACTTCAACACAAACAATTTAGGAAGCGTGAGAGCATATAAAATTGCCACAACAATTAAAAGCGTAACGAAAAAACAAATTGTTATTATTTTTCGTTCAAGTCCTACGCGGTCATATGTAGCCAATTTATATGTAACAAAAAAACCATTTTCGAAGTGATGTGTCCCGGGTGAAATCTGGACTTTTTTTTCTAAATAATTTTATAGGTTAACAAAAGTTTCAGAAATGTGATATGTATATATATATTTTGATGCAAAAAATCCTTCTAAAAACTTAAAGAAACTGTGAGCAAAATTTCGAAGTAAAAAACTACCCGAGTGGAAAAAAAGTGACTAAGTTACTATTGACTTAATTTAACTAAGGTTGCTTGTTTTTACAGTCAGTTTGTCCCAAAATGGTCAGTCACTTTTTTTGTACACGGGCTAGTTTAATCAGAATGATATTCGGTAAAATTACACGTGTACATACTAAAATAGTTTTATACGTTAAAATGTATAAAAACAACTGTTTTTTGCTATGTTCATATAAATGTCTGCTTACTGATAAAATATCAGTTTCATAACCAATAGGGAAATGATGCCCGGATCTGTCACAGGGTCGTCAAAATAATTTGAAATAGATGAATTTTGACTGTGAGGCAAAAGATTGGAGACTTTGGGGAAGAAACGCAAAACTTTTATCAGGAGTTATCAAAGACGAAAGTTACAGCACTTCCTTCTACTCCCAGGGTTATTTTCATTAAGTAATATGTTATATTAGAAATTATATGAATATCATTAAATGTGCAACGATTGCTTACACATAGGGAATGCTGTTAATATGAGTGAATGAACTTGTGCCTGTTAATGGTACATAGCACAACATTTTGTAATTCGAGAAAAAAGATGCAACAAAGCACAGATGAATTGGCGGTCATGCTTTTATTGATTACAATTTATTCAGAATAAACATACCTAGTAGAACCTCGTCTATTGATGGGTCGTATTCGGTTTCATTTATCAATGGAAAAAAGTTGTGGTACTTGCAAATTTCTGGAATCAAATAATAACATCATCATTGAAATTATAATATAATGTTTAATGTTTAATTTTGAACATAAATAACAAATCGAATAAAGTCGATTGTTTTCCATAAACATTTTCAAGTCTAATCAACCGTTTGATTTTTAGACGCAATGTCATTTAATACTCTAATTTCGAACTATATAAATGATCATGTTTCACTACGTGGCGCCACTACTTGATATGCCAATTAGAAGAACTAATTACACAAAATGTGAGCCGATAAAATATAAGCATACACAGTGAAAAAATATCATTCGATACTATGCGAAAAATGGTATGGTACGTACGAATCCACTATATAAATTACTAATCCAGCTATTCCACTAATCCAAAAACACAAATGTAAAATCGGAACTATTTTTCCTTTTCCATGCACTGTCTCGCTATTCCACGCGAATCCATTCACAGAATCCATTCGTTATTTCATTGCAATTTATCTAATCTTTACACTAAAAGTCTAATCCTAAGTTAATTGATGTTCCTGACAATTTAAAATAGTTTTTGGATAATGTTTTATATTCACAGGCTGATTTTTAAGCGTTTTTCTGAAAAATAAGGAAAAGTGAGGTTGTGTTGAGAATGGGCCTGGCGTGTCCAACACAAAAACATTATTCTTTTGCTGGGCACTTATTTTACTTCCTAAGACATCAATAGTTTATGCTACAAAAAAAAAAGTTATTTGTGTTTGGAAACTTGGCTACAACTAGATCATATATTTGACTGAATGGAGTTGCGCGTCGTAACCGATTTCTTTCTAGCACATTTATGTCTCCAGACCGAACAAAAAAATTGAGATATCCAATCTAGCTGATGTATTAAAAATATGTGGCCTTCCTCTACACAACGCAAAAATAATTTTTGGATTTGGCCGCAAAATACGCTTTTTATAAGCATATATAAAAATATCAGTTTCACTGGCACACCCTGTAGTTCGCTCGAGCTGTGTCAACAAAGCACTAGTAACACAAATGAGCAATGTCTTTAATAGGTAGCGTCTTCAACAAATTCTTGCGAAAATCAACCCCCTTCACCCACCGAAAAAAATTCTGCTCCGATATAAATTTTCTATTCCTATTCGCACTCCTTAGTAGTGGTTCACTTATATTAGACACCTTCTATATAATAAGGACTACTTAAAACTAAAATAACATACCATATTTAACATATCGATAGTCCGAACTTGGTTGACGCTTGGATGGTGGTGGGTCAATTGGTTGTAGAACAAGTTGTGTGCCATTTAAGATGACATTTGCTGATATATTCATTTCCTTGGCAAATTGGCCCAGCAACAAAACGACTTTCTCTTTTTGTGGCCATTCTTCAAAGAGTGCATTTTGTAAGTCTCCGGGCACAATAACTGAAGCTTGACGTGTTGCACTTACTCGAACATTCAGGGGGGTGAGTCCAAACAGCTCTTTTACTAATGTCAAATTGTGATTGGGTATAACACAACGGGATACGTTTTTTACTTTACCAACACTCGAATTGTTGGCAAGTTTTTTATATCTGGTTTTGATGTTATTAAAGTCATTTGTTTCGAGAATCCAATTTGCAAATAGTGCTTGTTTGAAACGATTGTCTATGCGGTCTACATTGTCAATTGGAACGTTTAGGTCTTGCCATTCTTTGATATATGATTCGTTGCGAATGTCTTTTTTCAGCTGGCTAATCTCGCTAATATCAGTTACAATTAGTTTTGTTAATAGTTGAGGTAAAGTGGAATTTGTCAGCAAAATTGGCGTCAATGCGTATCGACATAAGCGCCATAGACCCGTATGTGATGAGAGAAAATATCGTTCACTTATTGGTATAAAAATAGCTGTGTATATTATTTAATTGGCCAAAGACAGCATATTAAAAATAAACAGATGTTGGGGCAGAAATGACAGCATCAGCCGAGTTGTCGACAGTTGAGTTGCGTGAAAACAAAGAAATTTTTTGAGAAATTAAAAACAAAACATTTTTGACTTGGTGTGTGTGTAAGTCAAATATTTAAAACAAAAAGTGTGAATATGAACATAAAAGACATTTATAGTATATCGTTAAAGTATAATATAGAAAGCTACATAGTTCGATTTTATAGTTATTGCCTTCAAAATAATTTTAACACAATGAATATGACACCAATAAATAGCCCACAATTGTTAATCGCGATGATTTTTTAAATGCTTATAATCAGTTTTTCAATTATAAAGCCTATAAAATGTGCAAATCATATTTTTAGTTCAGTTTAGTCAAAACTAAAATTCTTCGGTAATTGACGAAATTGAACAAGTCTTTAAATTGGTTTATAATGAACTTAAGATTCGAGAAAATTCGGTATTGTGAGTATTTTTATATATTATTGATAAGCATCTCGTTGGGTAACGTAATTGGAGTGAAACGTGACTCTCGAAAGAAGAAAAAAAACGAGATGTCGTTACAGAAATCCAATTTAGTTAAAGTGTATCATTTGATGTGATTCGGTGAGACGACAATAGATATCGTCGTCTGTGGTCTTTTTGCATACTGCTTTTTCACTGTAGGTTTACTTGACCCTTTTTCTATATTTACAAAATCAACATGTTGTATTTTGTGTTATGATATGACAAAGAGTAGAGAAATTAAAATACTAACAACATGACTCATTGAAACTCGAGTAGCAGAATATAGTCGTACATGCCAAATTCTACTACAATTGTGATTAAGAATGAATTTGAACCTCGAGTTTCGAGGATGCTATTTACTTGTCTTACTCATAAAGTACGCGTAAACAACTTTTTTGTATATTTTAGTCGTAGATGTTTGTATATTCTTGTGAAACGCTATAAAAAATATGATATTCCTGTAGGAATAATATTTAAAAAAACAAACAAAAAACATCGAATATAAAAAGAATTTGTGATTTCAGATGAGGTTTCTTAATAGGAGGCTATTAAAGTCACGTATTCGCCAATTGCATTTCAATGCTTGACCATTTATAAAGAGCATGGCTATAGCCATAGAAGTTCTATAGAAGCTGATAACATAAATTATGCCAGTAAATTTATGTCGTGATAATTTTCAACAAATAGCGCGTTCATTTTCCAGTGTTCAGATTGAAATCTGAAGTTTGGACGAGCCAGAACATCCGTTCATCGAGCTTCATATTCATTCCAGATCATATGCGAAAGTAAGAAAAAATAAACAACAACGGTCGGTTTTAAAAGGTTTTTTTTTTTTATAAACGAACAAAAGGATTTCAGTAAAGGTTTGTGTTCATCACTGGAAGGAGAAAAAAAGCGAACCAATATTTTCTAATGACTTCACTTTTGAAAATATTAATTGGTAGTAACGGTTGAATAAACGATATTGCATTTTCAAAACTCAATTCAAACTATAAAACTATTGAAAGAATATAATGCAATAAAACCATATATACATCAGAAATGTGATAGATGTTAAAGTAATGGGTTGAGATAAAGCATTTAAGATCGAAATCACAAAATGCTTTTATACACATTTTTTTAAATTTCATATAAATGTCAAAATAAATACTACAAAAGTAACAGGAGCAGACCAATTAAAATTGTATAGTCTGCTTGCAAAAGAAAATTTCTTGTCCTCCTAACTCCCTTTTATTTCCTTCTTTTTGCTTCGAACAAATATTTGACACACTGACGTTATATATAGCTTGATTGTCGATCGCTTTTTTGGTGTCAGTCTTTACAGAGATAGGTCATCGTGTGAAAAAGTAGGTAACTATTTGTTTATTGGTTTATTCAGAATCAAGAGATTTTTCAAATTTTATTTCTATATTTCCAATAACGGCAATCAGCCGATGCAGATGAAGTCTATATTTGAAAGATATTTGTCTGTTAATTGTGATGAAAATGTTATTACGGTCGTAGTTGAAATTGAGTCGTTTTGATTTGATTTACTGACAAAGTTAATTTGGCCCGGATAAACAAAAAATGAAAATAAATTTTGATGAGAAAGCTAAAAGTTATGCGAAATACAAACAAAACAAAGTTGGGGAAAATATCGAATCGAGATATTTTGAATGTGAACTTCACATTTTGAAGCGAGAAAAAATAAAATAAAAATACGACGTTCAGAGTGTCGTGCGAGAGGTTTTTATGTGATATTGCGAAAACACATTGTATCATTTTGTGAGCGATTTAAATATTTTATTTGATTTTTATTTTGCATTTATGCTTGTAAATATGAGCGATGCTTAAATTTTAAAATCCATAACTGAATTTTCATTGAAGTTTTCGTTTAATACTTTTTTAAGCGTCTCAAATGGTATTTAAATATGAGAAACACTTGTTGCTTTACACATTTCGATTCGAATTCCAAGATTTCGTAAAAAAGGGTTCAATGATGTTCTATTTCTTTCATATATTGTTGATCATTCATGAAATATATAAATACATACGTTTTTCGCCGGCAACCAGAATCCAATGATCCGTACAAATCGCAATAGTCCATATAAATGCTGCGAACACTATCGATATTGTAATTATGAACAATACACGGCGCTGAAATAAATATTCGTCGTAGAGAATTTTGCGTTCTTCACGTTCAAAGCCGCCCAGCGTTGATGTTGACATTTTTATTATTCGTTCTTTTTATGCTTTGGCTTACTAACTCTTTTCTATTCTCAAAGTCTAGCGGTTAGATTACTTGTTAAGTATTGTTGAATATTTGTTATTGTTTGCACGATCGAACGTTTAATTAGCTACTTGCACTATACATTGAAATAAATTCGTTTAGCACTCTGTTTTATGTCTAGCACAGTTTTCTTTCTCTCTTTTGTTTCAGCACAAGGTTGAATGCAGTTTTCTAAATGATTTGTACACATCTATCTAAACCGGGGGCTGATACTATTTTTAAAGACTTTTGCTATAATGTTTTCGTTTTCATTGAATTCCTTTGTGTCTAGTTCAGTTCAAATATCGAGCATCAATTGCACCACTCACATCATTTTGTTGGTCAACTTGTCTGTCTGTAGCCATTTCCAATGTCTCCGTTTCTTGCTTGCTCATGATACGCAAAGTCACGCTATATCCATGATATCTGATGATGGCTTAAATGAAACTAGTCCTACTTTTCTAAGTGGAAAACTGAAATGGAATGTTTACAATTTGAGAAAAACGACATTTTCAGTCGTTCCGTTGCTTATAAAAAATAACAACACGTTTACAATAGACAGTCAGCTACTTTCATTTTAGTGTGCGATTAGCATATTTTCCCTTCTCTCTTTTCATGTCCATACAAGAATAAATTAGTAATGGAGATATCATCATCATCACGATTTGATTCAATGCTTTGAAACGTCCCAAATCCACATATCATCTCCCATCCATTCATCTAACTCTTATTCGAGCAAATAAAAGAAAACAACCATTTATGTACTTGTTCAATATACAAGCGCGATGTGAAGTAAAAAGTATGAATGAGGAGCAATAACCGATTTCAAGACACACTTCATTTGCATGCAGATCACAATATTTTGCATTTATTTGTCAAATTTCTTTATCTCTTTTCTTGCTATTGTTTTGTGTGCATCCGATTTGAGATGCTCTTATAAAAATTCTTCCGCTTGGCAAAAATATTCATTTATATTATGAGTCAATAAAATTCTGGACATTTTTCTCAAAATCATCACAAGGGATATGTATAAATTCAATAGTGATAGTGACCAGTTGGCTGTGGAATGTATATTGATAAAATGCGTAAGTCATAATATCTAATATCTTTTTGACGGATAAAGAAAGATAAAGAGACAGTAGGAGTGAGAAAAATTTCAAGCGACATTTGAAGAAATTATTTTTTTTTTTTTTTTCACAAAAAAGTATTCTATTTTTAATTTTGTTTTTGTAAAAATACTCTCCTGGGAACTAAATTTGGTTTTTGCTTCACGCAACATGATATGACTCTACCTAATATTGATTTTGAGTTTTCAATACAATAAGGTTTTTGGCGTAAAAATCAATTTGATCATTCATTTTCTCTGAATCCAATTGACACATTCCTGTTCCACAGCTTTTTTTTTTACTCAACTAAAAAAAATATTTGCTTTCAAGTACCACATCATTCGTTAAATTGACCGTTAAAAATTGATCTATGTAAATCCAACCCATGGATGTGCTCGAATAAGAATGAAAGTTATTTTTCACAGCTATAAAAAAAAGGCTCACATGTCGATAGTGTATGATGTGAACAAAAAATATTAATCTATTCCTTTTCAAAACAAACTTTATTCTCTATCAACGAACTAATTATCTGTACTCTGTTCTAGTTCACCAAACCACTGATAGTCCTTCATAGATCATAACAAGCTATTTGCACGATGAAAAGTAAAAAAAAAATCGACACTGATTTCAAGATGTAAATTGAATACTGTTGCGATTGCCGTTTGAAAATCAACTGAAAAAAGAAATCGAAAATAGCACACTACTTTTGTGTATTTTGATGGAACGAATGTGTAGAATGTATATTTACAGTAGGATAAAAAAAATACGACGGAGAAATGAAGAACAAAACCGAGTCTACGAGAGATACGAAAAAGCAACACACCGCATGCCAACCGAAGAAAAGAATACCAAGTAAAATCGAAAGCGAGAGACAGAAGAGTATTTTCCTGCTATATTTTTATATAATTTTCAGTGATTATTATATGCATATCCCGTCTACATTATACATCATGACTATTGGTCGAATTGTGTATAAGCAAAGGAAGCGTAAAACATTATCGTTTTACTTCTCGTGCGACTGCATGTCATATAGTTCGATCGTTTTCGGAGTAGGAGATTCGTGTATATGTATCTCTAAAAATGTACTCACATGCGAGTGGTTGAGAATTAAAATGGGAATGGCTATAGATAAGAGATAGTTGAGAGGTATAAGATTTCATGCTTTGTTGAGGAAATCTCCAAACCTACATTCCTATAGCTTCCTATACATATGAAGGATGTAATATACCGATATTCCTCATATATATAGCTTTTCCGTTTTACCAAAATTAATTTTCATTCAAGAGGTAAATGATTGGCGGTGTGGATTCTTCCTCTTTGTGATTTGAATGAGAAAAATTTTTCGCGAAAATTATTCGAATTTGCTAGAGTTTTAAAATGTGTGTAGAAAATTGAGGAGAATTCTTTCAATTTGCTGGGGTTTTTGGATCCGAGAGAAATTTTTTCGATTTGCTAGGGTTTTTCGTGGAGAAAATCACAATTGTTGCGATATGTACTAAAGTGTCAATATGTCTGAAGAAGAAGAATCAGCATTGCCAATCGCGATTCGCCATGAACATAACCTAAATAACCTAGGCTATTCATACCTACGTTTTTATACACCCGTCAAAACGAGTAACTGACTCTATCTTTGGTCTTAAATTCGTGCGAGCTAGATTCGTCGTTTATGTATGAGTCACAGAGCAACGAACAGCGCGTAACGTATAAACAGTCTCACATGCGAACGACGTATAAACAGTCCCACAGTTGGGAGTAGTATGCGGTGACTTACATAACAACAAAACGAACGCACATGAGTTCACATACTCCCCCTTTTTCACTATGAAGAAATTCGAACGATGTGTTTTAAACGAAATTAACACCAAAAATTGAGTTTGGGGAGTAAAGGCTCTAATAAAACCGTATACGGTGTTACCGTACTCAAATATTACTGTGTGTGTACAAATAAAAAAATGCTTCTGTACGTAGGTTGCTCCATAATTTTTTTTAAAATGGTACTTATAGTGTTGCCCGATGTAAACCATTGTCATATTCGTAAAGTTTGATGTTTTGGTATGTATTCGTGCCCTGAACCTTTTGTCGTACGAACGCTATTTGTATTGTTTACAGTGACTGGTAAACTGCGACTCAACAAAAAAATGAATTTTACACGTGAAGATTTTCGTAAAATGATTTACTACGATTTTCGAAGTAAATTATCTCAACAACAGTGTTTCGATCGACTTCATTTGGCCTTTGGCAATGAAGCACCAACCCTTCAGACAATTTATAACTGGTACCGAGAATTCCGTTGCGGTCGTAGTTCGCTCAAAGACGAGTTTCATACAGGTCGTCCAAAATCGGCTGTTGTGCCACAAAACATCGATGCTGTCAGAAAACTGATTATGGAAGATCGTCATGTGACCTACCGTGAGATTGAGGCATCTTTGGGCATTTCATCCCACAGCATACATACAATTTTGCATGAACATTTAGCCGTAAAAGATTTGCTCTCGTTGGATCCCACATAAATTGACCGATGAACAAAAAATGGCTCGTGTGAGTTGGTGTAAAGAAATGCTCAAGAAATTCAATCGTGGTGCTTCAAAAGACGTTAATAAAATCGTCACTGGTGACGAATCGTGGATATATGCCTATGAGCCCGAAACGAAACAGCAGTCGACTGTATGGGTCTTCCAAAATGAAGATAACCCAACGAAAGTTGTTCGAGCAAGAAGCACTTCGAAGCGAATGGTCGCCTGTTTTTTCGGGAGAAGTGGTCATGTGGCAACCGTTCCACTAGAGGATCGTAAGACCGTCAATTCTGATTGGTATACCACCATTTGTTTGCCCGAAGTGTTTGGTGAAATAAGAAAAAACAACCACCGTCGCAAAATAATTCTTCATCACGATAATGCGAGCTCTCACACATCTTTTCAAACTACTCGATTTTTGACCGGTCAAAACATCGAACTGATGGGTCATCCACCGTACAGTCCTGACCTGGCACCCAATGACTTTTTTTTGTTCCCAAGCGTGAAGAAAAAACTACGTGGTCAACGATTTTCGACACCAGAAGAAGCAGTTGAAGCGTTCAAAACACACGTTTTGGAGATATCAGTTTCGGAGTGGCACGAATGCTATGACAAATGGTTTCATCGAATGCAAAAGTGTATCGATCATCTCGGGGAATATTTTGAAAAACAATAAAACCATTTTCGACAAAAAACAACTGTGTTATATATGTTTTTAAAAAAAATTATGG